>NW_023601543.1:79001241-79468760 GCF_014898055.3 Talpa occidentalis | reverse complement strand
GGTGGGGGTTGTCATCTTTACTGAGAGCAAAGGTGAGGCTCTGAGATAGCGAGATCCCCAAGCACACTCTTCAGATGTCTCTTCCTCAGCGAGGGAAGGTGAAGGACTCAGGAAAAGACAGACGCATCTCCCAGCCTTCAGGACCTCACTTCTTTCAACCAAAACAATGAAGCCTTCTGAGGCCCACAGGTCCTTGAATGGCCTCTAGTTCCCATCCCAAGGTGGGCACACTGAGAAAAGCCGATCAGACCCTTTCGGGGTGTCCGACCCCTACACCGTAATGAACTTACTGTGAGTATAACAACTTTTCTGAGTTCTGAGAATCTTCTAGTTGATTATGGACAGGAGGGTGGTCTTGGACCACACCAATAGGTGCCAACACTGTAAGTGAGCCCAGGTGCTGATGGAAGCTGAACGGACCCAAACCCTGGAGTCTCCCCTGCACGAGTCAGCGCTGTCCAGTCCAGATGCAGCAACGCATCTGGAAGTTAGGATTCTGGACCCAGCAGCTGCTCCAGGAGCGCTAGAGGCACAGGCCTGGCTCAGTGTTCTCTCTGCTTCAGAGAACTTTTAAGAGGCTTGGTTTGGGGTCCAAATTTCTGTCCTTCAGACAGGGAAGAAATGGCGTCAAACTAGTTATGAAGTGCTTCCTACCCCTGGATTCCAGACTGGTCCACTGATTTGGGAAACAAGAGTGGACGGATGAAGATCAGTGAAAGTAACATTTCAGAAATTATGCTAGTATTCCAAATGCATTGTAGAAAAATCAGAACATAGAGATAAGGGGAAAGTTGGCAACAAACTTCTAAGACTCTCCCCTGAGACAGCCACCGTCAATCTCTTGGAGATAATCCACCATCCACCATTTACTCTACTGAGCATCTCCTGAGTATCTATTATGAGGTTATAACAATAAGTAAGAGAACCACGATTCTAATGGAGCTTAATATCTACTGGGGAAGCCAGGCCTCTCTTTGAGTCCCATACCAAACATTTATTTTCCATTAAAATGAGTCCACAGAGAACAGAGCTTCTCAAAGTGTGGTCCTCAGACCAGCAACATCAGCTTAGTCTCAGGCCCCACCCTAGACTTAATGAACCAGAAATTCTAAGGGTGAGGCCGGCAATCTGTGTGTTTTAATCCACACAGTTGATTATGATACATGCCAAAGTTTGAGACCCACCAATGCAGAAAAAAGTGTGCCCTGCAACTGGCCAGTCTATGTTTCCCAGTGCCCTTTTTTGCCCACTTTAATGGCTGCACAAGGGGCTCCCTCGGGGCCACTGCTGTGCTACCCTCTTCTGCGAGCAGTTCCAGTTCTCATTTGCAGTGATCACCATTTTCTTAGTGTGTTTTTAGTTTTACTACCTGCTTTCTCATAAATGCACAATACATACTGGTTCCCAAGACTGTTTCACTCTTGAGGACCTAGATGGATGAAGAAATGATCGAGATTGAGAACTGAACCCCAGTGTCATAGCAATGGAAAGACAGATCCTGTGTGTGCATGGGTCTGCCAGCCCCTTCCTTCACATAAAGCCACATGAGCACTCAGAGCTATTCTTTCTACTGTTTCTTTGCTTTAATGATCAAGTTAGGTGAGAAATAGCAATGGTTACCATTGTTTGCACCATGCGGGTGGGTGCAGGAGCAGGGCTGGGGGAGGGAGGCGTTTCAGAACCAGATCTGAGAGATGGGTGCTGCAGCACACAGACTCACCAGATTGGAGGCTTCAGTCTGAACAACTTCTCTGCTGCCTGGACAGCCTTCCCCACATCGCTGGCCAACATGCTGACATTGAAAAACTGACCCACATCCCAGTAATTGTTCATTTTCTCCAAGCTCCCTTTTCTTCCCAACAGGCTGTTCAGCCGGACACCTTAAAAAATTTGAATTTTAGATAATGTCATGGAAAATATTTCTAGTTTCTAGCATATTATTCAAGCCTTTAGCTAGAGGAAAGCGTTGGCATTTTACTAAGCTATTGTCTCAGCCACGCCACCAGAAAGCAATTGCTCCTTTCAAAATAGGTATTGAACAAAAGTTTAATGCTAAACGTCAGCTATCAAAGCATCAACATCTACAATAATAAACAGCTTTACCTATTTTCCTTAGTTCCATGGAAGTTTCAAATTGTTGTCCAGCAACTATCAGCAAAACTGCAAGGTTAATTCCTGAATAGAGAGATGGCTGGAGCTCGAACCCTTTGCGGTACCTGAAGGTACAAACCACCAAATTCTTATTCTATCAGCTCCTCAGGGCCTCTGGCCTTGCTGTACCCTCCTGGAACCTTCCCTGTGGTTATCTGCAGGGCCCATTCCCTCACCACCTTCTTGTCTGTATTCACTTTCAGTGACCACCCTATCTAAAGCTGCAGACAATTTCTCCGGGCCCTCATTCCCTACCCCCACCCCACAACTTTTCCTTTTCCCAAAGACTTCACCATCTGCTGACATCCTATGCATCTCACTTTGTATCTCTGCCTGCCTTGACCAGCAATGGAAGGTCCATCAGGGCAGGGACTCATGTCTGCTGTGCCTCTATTCCCAATCGCTAGGAAAGTTTCTGGCCACGGTAAACCCTCAATAAATAACTGCTGAATAAATAATAAACAAATTCAGGAATGAACAGCTCTGATGGCAGTAGAATAAGGTTCTGGAAGGAGGAGCTGGGCAGAAGCAAGCCAAGCCTCCTTCTATAAATGGGTGAACTTGTGGGAAGAGTGTCAGAGGTAGAAAACCCTGCTTCTAATGGTTTCCTTTCAGAAAAAGGAATCTAGAAATTCCCAGACCATATTTATGGCATTTTTCCCACTGCCAGCACACAGGCAGACATGCACTCACAGGGGAAGGACCTGGTGCCTTAGCCTTAGCCTGAGGCTGTTCCTTGCAGAGATGCACGGGCTCCTGACAAGCGCTGAGGGCTTACCACTCAATGGCACTGCTGTGGCTGGCGTCGTCCTTGCAGTCTGAATCCAAGAAGATGTCCTTGTAGATCCTCCCACAAAGGCAGAACATGTCAGGGGCCGGCTGGTCACAACTCTGCAGCACCTGGAGCATGACCTGTAGCGCCCTGTTGCGGTCCCCTGCGCTGTTTCTCCTGAAAGATTCCATTATAAGCTCACACAGGACTGAGTGAAGACATGAGAGTACAGACGCAGTTATTCTGTGCAAGACTGGTTGTAAAAATGCTTTGCATGAGCAGGAAAAAATTTCCAAAGCACATTCACTTGCATACTCAAAGGTCGCCACTGTTTAAGGTTCACACCAGTCAATCTCATACAATCATATCCAAGCCCTATTTGATTCGGTCCCTTTAGACTTAGATGACAGACACATGAAAAAATGCTCAACATCACTTATTATAAGGGAAATGCAAATCAAAACCACAATCAATGAGATAATCAGCTCCCCCTGTGAGAAGAGTCTGTATCAGAAAGACTGGAAACGAATGTTGGCGAGGATGGGGAGGAAAAGCAACATTCATCCTCTGTTGGCGGGACTACACTTTGATGTGGCCTCTAGAAAAAATGGCATAGAGAGTTCTCAAAAAATAAAATGGAACTACCATATGATCAAGCAATAACTGTTGCAACCCTGAGAAAGAGGCAAATACACACACACACACACACAGAATGTCCATAAAGTTCATGGGGAAAAGAAATCACCAAAGAAAATGAACAGCACGATCCTATTCTTTGCAGTAAATACTATTTACCTGTATTTGTGTGCACAGACTTCGAAGTCTGAAAGGATACACGTAAAATTATTCAAAAACTCATTACTGGGATGTGTACAAAGTGCTCCTGCATAGATTTTACTAGTTCTAACAAATGAATAAAGAGATTATTTTAAAAATTTCTTGGCAACCGGCTCTTTTATGCTTTCTCTCCTGAGGACCTGTACCTCAAAAAAACGGCATCATCCAAAATGACAGATTAGTACCTAAAACAGCCTGTCTCAACTGGGGTTCTGTAAAAGAATTAAGACCTAGAGAAAATTATTTGACTATTTTTTTTAAGATTTATTTATTATGCATACAAGAACTGGGGTGTAAGCCAGAGGTGGGGGGGGGTAAGAGGATTCACCAGAGAGAGTGGGGAGCAGAACAGGCGGATTTACTGAAATACACTGCTGAGGAGAGCAGCAGATGAGTCAGGAGGTCTGCTGTGCCATGTGGGTTGCTCCCTGGCCAGCAGGGGATCGAACTTGTGCTGCAGTGGCTGGTGATAGCTTGATAGCAGTCTTTAACCCCTGCACCACCAGGGAGGCCCTAATTTATTTTCTCAAATCTCCCAAAGATGGCATATAGCTAGCCCCATTCTGGATGCCTAAGAAGGTTCATTCAACTGATACAGCGGATGCCCTAGAACATCAGGGCTTAATTCTCAATGCAATCCTGGTTGAGAGGGCTAACCTAGATGCTTGGCATCCTTCTGGAAACCTGGAATAATTAAGTCTGTATTTCAACTCTGACTTTTTCTATTTTCCCTCTTGCTCTTACTCTAATATATTTGCTCTTTCCTCTCTGTTCTATAAAATCCAACTTTACCAGCATCCAAAGGAGATCTTTTGGTGAACATCCCAGCTATGCTACTCTTTCATTTTTAAGAGCCAACGGATACCAACTTAAATCAAATTTACTAAAGCATTTAAATAATTTCTGGTCTGTGGTAAGAAAAAAAGATAAAGACTTTAATGAGGCACTGAATTTCTACCTCTACTATCAGCTAATTTTTGAGGTATGAAATGTTCAGAATTCTGAAAAGAATGTATTTCACTGTTTTAAATGTTTGTTTTTTTTGGCCGCAATATATTTTTTTAAAAGCCATACAATTAACATTTATTAAACAAAATTATTAGCAGCAGCACAAACACAGTTCATATCATCTGTTAAGTACACTTGTTGAAATCTCAGTTCTGTGCTTCTCTAGATGCTTCAATCTTTGCATTAAAGGTCATCTTTCTGGTAGATGCAACAATATCCTAAAGGCATAACTGTTAACCTTAGAATTGATAGTAGGCAATTAAAACCCTCCCAAAATCAACCAATAGAATTTCATTGTAACCTTACACACTTATTATAAAAGGTAAAGGATGTAGTGTTTATCAGATCTATGCCCCATTTTCTAAGGGAAAAGAAATAGCTCCAAAATATTTAGGCAATGCACATGTCAAATGTCACCTGTTTCAAAGATAAGAACTCATTTCTAACATCAGCATGTAAAGGAATGTTATAAAATAGGGCTAGTTTCTCAAAGGCTTATAGTAGCTGCTTTAGGAATGTGATCTTTCTCATCAAATATTAGCTAATCACTCCTAGAATGTGAATTTCATTAACAGATAATAAATCTATGTTTTGTAAGTTTCAGGGAGGTAAACATTTTTATTTCTTGTTCACTGCTGTACCATGGCAGAGAGTTAAGTGTTCAAAATATATGTTGAATGAGTAAATATGTGGACTTTGCTAAAGTTACAGATATTATTTTAGAGAGTTCAAGAATTTAAAAGGAATAAAGGAGAAGCTCTCAAGTTATGAGAACATGCACACTAGCTTTCCTATATCGGATATTACATACTTTCTAAGACTATATCAATCTCAGAATAACATAGCCCCCCTTACATCTAAAACTTAAACTGGTACTTAACAGACAACACATTTAAGGCCTGCATTTTCTGCCTAGCTTTTAAAACTTCCCTGAAAATCCTTGCTTTGGAGTAGTTTACCTCAAAGTACTTTGCCTTATTATTTCAACATATTAGCTGCATCATGTTAAATCCTGCCAACCTTGAAAATGTCAAAGGAAACACATTAAGATGCTAGTTTTAGCAATGAATGGGTGAAATCATTACCCATTTAAAATAGTCCCAAAATGAGTAACAGAATATATGAAATGAAAGTCCCTTAGAGGTTTGAAATTCTTCTATTGTATGATCCTGTTCCGTCTTCTTTGTTGAAGTTTGTAGTCATTTTCAGAATCCATTCCAAAAGCCAACTTGTTAATTTGGTTATCAGGCAAATCATCAGGGCAAAAGGTACACAAAGAAAAACAATACGAGGTCGAAGAGGATGAAGAGCCAGATATCTAACCAGTAGGAGTGCTTTGGCTACTGTGGTCCCCCAGGCCAAGGGCGCACTGCATGGTTCGGCAGCTGCTTCCCGGCCTCATCCACGCCTTGCAGCTCCCGGACCCTGTCCAGGCCACCTTCGGCCACCGCAAGCCCCTCCATGTCCAGCCCGGGGCCGCACCGCCACGCCCACACTCAATGGGCCCGCAATATATGTTTTTTTAAATCAAAAGTGAATTGACAGTAATACACCATAAATTCTTACTTTGACACTCACCAAAATAGTCACCTAGAAAACCCGATTTTTGTGACAAAGTAAAGAAGGCTTGGTCACATTGAAATCACTGAGAACTAGAGAGAAATACTACTGCAAACTATATTAGTCATTACACCCATAAAAATCTCCCCAGTCCTTATTGTAATATCGCACAGTGCAATTGCTACATAGCCATCTAAAGTAGTAAACGCTTAATTACTGATAGGAGTTCAGGTTTGTTCGGTTACCCTTGGACCAGACTTTTTCTCATTAACTTGACACTTCCCCTCATTACTCAAAATAAAAGGTCTTTGCAGGCTAAACAAGACCAAAAAAAGCAAACATTTGCAAAAGAAATAAAAAGATTTTCAGCTTAAAAGCCATCTTAAGACAGGTGCTAAACAGCTAATCCTTTCAGTGGTTAATAACCAGTTTTCAGAACCCAAGGTAGCCAAGCGCAAGCCTGTGGATAAAAACTGTTTAATCAGTCAGCAACATCCGTCTGACAATAAGGCCGTTTCACAATGTATGAGAACGAAATGAACTAAGATAGTGGAGTCTCAGCTTGGCTGCTTATTAGAATCGGCTGGGGAGTATAAAATCCCTGGTGTCCAGGCTGCCCCTCAGCCCAAATAATCAATCTCCGGAGAAGGAATCCAGGTCTCAGCTCTTACCCTGGACATTCTCCAGCCCCCAACCTCCATTTCCTTCTACAACACCCCCCCCCCAAACCTCCCTCCCCACTCAGCCCTAAGCAGCCTGCTGATCTGTTGGGGCGCTCCATCAGCGCTCACCTGTGCTCCCCCCGCTCACTCCCTGTTTTCTGCCTTTGTGGATTTGCCTGTGCTGAACACGTCACGTAAATGGAATCATGCTAGATAGGCCATCTGCTGTGTGTGACGTCTCTCTCTTAGCTCAATGTTTTCAAGGGTCATCCATGCTGTCGTACGTAGCAGTACTTCCGCCCTTTTTACGGCGGAGTAACCCTCCGTTGGACCTGCATAACCATGTCGTATTTATTCCTGCATCAGTTGGCGGGCAACTGGGTAGTTCTGCTTCATTACTTCTTAGCACATTGCCTTGGACAAAGTTCAGTCTCATGGCACAACCTAACTGCAAGGGAAGTTGGGAAATTGGGAAATGTGGTCTGGCCAAGTGCCCGGGGGAAAAAGAAATGGGGTTCAGTGAATACATCCTCATCTCTGATACAACATGCAGATAAGGGGTGTCACTGGATCCATCTGCATCGGGCTGCCTGGGAATGTGGCAGAAGAGGCAGGATCGAGAGTCCAGGCAGGAGCAGCCTTCAGGCCTGTTGCCTTGGTGGACGTGGAAAAGCCAACCCGAGAAGTGTTCAGCGCCACATGAGGGTCAGTGACCCATCGTGGGGCCCAGTCTCTGCGGATACTCCTCGAGTGGTGGGGGCAGCAGGCATGGCAGGGGCGAGGGTAGGCCCATCTAATGTGATGCTTCTGCCCTGATAAAATAACTGGGTCGTTTTTGTGGACCAGAAAAGCAACCCTCTGGCTTGTGCGGCTTTGGCGCTGGGCTCTATTCACCCTAGAACGCAGGTTGTCTCTCACTGTTCCCTTCTCTTCATATAAGTACCAAGACATCCAGCCAGCGAGGGCACCTGCTTGCTTGTGGCAGGTATCTATCAGGAGCCAGTCAGGAAAAAGAAAAACTACACTAATTATTTAAAAGAAAGGAAATTTAATGCAGGAAGTAAGTTATGTAGATGATGGAAGATCTGAGAAGCCAAACAGGAAGCTGAAGCAGCTCAGAAATCAGCCATCAGCTGCTCCCATCACTCCCTTGACTTCAGGAACACAGGAAAGGTGTGGTATTACCAGAACCAGAAGCCAGAACCACCTGGGACCACTGTGAGCCAGCCTGATGGTGGCTGTACCTGTAGGTGCCATGCAGCTGTGCTGGAGCTGCACCCCCACCCAACACAAAAAGACGGAAAAAGTGACTCCCCGCTGGCTACTCTTAGCTGACACGCAGCTGACCTGGTAGCCTGGGAAGCCACGGGGAGGGGTCAGCAGTCCTGCCGAGCACAGCCAGGATATAGCTGAGGACGAACAGGCTGTAATGGCTCAGCAGGACACTGGTCTTGCAGAAGCACTAATTTTTCTACTCACATTAAGGTATGATTGACATACTGTAAAATGCACCCATTTTAAGCGAACACTTTAATGAGTTGGTCAAATACACCCATGTAACTAAACTACAGTCAAGATATAGAATGTTTTATCCCCCAGATTTCCCCTTTGCCTCTTCCTGCTCACTTCTGCCAACATCCAGCCCATCTTTAGATAATTTTGGTTGACCTGCATTCCGGTACACCAATCCTTTCTTTTGTAGTGTCCAAATCCAGTGTAGACCCATGGAGAAGAGGCTGTCTAATGGGGAATACCCAGCATGGGAACACGATAGAAATGAAAATAAACCTTCATTAGGATAAGCCACTGAAGTTGTTAGGCTAGTTGTTATGGCGGTTACCCTATTCTCACTAAGACACAAATCATCACCCACAAGAAGGTCTGGGCTAGCTTAGTGAGAAAGGTTCATTCCCCACGGAGCCTGTAACTAGTCCTGCTCTAACAGACACCCGGATGCCACGCAGGAAGATTCCATCACCACCGACCCAGACCTAATCTATACAGCCCTGCACCTTCCTAAATCCCATGCTTTGGGCCATGCCCTACTTCAACGGTTGTCTTTGAATGGGGGTGCTACCAGCTATTATATTTTTCTAGATACAATGAACACATGACTGAGATATATTTGTTTTCATGCATAGATACCGCATAAGTAAAAAATACAACGGATTTGGGCCTCCCCGGTGGCGAAGGGGGTTGAACGCCACACTGTGAAGCTGTCCGCAGCCTCTGCAGCACTGGTTTGATTCCTGGCCGGCCAGGGAGAAGCCCACATGGCGTGGCAGACCTCTCCTGTTCTGCTCTCCGCTCTGTCTCTGCTGAATTCTCTCACCCTCCCACACCTCTGACCTGTACCCCAGTTCTTGTATAATAATAAAAAAAAAGTCTTGTATTTAAAAAAAAAAATACAGCGGATTTGCCTTCGACTACCACAAACCCTTAACTGCAGCACCCACATGCTCATTCTATGGATCTCTTCCTACTGTAAACCATACTTAATCATTTAGCCATTCATTCATTCACTCAGCCATTCAACAAACACTGAGCATTATTATCTGGAAAGCATAATGGCATTAGGCAAGGGGTGTACAATGGCTGAGGATATCATGGCTCCTGCCCCTTGGGCTTACGGTTGAGTGGGAGGGATAAGTATTCAGCGAGTAAACACAGAAATGCAACAGCTATGAAGGGAAGGAGTTAGAACTATGATAATGAGTAACAGCAGGGACATTGTTTCTGTACTTGGTAATGTTTGCAGTCATATCAATCTTGCGCAGAAAGGGACATCTGAAGGATCATCACGTTCAGTCTGGTAAGCAAGAAATAAAAGTCTGCAGCATTCGAGACAGAGGAAACGGTGCAAACACCCAGAGGGGAGAACAGCCTGCCGTTCTTCAGAACTGAAAGCTGGAGGGAGAGGCTGGAGGGCCCCAAGCCAGACGGAGCAGGGCAGGAGTCGAGACAGGGCCAGAGCCCATGCAACCACTTCTATTCCTCTGACGCAGAGCTGCTCAGTCAAGGGACTCCTGCCTAGAAGCACTCAGCAACTACTCACTACGTTTCAGAGTTTACTCCAAGACCTTCAGGATCCTAAATTCCAAGAAGTCATCCCAAGCACCACTGGTGAGGATGACGGAACACTGACGGCTGGGAGTCTCTGTCTCCCTATAAGCAGTGGTTTCAAACAAGGCCGATTTTTGTCCCCTGTGGGACACATGGCAGTGTCTGGAGACACCTTTGGTTGTCACAACTGAGAGATGATGGCATTACTCATCTAGCGGCGGAGACCAGGGATGTCACTAAACATGCCACAACACATGACAGCCTCTGCCAGAGAAGATTCCAGTTGCAGATGTCAATAGTGCCCACTTCAGAAACCTGCCATGAAGTAATAAATTCTGAATTTTATCAAGCACACTGTTCTTTCTTCTAAAGTACCTATGTTCACATAAACCCTGCCACCCTCAAAATAGGCTGAGGACCGTGTCCTCAGCCCAGCGATGTTCTCCTGTTACCAGCTCTTGTATCAACTTTTCTTTATGAAATTCCTTCCTTTTAAATATCTTCTCTGGTGGTAAATCTATTTTTCTAGTAGTTTTGCTATTTAGAAATGGTCAGAAGAGATGGGTGAAGATGTGGGTGATCAAGTTACACAGTGGCAGTCACAGCCAATCACATGCTTTGTGCGAGGGGCACTCCACGTAGTGTTCACTGCATGGGAGATGTTCGCAGCCCATTTTACAGATGAGGATGCCAAGGCTTTGAGAGATTTAAGGGCTGGCCATGGCTCTAACATTTAAGTATAGGAGCCAGAAATTCATATTCAAGTCTGTCTGCCTTCAAAGTCAAGTAATGATATTGACTTTCCATATGCCATGTAAGCTGGCACTTAAGAAAATTCCATAAAGTAAAAATAAAAATCAACAAGCAACTATAAACCAGAGACACACTATGGTGTGCGGGGAGGGGAGGAGGGATTAGTGTCAAAATGGGGGGGTGGGAATTGTATGGGGACTATAATCAAGATGAAAATGCATACATTGTGCAAAAATGAAAAATGACATAAAAATACATAAAATATTAAAAAAATAAATGTATCAACAGTTTAGAAAAAGAAAATTCCAAAGAAAAATATTCTCTCCCACTGACATCTTATTCTTCTGAATAATGGCGGCATTGTCAAGACAAATGCAGTGCATTGCAGAAAGACTACTTTGAAGAGAACAGGCTCATTTGTTTGTGTAAGTTCGCATGTGTATGTGTGTGTGCATGTGAACACATGCACACATGTGATTGTATTTTTAATCACTCGATTTTTTAAAATATTTATGCATACAAGAACTGGGGCACACGCCAGAAGTGTAGGGGGTGAGAGGATTCGCCAGACACAGAGTGGGGAGCAGAGCAGGTGGATCTACTGAAATCCACTGCTGAGGGGAGCAGCGGGTGAGTCAGGAGAGGTCTGCTGCACCTGTGGGTCAGCTCCCTGACCAGAAATTGAACTCGTGCTGCAGTGGCTGCCACGAGCTTCATAGGTTGCGTCTTAACCCCTTGCGCCACCAGGGAGGTCCCTAATCACTCAATTTTTAGTCACCTCTCAGGTGCACAAAACCCTTTTGCTGACGCATAAATAAGCCAGTAAGAGGAGGAGGGACCAGAGGGAAGGAGACAAAGCAGGAAGTAGACAGAAAAGAGATCACAGGCTCAAGGAAGTCACTGGAGAGGGATGAGGAGAGAGCCAAGCGGTAAGTCCCTTTGGATAAAGATAAATATTTTTTAGAAGCAAAGTATGATCGGTAAGGTGCAAGCGGCCCAGGGCAAGTTTTCGGCTGCCCTTCAGGCAAATGAAATGGAAGACCAAGCTTCCTGGGAAGGGTATTATTGATTACACTGGGATTTTATTAAACTGTCATGTAAGTAGAGCGCTGTGCTAAAATTAGGGAGTTTTAGTCTCCAGTCTCTTCTTGACCAGTGGTCATAGTTTGGGCTCTTGACTTTATTTCTTCCCCCTCTCTTCTTGGAAAGAAAGGCTCTGGACTAAATGATTCCTAAGGTGACAGATTTTTGTGGTTTTCTCTTGAAAAACAATCATCACAAATCTGTATCCTTTTGCAACATGCTTTCGGCTACCTGGAGACAAGTGCATTGTAAAAGTGGGGAGGGACCATCATTTTTCTACTTTTGAGTAACATGTAGTAAAGAGCCACCATTTCTATAAACATAAAGGAAGATGGCAAGATCAAATAGTGAATGCAAACAGAAAAGGGAGGCTGGTGGTTGTCACAGAGACCACGAGGCCACACCACCCCTCTGGGGACACGCATCCTCCACCTGAGCAATGACCTGGCTGGGTAGCCTAGAGGCTAAGGCTGAGGTGACCACTGCAGGTTCTGGAACAAGCTTGCAGTGCCCCTAGCGTGGGCAGGATTTAGTCACATTCATCTTCCATTCTCTCTGCCCCCCCCACCCCCCGCACACGTTTCTAGGGCTCAGCGTATCTTCCTCTCTCCAGTACTTCCCTTAACTTATGTGACACCAAATACGGGGCACTCAGTAGCCCCGCTACTTGCTGAGTAATTCACTGAGTTAAATTTTGCCCGAGTTGGCAGTCCTGACCTAAGCATCAGGGAGCAGAATATGAGCACACTCCCACTTTGCCACAGTCAAGTTTTGTTCTGTCGTTTTTAACCTAGGACTTTTGAATCTGTTATTCTTCTTCCAGACCATCTTCTGGCAGCTGCCTGGACCTCTCGTCAGAATCTTCTGGCTGCATTAGCATATCTAATGAAGTCCTGTTTGCAAGAGCAACTGGCAAGTGCGCAGAACTGCTGAGAAAGGATTCTGTGCCCCTGAGAGGCAAGCAGTTTCCCTGCTCAGTGGAAACTTCAAGTAGCTTTGAATAGGCTTCTGAATGCAGTGAAGTAGAAGCCACCAGCAAAATCTGGCCCTCTCAAGTCAGCTTTTCCTATGACAGGGATCAAACAGCAGTGATTACCACCAACCGAAGTAACTAATTGGTGGCCACAATTCGTTCCACTTCCTAGAAGTTAGAGGCAAACCATAATGCAGGAAAATTCATTAGTGTCTATCACTATATTCCCCTTTGTAGACAGAAGGTGACTCCACCAGTATCTCCAAAACTGTATGTAATGCCAAATCCTAGCATGGCTATGCTGACAGCTGGTCAAGTCAGGCCTAGAGCAAAGATGGGGAACGGAGACCAGATCACGTGAATAAATGAAGCAAACATCACAATGCTACAGAAAACACCTAGCAGGTTCCCACCTAGGAAAATGAGCTTCTCGGCACTGAGTGCACTGCCTGGCAGAGAGGAGAGGGCCAGAGTAAATGGACAATCAGACTGGAAGGAAAAAAGCCACTGTCAAAGAGAAAGGAGGCCCTCTGGTGTGCAACCCCAGCCGCTCTGCTTCCAAACCAAAAACTGACTTGTCACCCATCACTTCACCCAGCCACCACCATTAGCTGTGGAGCTTCTGCTTTAAACTTTTCTACTCTTTTATTACTTTGAGGGGATAGTGATTGGATTGTTTCATTCTGTTTGATGGCAGTGACCTCTACCCCATGGGGAGAAAAGCATGGTGATGAGAGACTTAAATGGCCCTCTGAATTACACTGAAAACCATTTTATAACAGTGCCTCAGGCATTCTTCCAGAAACTTAACCAGTAATAACTCATGTAATTTTCATCCATCAAGGATCAGTCGAGTGTTAAGTATAAATAAAAGTGGGACCCACTACTTTGGAAGAACGGAGTTATGGGACAATTTTTCAGGTTTCAAGACAACATCCTTCCTAAAGTCCACGCCATGGGATGCCAGGTTTAAAGAGGGCGGGCAGGTGCATTCTCACAGAGACTACGCGGCCCCTCCCCGCAAGGCAACAAAACCCTGTCACTGCTTGCCGGTGTCTAATGCAGGAGCACACACACGTACACTACACCCCCAGAGAAACATGTGCACAAAAATCATGCGAGAGTGCTCCCAGGAGCACTGTTCTTAGTATTCCGAAACTGGAAACAATCTAAAAGTCTCTCAGCAGTAAAATGAATCTAGAAATTGTGGCATATCCATAGCAACAAGAATGAATTAGCTAATATACACCCAACAGCACGGATCAATCTCACCAACACACTGCTGAGTCGAGCAGCCAGGCACACTGGAATACATACTGTGTGATTCCATTTACATGAAGTTCAAGGGCAGGAAAAACGAACCTGTGGAGACGCACTGCAATGGCAGTTGCTTATGGATTATGGAGGGTGGCGAGTGCCTGCAAAGGGGCACAAGGGAACGTCGTATGGGGATGGAAATGTTTTGTTTGAATATGGATGTCGTTTCCATGTAGATGCCCACTTATCAAGACCTATCGAATTACAGCCATCCCTTAGTATCTGCAGGACCCCTGCAGAGACCAAAATGAGCAGATGCTTAAGCACCTTATAAAAAATGGTGTACTATGTGCACATAACTATGCCCATCCTTCCCTCTACTTTGAATCATCTCTTGATTACTTATACCACCTTGCAAATGCTACATAAATAGTTATATTGTTTAGGGAATAATGGCAAGAAAAAAGTGTACGTGTTCAGTGCAGACACAACCACCACAGCTTAACTACAGAGTATGTACTTTCTATCCACAGCTGGCTGAATCCACGGATGTGGAACCCCAGGGTAGGGAGGGGCAACCGTATATACTTAGGGTCTAAGCATTTCACTGCCTGCATGATTTTACTTTGATATAAAAAAGAGAGTGACGTGATCTCCTGTATATGAGACTCCTGGACTCACGGGCTCCAGTTCTGCTGCTGTCCTACAGATGCACCAGGGACAAGTCTACAATGTGTAGCCTAATCCAGCTGCTCAAGCAAAGCCTCTGAGAAACCAGAGCCAAGAGCTCTCTGCACAGGGCACCTCCAACCCTCACTTGGACGTGGCACTGGCCACGGGAGGTTAATGAGGAGATGCCAGAGCCCTTTGGCTCTTATGCCACGTTTAAACACCCTCCCAAAGTTTTTGCTGTATTACTCAGTATGACTGACTCCTGGCTCCAGAAGAGGACAGGCCCAGCAGGGAGTGTAAAAGTGTACCTGGAATGTTCTCAGCTTTCTCACCTAATGCTGCTCCTCTTCCCATACCTTACCAGTGGAGGAAGAGAGAAGCAGAACAAGGATATTTAGGCATCTGGGGCTTTGTGAGGCTGAATGCAGCAAACTCCTACCCTCCAAATCCACAGTAGCCATGTTTAGAGGGGCTAGAGATTATAAGTCTCATAGTAATTTGTATACCAAAGTTCAGATCACCCTAGTACAGAAGGACTGCACCCTCTGTTCCTATCATACGATGTGAATCCTGTTCCTTAAACACCAGCCCCCACGGTATAAAGATACTATCGACTCCTTACCCACGTGCACAGGTCCTTTCAAAACACGGCCTCCTCCGCCGCCTTAGTCGCACAGCACATTCCGTGAGTGCATGCTGAACACAGACGCCATGCTCGCGCTTTTGTTCTGGCTACGTGGAATGACTTTTTCACCACGCCTCTCCCATAATTCTTGCTAATTCTTCAAAAACCCAGACCCAGAGGCCCCAAGCAACTTTCATAATACTCCCAAGCAGAATGACTTCTTCCCTCTGCTTTGTTTTCCTAGAACTTCAGACAAACCTATATTAAGACATTACTCAGAGCGACAGGGATCTGGTTACATGTCTGACCCCAACACTAGAACGTATGTTCCACAGCCCCTGAAGACCTGGATCATGCCTTACCCATTCCCATGCCCCTGGCATTGGGTGCATGATCTGGCTCATGCTCAATGAGGGTTGGACGAGAGAAGGAAGAAGAATTTGCCAACTGTCACGTTTCAGAACGCTACACACGCACTGACAGTCTTACCTATTGAGCGCAAACGCGTAGTGAAATTTAATGTTATGCTGGTCAGCCAAATCACACGTAGGCAGCGTTTCCAGGGTTTCTACCAGCTTCACCATTGCATCATAGTCCTGTTGACAAGAGGTCTCAGGTGAGAAAGAGAGAAGACACAGCTTTTTGTACATTTTTCTGAACAGGTATAAACACAAGACTGTCTCAGCACTTAAGCACAAGCCTTTCCTCACAGACAACATTTAGTGCTGTTACTTACAGACCTTAACTGAACAGAAATAAGATTTAAAAAAATGAGATAAGGGAAACAAACGAGCCCAGCAGCCATTCCCCATGTAAAGGGCGGAAACATCCTGCCTTTATGTAGCCAGAAACAATCGAATTCACCTGAAACAGGCTGCCCAGCCTCAGCACCACTGTCAGTGTGCAGCCTGAGCGCGCCCTGTGCATTGTGGGATGTGCAGCAGCATCCCGGGCCTTGACCCACTAGATGCCACCAGCACCTGCCCCCACCCCCGCTGGAGTTGTGACAACCCAAAGTGTCTCCAAGTTGTCACATGTCCCCTGGTTGGGAACCACTGCTTTAAAGTGCATCATTACCCAGGGAAAAACTGCTGCCATGTTTGTCTCAGCTGGGTCCCCCGTGAGCAGTGCCATCTGTTACCCTCCCAGCCAGGCTGCAAATCGCTGTCACTGGCCAACTTGCTGACAGCCAGTCACGGCAGGCGGCAGACTTCCCATCCAAACCCCCTGCCTGCTTTGTGGCTCTGCACCTTGCTGCCACCGCCCAGGGAAAGGGAAGGCAGCATGCTCCAGGCAGCACCCGGCTTACCTCTGAGCCTGAGAGTCCTAGCAATGGAAGGTTATAAAAAGAGAAGCATGAAGGCAAGGACAGAAGGAAGCCAGACGCTCAAGGGGAAAGAGACTTGAGAAATGGCCATTCGCATTATCTTGTCCCACGGGACATGACTTAATCAGGGCCATAATCCCTAATAGCATCTGCTACTGAAATTAATTAGAGGCATCTGTTTATCACTAAGGGCATGAGTTTCTCAGGGGTGCAGGTCAGACATGGATGCCCCTCTTGTTCAGATTTAAAGGCCTGTGGCCAAGTCACCAATGTGGCTTTGTAGAAATCTGTGGCTAAGGTACAAGGCCCCATGTTCCTCCAGAGGGAAGCTTAGAAACGGTTCAAGGGCATTAAACTTGAAGGGAGGAAATGCTTGACTTCCTTATGGTACTACATCCCACAAGTTCTGTCTCAAGAACTCTCCAGAAGCCTCTGATATTTGTCTCAGAATAAACACCTGTATTCCCTGCACCCTGGATGTGGCCCTGCTACTCGCACTCTCCCTGTCATTGATGGGTGGGGGGAAACAAAGAAGGAAGTGACAGAGGCCTAAAGGAAGTAGCAAAGCAGAGGCGTGAGAGGCAAGGACAAGAGAGCGCGTTGCCTCAGTGTGAACCCTGACTTTGTCAACTGCGGTGTGACCATGGGCAAGTAACTTCTCTGTGCCTCAGTTTCCTCATTTGAAAAATGGAGATAATCAGAGTATACACCCCACAGACTTGTGGAGAAGGTTAAATGAATTAGCATTTGCAAAGAGCCTGAAACAATGTCTCACACAAGGGGCGTATAAACTGTGAAATTCCAAGTTCACTTTATTCAGAGTACTGATGTGAGATTTTGTTGGCACCGTCCTCTGACGTGACAAAACCTCCGCTACGTCCCGCTGCAGATAATGCAAAGTGGCCTACCACTTAGCCACATGCCTGTTCTGTCTATAACACAGGCACCTAGCCGTACACCTAGCATGCATGGACTCCCCATGAGGCATTCCTCACACCCAGAAGAACTCGGCACGTCAGCTCAGCTCCACTTCTTCCGTACCTGGATATCACGGTAGGACAGCAGTAAGTTAATGATGATGTCTGAGGTGAGAACCTCGGTATTATCCATGCGGAGTTTGATCCGAGACAGCTCCTTTGCCAGTTCATCACCCTGGTATTTCTCTCTGGCTTTCCGGATATCATTTAACAAGGTTTCTTTGTAATAAGCACTGCAGAGGGAAACATGAAAACCTTCGGTCACATCTCCACATATCCAGGACTCTGCTTCCTTAAGCAGTGCAACCAATTGTGGCTGGCACTGGTGTGACTCAGGCTAACGTTAGGGGCCCCTGGTCCACACCAAGTCCTCCCTATATTAGGCAAACAAGAGACACATTCAACGTGGCAGTGGCATTTTGCAGAAATGAACCACTAAATAGAAAGAAAGAAAAATCACTTCATAACAACTGTGACAATTCTTTCAAAGCTGACCCCAGCTGGATTGGGGAGACATACAGGATGCGCCATCCACCTTGCTGTGGTACCTTGCTCGAATAGTCAGTACCCCACTAACGAACAGATCATCACAAACAAAACGCCAAAAGACTTGAAACGCAGTAAAATGAGAATTTTGCAATCCATTTACCTATCAGATACTACCTGCCCTAGCCAGTAATCACGAAGTTTTTTCTGGCTGGTCAAGAGTCGGAGACTGTGTCTCTGAGGAATCCAAGAAGTTGGGTCTGGAAGCTTATGACTACCTTTGCCTGTCACCCACCATTCTCCTTGTCATTTTTTGACTTCCAGAATGCTTTCCTAACATGAAACATAAAACTTCTGGCATACAATGATAAGAGGGATGTATGTACAGCCACATTTAAGGCACTTTAACTTCCCACCAAAAATTTCACCACAGTCTCGCAAAAATTTCAACCAATGCTAGCATCTGATACTTGGTGTAAAAATCTTTTAAAATGACCTGACTTGGTACACAGACATCAACTTACAATGACCAAAGATTGACTGAAATGTGTTCCTTCTCCAAGTCAACTTTTTACATGGAGACTGAGCACTGCCAAGGGCTGGCACTATCAACCCACTTAGTAGCCGAAAGATTTAACTAGAGAGAGTAAAATTAGGCTGTTCATTAAAAAAACAAGCACCATTAAACAGTAATCTTTTCAATGAAAGAGAAACATGAGAATGTTACTTTTAATAATTATAAAACTATGCCACACAGTACAAGCTACACAGTATAAAGCTTGCAATAAAGATTTCAACAAACATTTAAAAAAAATGAAGGATATCCCACAAAAAGTACTCTGCTTTCATTTTTATTTCCTTATTTATCTACTGCTTACCATCCCAACAATGAGCAAATCAGCAGATTCTGCCCATGTTTAAAATTCTGGCATCTATGCATCTATGGGGTCACTGAGTTGGGTGACAGCCACTGTCCCTTCAGCGGACTCTCCAGCCATCAAAGCTGTGGCCCAAGTTCGGCTTGACAAGTCAAAATCTGTACTTTAGTTTTGTTTCCAAGGGTGGTTCTGAAAAATAGTTTTAATAAACCAAGAAACCTAGTAAGAACAGAAACATCTAAAGAAAAAGAAAACGCTGAATTCACTATGTCTGTGTGTGGGGGGCATTGTATTTGTAGTGAATAAGCAGCCATGACTGCTTCTGGAAACCAGGGAGGATGTTGCGAATCAGCACGAACTTGAAAATGGCTTCAAAGTCCTTTTCCGTATAGAGCTCAAGGCTGCCTTTACCAGTCTATCATAGTTGGCACTTGAGCTAAAAGCTTATCTGCCATCCCTGTACTGTGAAACAATAACGTATGTCCTATAACCACGTATTACCCAAACCGTAAGCACCATTTACCCTCTAACCATTGCCAAATACTTGCCAGTTTCAAGGGGTGCAATCAACTGACAGCTATTTTCGGTCCTTTGACATTATACCAAGAGTTGTTTTCCCACTGAGACATATATACACTAAGTGAGAAACAAAAACTTGAGTCCATTTCTTACAAAGACCTGGTTCATCTGGCAAACTCAAGCTACTTTACCTCCTTGAGAACCTAAAAAGATGATACTGGGAGCAGTTTCTCCCTCAGCCTCCCTTAGCTGTTCATTCTGCAATAGGACAAGCTGTGACTGATGAAGCTTTCCAGGAATGTGACACTAAACGTCCCCTATTTGCTTTCTCTGCTGGCATGTAGTCACACATGTTTGAGTTTCCAGTTTTGTCTTCCCATTCAAGTCTGCAGAAGAAATTGCATCCAGAGATGAGGGGATGAAATAGAAAAAGAGAACAGATTGCTAAGAAGTATGGAGCTCACACCAATACAAGAGTAACACGTCACAGCTCAGGGCACCAAGACTGGAACCAAAGTGGGGCATGTAGGCCTTTCCATTTCACTGTAAGTCACCACTGCCATGCTTCAGATTTTCATTTGTTTTGGAAGAACAAATTCTTCTCCCATGTCACATAACTTACAGGAATAAAATTCTTTAAATTGGCTGCAAGCAAAGTAACTGGATCCTTTAGGTAAGCAGAATAATTTTTCTGCCTTCAATTTTTAAAATAACATTTTAAGGTGTGGTTTCTGGAGCAGAGGCCTGAAGAAATGATCTGACTCTTACAAGTCTACACAGCGAGGAATTGCCTGCGCCAGGAATCAAACTCAAGCTTGTCCAGCTCTGAGTCAGTATTCCATATCATCTGACAAAAAATCTACAAAGAACACGTCTCAGAACTTCCTGAGGTCAGGACAGTCTCTGCTCCATGCAACACCATCACACTTCTCTAACACAAGAACTATGGTCAGAATGACCTCACAGAATGACCTCACAGCAAGTGACTGGGGTGAGCCAGGGGCAGGAAATCATGTTCAGAAATAATCTTGAATCACAGATTCTCAGAGTTGAAAGAGCATAAAAAATTCAGTACCTTAATGTCCTTATTTTCTAGGTGACAAGAAAAGTTATTAATCAAGGTCACACAGAGTTAGGACCAGACACATACTCAAGCCTGACCTCAGGCATTGATGCACCCCAATGGCCCTACTTAGTGAGGTAGGAAGAGATGAAAATGGGCCCTAGAGTGACTCAAAAATGGTTGGCTAGGTTTCTTCATTCCCCAGGCACTGTGGTCTTTTGAGAGTGTGTGGCCTTCATGAACGTGAAGGGTCATTTTTGGCCAGGCCCCCAGGCTTGCTGATGGCTAATAGGAATTACCATGAGGTCACGTGGATGTCCTTGAGAAGGCCAGTAAACCTGTCCACCAGGGGCACACACAGTGGGCCCAGGATGGTATCCCAGGTAGGCTGCATGTACTCGGAGGCACGTCTCTGCGCATCACTCTCGCAGCAAAAATAATCAGCACATGGTGTCACGATGTACGGGATGAAATAGTAATTTCCACTCGATGCCTGGAAAACAAAACCAAGTTTGTTTCACAAAATAACTGGCACAGAAGCACAGCTGTGGATTTGGGCAGGTGGAAGCTGGTAGGACAGGGAAGGAGAAAGCACTAGCGTATGAACAACAACTTGCTGAAACTTACCAAATTTAATTAAATGAAGCAACATATGTAATAAGTTAAATGATTTCCAAGTAGGATAAACTGAAAGAAATTCACATGCAGACACAACACAAACACAGTCAAAATCTCGAAAGACAAAGCCTTGAAAGCAAAGTATGTTTTATCATATGCAAGAGAACCTCAGTCAGATTAATATATGACTTTTCATCTGAAACAATGAAGACCCAGAAGGTAGTGGGATGACATATTCAAAGTGTTGAAAGAAAAAAAAAAAGTCAGCCAAGAATCTGATGTCTAGCAAAACTATCTTTGTAAAATGAAGGTGAAATAAAAGACATTTTCAGATAAAACAAAAAAGATACACTTGCTAGCAGACCCATCTTACAGAAACACTACAGGAAGTTCTTGAGGCTGAAACCAAGTGACACCAAACAGTAATTGTAATTCACATGATAAAAATCAAGAATGCCAGGATCTCTAGGAACAGATACTCTCTTTTCCTCTCAGCTTCTTTAAAAGTTACAATATTATATAGAGTCATAAGTCTATCAAAGATATTTACCAACATAACTAAATATTCTTAAGTCTCCATAACAATTAGGTAAATTGAAGATATAAGAATATAACCTATTTGTATAAAATTGCTACATTTTAAAATTATTTCCGAAACAATTATTTCTGCTGAAATTTCACTTGCACTCTTCTTTTAGCAAACCTTTTCTACCCAAATAGCAAAAAGTAAACTTTTCTCCAATCTTGCTCAAACCCTAAATAATGGAGTGTGAAAATGTAAGATTTTGACAAATGTTTTGTGTTGTCACAGGTTATAGCTCAAGTGGGCAGAGCAGCAGAGGCTGATAAAGGCTTACCCACAGTGAGGAAGGGATCTGATTCTTTGCACAAACATTTAGCCACAGGGAAACGTGAGGCAAAAGAGAGGGAAAGCATGCACTCTGAAAATTAAGCAAGTTTAATGAACCTGGAGCCTTGGAAAAGTAAAAAGCAGCTCCTGTGAGAAAATCTTTCATAAAGTGTATAAAAGTTGAAGAAATTTTACAGAAAGAAATTGGGACTAATGACTACATGTTAAAAAGCAATTCATAAACTTCCAAATGAAAGCATAGGCTCTTGAGTTCAGTACTTTTCTTATAAAGAAGACAAATAGGCCCAAACATCTTCAAATGATGGAACACATTCAGACTTGGTGGAGAGACCAGAAATGAAAAAGGAAAACATTGATTAGCACAACACAAGTTCAATAGCAAGCTAGGCTTGGATATTTGTAATTGTTACATTTATAAATGGAAACATCTCAAGAATCCAGCTAATTAAAACAAATTTAACAAAGACAGCATAGTTTCCTACATAAAGGGGCATTAGAACCAGTATGCTAGCCACACTAATATGTAAACCCTTATTCCAAACACGTTTTCAAGTATTTCTAAAAGGATGATTCTGATAGAGTGAGGTCAGAGAGCAGAGTAAAAGCCAACAGTCTCTGATACTGTGAGGGTAGGCAGAGGAGGGATCCATACTTTAAAGTCTTCAGTTCCTCACTTAGGAGTTGAAATTTCCAGAATGACCACCATCTACAAATGATCACCACTATGAACAGATTGCCCTATATCATCACTAAGTTAAATAATAGGTGCTTTTGGAAAAGTTCTCATTACAAAAGTTTGATATACCATCTCTAATGCTATTAATTTTTAATACCTACCTAACACACCATCTAGTAAATAGACATAATAGTATATGTCACCATTCTCCTATTTAAGTTTGTTTTTCAAGTTTCTTTACTGTATAATATGGAGATGAACACCTTTGCATATGGCATATTTATAGTCTGGACTTTTCCTAGGAGTAACTTCCAAGTAGTGAAATTACCAGAGCAACTTTAAGGCCTAGACATGTGTGGCCAAGCTCTTGTCAAAAAGGATGCAGCGGGCCTCCCCGGTGGAGCAGCGGTTGAGCGCTGGGTTGCGAGGCTGCCCGCGGCCTCTGCGGCGCCAGTTCGATCCCCGGCTGCTCCCCGGCCACCAGAGGAGGGTCCCACATGGCGTGCAGACCTCTCCTGCTGCCCGCTGCTCCCCTCAGCAGTGTACCTCGGTCCTTCTGCCTGCTCTGCTCCCCACTCTGGCTCTGGTGAATTCTCTCACCCTCCCGCGCTTCTGACTGTACCCAGTGCATGTATAAACAAAACAAACAAACAAACAAATAGATAAATAAATAAACATGCCTCTATAAAAAAAAAAAAGAGGATGCAGCAATTTGCACTCCTATCTGTATCGTGCAAAGGCATCTCAATTTCATCTTCCTCTCAGTGGAGTTAGGTAGTATCTTTTTTCCTACTAAGTGGAAAAGTTTTACTCAGTTGGGTGAAAAAGAAATACCTCATCTACATTGAAATAGGAGGGAACATCTAAACTCAAACATGGCCAAGACAGCGGAGAATTTGGATGGCACAGGATTGAATCCTAGATCTACCCCATATAAGATGGATGACTCTGGAAAACATACTTATCTATCTAAACCTCAGTTTGCTCATCTTTAAAATGTGGACAATAAAACTGTCAACATCATTAGGTAATAGAGGCTTAAATATGGCCTTGGCACACAGAGGGCATCCAATAAATATTATCTATTCAATAAATATCTCTATTCTTGGTCTGGTTCAGCTCGGAATTCTGAACCTGGGTTCCAGTAATCTGTGGGGGAAGGGGTGTCTGAACATGAATGAGAAAAAAAATTACATCTTTGTCATCATTCACCTTTAGCTGAAAAGTAACAATGCCTTCAATATCACTTAAGAAATAAGTCATCTTAGTAGTTTCAGCTGAATCTGGAACTTTGTCACTAATCGAAATCACAGAATTTTCCCCATCATATTACAGCTTCTGCAGAGATCTTAAAATAATTTTTTTTAAAGATTTATTTATTTATTTATACAAGCACTGGGTACAGTCAGAGGCGCGGGAGGGTGAGAGAATTCACCAGAGCCAGAGCGGGGAGCAGAGCAGGCAGAAGGACTGAAGTACACTGCTGAGGGGAGCAGCGGGCGGCAGGAGAGGTCTGCGCACCATGTGGGACCCTCCTCCGGTGGCCGGGGAGCAGCTGGGGATCGAACCGGCACTGCAGAGGCTGCGGGCAGCTTCGCAACCCAACGCTCAACCACTGAGCCACCGGGGAGGCCCTTAAAATAATTTTTATACCAAAATTGACTATTTCAAAATTGACAGTTTAATGAAGTAGCTTATAGATTATAATTAGCAACCTTAAATATTTTGGTAAATATATTTTACTGCCCAAAATATTACAGTATAATTGGACTTCTTTGTTCTCCTTTTAACTTTTTAAGCATCTTAAAAGATACCGTGAGAAGAGATCCATAAGCTCCACGAGACTGACAAAAAGGTGCCATGGTCCCCCCAGACCTAGCCGATATTGTGTCCCCTGAACACCAGGGTCCCTTCAGTGGGCTCCACATCGAAAGATTTTCATGAAGAGTAGCACAACTGCCATCCACAAACAGCTGCCTGGATTTTCCAGGACAGCCCAGGAGAGCAGAGCATGTTGGGATCTCAACCTAATGGCCCACTGGACTCAATCATGGCCAGTACACAAGGACACCGAGGACTCGCCCGTCATCTGGTGCTCCGCAGGCGCCCTGTGCAGAAAGGTCAAGGAGCCCGGAGGCTCTGACGGAAACAAGTAATGGGGCCTCATTACAACAGAGTTTATTTTTATTTATGGCTAGAGGTGGGTGGCAAAGTTGGTCAATAGCAGCACAAATTATATAAATTCATTCTTTGGCGCAAATAAAATGCTAAGAATTTATCCAAACAGACTTCATAATGAGACTTCCAGCTTGACCTTCCACAGAGCATTTTTTAATAATGATACAAAAATTTAATCCATCAACAAATGGCCTCGTCAGAAGAGGGGGAAACATCAAAGGCAAATGACGGAAGCCGGTTTCATACTACCCAAGACAAACTCATTTCTGAGCACGTAAAAAGAATGCATATCTTGACTGCTGGCAGAAAGTGGTTTGGAATTTGTAGCTTGTAATGCAAAAGGGTTGCAAATCCTTAGTGAAAACGGAATCTGAAAAAAGCACAGAAGATTCCTCACAAGAAGATATAGGGAGCAAATGAGCAAGCATTGGAAAATCATTCATGAACACTCATTTAACATGACCATGTCTGACAAGGTCAGTTTATTAAGGAAGCAGATCCAAGTCAGGTGCTGCTCCCCAAAAAAATAAATGATTACAAGTTCAAGCTGAGTAGATATGTTTCTTGGGTCAGTTAAAGGAGAATTTTTAAAAATCAGGACACATGCACAATTAGGGAAATGTCTTTTTTTTTTTTTTTTTTTTAGAAAAGATCTATGTAAATAGCATTCTCCATTGCTTCTCTTCTGCATTTATCTGGACATAAGAGGGATATAGATACAGAAGCGGAATAACAATTTCAATCGAATAATCAGGCTATTGTGCTACTTAAAGGTAAATATCCCTGCTGGAAGCATGCCATGCAGAGCCAACTGTGTGCCTGCAATAGTCCATCTGCTTTGTTCAAACAACTGAATGGCTACAATAAAGTCCGAGAACTATTTCAGAGCTGGCATGGATCTCAGTAACCACCTGACTAACCATCTCAGTGTACAGAGGAGGAAACGGAGACCCAGCAAGGTTAACCGACTGGCCCCGAGAGGAGCCGGAGCCAGACACACCCCATGTCCTGCCCCCTCCCTCCCTCCCTCCCGCGTTCTGGTCACTAGCACTCCAGCTTCCTTCTGAGGCGTCCTTAACCAGGAGGCATGAGACACAAAACCAAGCGCCTGACACAACCAGATGGGCGAATGGCAAGCTCCAGTGTGTGACCTCTCCCTCAGTTTAAAGAAAACAATGGGCAAAAATGAACAATGATGTAAAATATATAGAGAGAAAGAGAGAAAAGTAAGGGCACCACGGCCACCAGAGGTTATTCAGTGGATGGGCAGAATTACACTTTTTTTTTTTTGGTTTTGACACTGGCCCCGTGGTTTCTACCTCCAGGGTCCCGCAATGGAAAAGAGAAGGTCACAGGCATTAGAGAAGCAAAAAGGACTCAATCAGAGGATTTTACGTTAGGTAGAAATAGAAAAGGGCTATGCACATTAAAAATTCAAAGGCAGAGATTTTTAAATAAATATTCTGTGTAAAAAATAAAATTCTCCTCCATCTACTATGGGAGGTAGCCTTTTTATTTGAAACTGACTCTTCACTAGTAGAGGCGGTCGAAATTCTGATTCAGAACTCAGCAAATTCAA
Organism: Talpa occidentalis; assembly: GCF_014898055.3. Classification (NCBI taxonomy): domain Eukaryota; kingdom Metazoa; phylum Chordata; class Mammalia; order Eulipotyphla; family Talpidae; genus Talpa; species Talpa occidentalis. Next base: position 79,442,172 of record NW_023601543.1, on the reverse strand, counting down.
AGGATATAGAAGGGAGAAAAATACTGCCCTTTTGCCCAAGCATCCCTAAGTCATCTATATCACCTTTGATAATTCTGGATTCCAAGCAATACCCCAGATCTGAGGAAGCCAAGAGGGAAAGAACAGGAGAAAATTCTGTTACCCTAAGCTCAAGCCAGGGCAAGACTTCCAGTATTGCAGACAATGCACCCGATGTTGCCTCTGTCTGTTTCTCTAAGAATATCTAATTGATTGAGTTTGTAGAGGTGGCTCTTTTCATAGGAACAGTGAGTTTCTCTCCAATCTCACTGACTTTCCAGAAAAAAAAAAAAAATACCTAGTGCAGAGGTAAGAACCAGATTAGGTTTTTTAAAGGTGTTTCTAATAACATGGTCCTAGCCTGGAAATTTAACTTTTTTTTTAAGATTTTTTATTTATTTATACAAGAATTGGGGTACAGGTCAGAGGTACGGGAGGGTGAGAGGATTCACCAGAGAGAGCGGGGAGCAGAACAGGCAGACGGACCGAAGACACTGCTGAGGGGAGCAGCGGGCGAGGCAGGAGATATCTGCCATGCCATGTGGGTTTCTCCCTGGCCGGCCGGGAATTGAACCCGCGCTGCAGAGGCTGTAGACAGCGTCACAGCTTAACGCTCAACCCGCTGCGCCACTGGGGAGGCCCTGGAAATTTACCTCTTTAAAAACCCACTGAGCTCTGGCTTCAGAATAGGACAAATGAAAATAAGGTTTAATGTACTTTTAACAATTCCTTTTACAAGTATTGGGTGGATTATCTCATCTTCTAGTAATTTTCCTGGGGGACAGGAAAGGGGCATAGTCCCACATTTCTTCTCTGGAGAGGTTACGTACAGCTTGCAGGTGGAATGAGTGACTGGGTGCATGATGGTGGTGATACCTGATGGGGGTATCCTGATATCACCGAAGTTAAAAGTAAATAAATATTTTAAAAATCTGTGAATTATATTTTAAACTCAAACACTCGATTATGAAGTCAAATGTCATCACTATATCATGGCAGCAACTTTTAAGCCAAATGGGAGGCGGGAGAACACGAGTGGGCTGGAAGGACGTGGGACTCCACCGCATTTCCTTCCAGCTCCGGGCAGGGGACGTGAGGTGAGGGCCTAGGTCCAAGGAATTCCCTGGGGCACAGGTTCATATTTCTCCACGGTAAGGGATCCCTGGTGTGGAAGGGCAGGGTGCTGGCTCCAGCTGGGAGCACCGTGGTGGCTGGTGGGAACACTGGCCCAGCTCAGGAGACCATCAGACTCAAAGCCCTAGTGCATCAGGAACGACAGACACGTGCCTGACCCTGCCTCCAGCCCCGCCCTGGGCATGGCTGAGTTGGAGCCGGAGCTGGCTGGTTGCTTGAGGGAGAGGCAGTTTTTAGCTGTCCTCCTCAGAAATGCAACAAGCCAGAAAGAAAAACATTGGATGGTCTCACTTATAGAGGAATGTAGAGGATTGAAATAAGGGATCAGGAAAAAAATTAATTCTAATAAAGAAAAATCAAAATCAACTATAAACCAGAGACATTCTGCTGTGGGGGAGAAGGAGTAGGATCAAAACAGGACAGGGAAGAACACAGGGACTATGGTGATGGTGCACGGGTGAATGGGTGGTGGGAGTTTCATGGGGACTATAACCGAGATGAAAATGCATACATTGTACAAAAATGAAAAATGATGTAAAAATACATAAAATAAAACAATTTAAAAAATAAAATAGGAATTGAAAAAAAAAAGAAATGCAACCAAAAGATGTGCCTACACATCGCTTTGCTTTCAGTGGGATTTTCAAGCATTTTATATTTACATTTAGAAGGTAAAATATCTGAAACTATAATACTCACCGTGTTTTTCTGAGTTACCATATCCTGAAAAGAAAAAGGAAAAGGTAAGAGGAATCTCCCAAGCACCAGCAAGTATCTGCCTCCCCCACATTATGTAGCACCCATCTCAGAGCAAGAGTTGTAACTTGAAACTCTCCCTGAAAAAAGCTTCAAATAGCCTCTGAGAACTATAACACTCTAAGATTCATCATAAAGGTTTAGCTTTGGAATGACCGGGGCAGGGGAGTGGGCATATATGTTCATAAGGATTTCCCCACAGCAGTAGCAAGGGCTTTGTCCAAAACTCTCCCCAGAATCAGGTCAGGAGCAATGAATGTCCCGTACCTTGTCTTCCCAGTGAAGATAAATGACAGCAAGGAAGTGCATGGAGCGGGGGGGGGGGGGGGGGGGGGGGGGGGGAGGGCGGCACTGGGGTGTCCTTGAGTAAGGAACCATTTCTTGAATCAATGTGAAGGCAGCAGGCCTCCTCCAGCCACCTTCCCCCAAGAGGGGCGTAGGATTCCTGACACACCTCCCTATAATTGTCTAGATTTCAAATTCAATGACCACTGCAGTCAGTTACTGTATTGTTTGTGTAGGGAAAGCCAATGCTTGCTGAAAAAAGAAACCATAATTAAACAGCTGCCCAATAAAATGTGTTTATGTCCTGAGATTTCTGTTTTCTGACTGCAAGAGTAGGTTGCACCTGCTGGCATCTGATAGCATAGACTACCCGTTTCCATTTCAGAAAAAATTCCTATCATTAAAAATTAAAACTTATCCAGGTTATGGGACTTTGGAGAGGCATTCACTGCAACGCAGTTGAGAAAAACAATGTATTGAGTGAGGAAAAAATATTCTGATGTGATGTTTCTCATCAAAATGTAGCTCAATAATCTACCCTGACATATTTTCTAACTGTAGATATTTCTAAGCATTGCTCTCTTAGTGAAAAATCAGCAAAAGAAAAAAATCAATTATCTAACTATTTAAAGTAATTTAGATGAGTTTATAGCCTTTGGAAAACTATTCTACAATGTAAAGTATAATAATAAAACAATCCTTTTACTGTCATATTGCTTATTAATGACTTCTTAACACAGCACTGCACTATAATTAAAGAATACACAGCCAGCAAAGTACAGGTGATTTAGAACCGGTACAGGCTACACATCTGAAGCAGGTGGGAGTTTATATCAGGAAATAATTAAAGAACCCAGAAAAATCTGGTTAATATTAAATCTCAAGAAACACAAACAAAAATGCCCAACCTGGCCATTACAAAATTGCGCTATTTAAAAACTAGTTACCTTTAATGCTAAGGGAGCTGGGCATTTAGAAATAATGCCCACAAAGGCTAACCCTGAACCACTGGTTCCCACTCCTGGCTACCTATTTGGGAGAGTATTAAAAAAACTTCCCTGGAGGGCCTCCCCTGGTGGTGCAGTGGTTGAACTCTGGGCTGCGAAGCTGCCCGCAGCCTCGGCAGCACCGGTTCGATCCCTGGCTACTGGAGAGGGTCCCACATGGCGCACAGACCTCTCTTGCCGCGCCCGTTGCTCCCCTCAGCAGTGTACTTCATCGGTTTGCCTGTTCTGTTCCCTGCTCTGGCTCTGGTGAATTCTCTCACCCTCCCGCGCTTCTGACTGTACCCAGTACTTGTATAAATAAATAAATAAACCTTAAAAAAAAAAAAACTTCCCTGAAGACTGATGCCATTGGCCTGGGGTGTGGCCTGGGTACCAGGGTATTTACAAGCTCGCCAAACCATTGTCAAGTGCAGTCAAGGCTGAGTAATACTGCTGTAAAATACAGCAGGATTTTTTATTGCTGAAATGATTTAACACAGACCAGGTTTTTCTGACCTGTGTTAATATAGTCAACAACATATTATTAGTTGAATTTTATAGTCACTCAGACATTCATATTTTATAAACATGAACTTTTTTTACAAGTATTATATTATGCTACTCTAAAATGTTTGCATCAAAGTTGCAAAAATACATTTAAAAAATTCTCAGTAATTCTGAGTTGCATGAACAGCTTAGATTTCAGGCTTGCTCTGCTTTACATGGAAGGGGAAAAAATAACAGACAAAATATTGATTATACCTATGTTAAAATGTTCTGCCCATTTTGGTAACTGTTAAATGTCTTCAAAATATTATTCAAGTTCAGAACTGACTTTTTTTAAATGTATAGGTCTGGATCAAGCTGTGCATTAAAGGATTCAGGGTGGTGTGTTGGTTTTGTTTTTTTTTTTAAAGATTTATTTTTTTATTTATACAAGAGCCGGGGTATAGGCCAGATGCGTGGGATGATGAGAGGATTCACCAGAGACAGAGCGGGGAACAGAACAGGTAGACTGACAAAATACACTGCTGAGGGGAACAGTGGGCGCGACAGGAGAGGTCCACTAGCCATGTGGGTTGCTCCAAGGCTGGCAGGGATCAAACCGGCACTGCAGAGGCTGTGGACAGCTTCACAGTGCTGCACTCAACCGCCTGCGCCACCAGGGAGGCCCCTGGGGTGGTGTGTTTGTTTCAAAAGAAACTACCAGATTGTTTTCACTTCGCTTCCCCAACGAGCCTGGAGATGTTCACGGTGCCTACAAATCCACATCTGTATGCGCAGGCTCACACAGTGGCCAGGAGGCTTCCGTGTGAGTTACAACCTGGAGTGGGTAAGAACTGCACAAGCAAATGTTTTTCTCCAACCTCTGCTAAGTGCACACTTCAACTGAGCATGTCACTCTGTGTTCCCAAAGCAATGCACTCCGGAGAAGACAAACACCACCCTTTACCTTCAGCGAAAGAGCAGTGTCAGCATCCGTGTCGTGGTAAAGGATCACGTTATTGGCCATGTCAAAGCTCTCACGAACTCCAAGATGGTAGAAGAGCGAAGGCTGTCTGGAGATATCACTCATGTCCACCACAGCAACATCTGAGATGGACAAGGAGAGGACAGGGTGGGGGTGGAAGACATCTGATTACATGATCTACTTTCGGATGATGACCAATGTCTATGAGATCTAGAACATGTACAGGCTACACATGCAATTTGTATTTCTGCCATCAGCTTTTCAGGCAAAGCAGAAACGAGGAATGACTTGATTATAATCACCCCCATGGGCTGTGCACGAAAAGCACTGAGGAACATGAAACACAAAACAAAATACTTTCTTTTTCAAAGTGCTGGGAACATAGCCTCACTTAAGCATTGCTGATGGATTTGTTGTCATTATGATTAGGAAGTATCACATGCAAAGAATGTATTAGCTTATACACGAAGTAGAACATCTAATGGGGTGAACCACGCACCTATCATCATCGGTACCACTGGCGCCCAACGTGCCTCTCCCTAACCATGTTCCCCCTTCCTGCCCAGAGAACCCCTCTATCCTCACCTGTTTCTATCAGTTCCTTGCATGTATGTGTACACACATCTTACATATTCTAATGTATGAATGCCTAAACAGTGCAAATTTCCCACATCTTTGAACTTTATATAAATACAGTCGCCCCTGGAACAAGGGGGTTTGAACCACACAGGTCCGCTTAGATATGGATTCTTTTTCTATCTTTGATCTCTGCATCTGAGGATTCAGCTGACCTATATTCCCAGCTGGCTGACTTTGTAAATGCAGAACCTGTGGATATGGAGGCCCAACTATAAGGGACTTGAGCATCTGTGGATTTTGGTATGGGGCGGGGGTTGTCCTGAAGTCAATCCTCTGGATAGCTTCAACCATGCAGGGATCTAATGCCGCTAGCCCCTGCCCTGGTCAAGCGCCAATCGTAGTATCACACCATGCGTATTCATTGACTTGCTGTTTTATGGCGATACGGCCAGCACGTGTGTCTGGTTCCAGTTCATACATCTTCACGGCAGCACAGCATTTCATTATATGATGACTAGACCACAACATCCTTACCCATCCTATCTGCGGACATTCTGTTCATTTTTCTTTTTCCTACTGCAAACAGCTATAATGAGTATTTCTGCACCATGCTCCTGGTTCACAAGTCTGCCACCAACTTGACAATGTGGCTCAACTGCCCTTGTAGCGGTGTCCTGGAGAGACCTATTCAGAACAAGGAAGTAACCTGTGATGCAACGGGAGCGAGCTTACACTTGGCTAGTGGCAGTGGACGCCATTGAAAAACTCCTTTGTGAAAGAGCAAACTCATTCGGTCCAATCAACCAGGTGCATAATTTTGGCAAGTAATGTCCAAACTTACATTGGCCCTGCCGTGACTCACAGAAAGTTTGTGAAAATTCCAACAAAAGAACAAAGGCAAGGTGAAGAGGGGGGTGAAGAGGTGGAGATGAGAAGCTACATAAGTGCCTATGCTGCCGCCCCTTGCAGAGGCACTGGGAGACCAGCAAGCACTGGGGCGGGCCTTTTAGCCTCACCTATGGATTTTCCAGTAAATACCAGGCAGCACTGTGGTGGGCAGCAGGGATCCAGAAGTATGAACGAGGTAGAAGCCCTTTTCTCAAAAACATGTAAACAACAGAAGGAACCAGAAGAAAGTGGTGGGTAGAATCATGGTGTATGTGGGGCAGGAGACTGCTAACCTGAGGGTAAAACAGCCACAGAGGCACCCCCAGGAGGATACCTCTCCCACACTAGGGTGGAGGGCGCTCAGGGAAGGCCAGCCGGAAGCGATGCTTTCCGGGACCCCTGCGCCCCTAAGAGTTAGGCAGACAACTCAGGGTGAGGATGGGGAATGGAAAGCAAAGAATGTCCTAGAGAGAGAAGACAGCAAAGGCAAAGGCTAGAGCAGTGTAGACGTGCAAATAATTTCAGGGGACCAAGATGATGAACCTGGCAGAGTCAGTAAGCGCCATGTGGTGCAGGGGCCTCAGGGCTGTGGTAAGAGGGCTGGATTCCTGAGACAACGAGAAATCTATGGTAGGGGTTGCTTCTCTTTCCATTACGGAAAATTACAAACATATAAAAAGTAGACAGAATAGTATGATGCGACCCCTGTATCCCAGGACATCCCTCAGCAACTACCAACCCAGCCAACTCTGCTTGTCTCCACTGCCATCCGCAGCCCCCCTCCATGCTATCCTGAAGCAAATCCCAGCCATCATTATCCAGCCCTGAAATATTTCAGTATATATGGCTAAAAGATGAGAACTCAAAGAAACTACACAACCACAGTGTCAATGTCTCACCTAAAAAAAGATGTCTCACGAGGCATTTTAAACAGGAGACTGTCATGTCCCAGTGCCCCCTTTAGAGGCTGTCGCCAAAGCAAGGACAAATACACGTGCCGAGAGAATGCTGCCAACCCAGCCTGGTTAACTGATCTCAGATGGTGACGGTTCCCCACAGACATGTGCTCGGAGTCCATCACCCTGCAGCTGAGCAGCTCGGACATTCCGCCTGTAAGCCTGTTCCCTGGAAGGAGAGAGAATGTGCTCCGTCGTGATGCTGAGAAGCAGCAACCCGGGCGCTACTGTCAAGGGCACGGGGCCCACCGCCTTCAGATACTAGGGCCGAGGAAGCCAACAGGGGAAAGGAGAGTGGTGGGCAGGGGCCAGGGGTGGGGGTGAAGGACAGCAGCCCCCAAGTCACTCCCTACTTGGTGGAGTAGTTGTTTGTTGCCGAGTAAATTCAGTTTTAATCTGGAGACACGAGATTTTTTTTTTCCTCTGACGTCTCAACATTCCGTGCTGGGGCCTGGGCCCAGATCTCACTGCCTCTGCGAAGGAGCCTACTCCTGGCTCCACCACCAAGGGATGGCAAAGAGGTCTGTCAGGGTCTAACACAGGGCAGATTAGTATTGCTACTCAAAAAAAATTCTGGGTAACTCATGTTTGATAGGAAAATGATCTCAAGTCCCAAACTGAATTTTTCTGCCTGATGTCTGACACTCGGGCCAGTACACCAAGTTCATTTGGAGGATTTATACGACAGTATTGAACCAGCTGCTTTTTAGAACCTCTAAGGCACTAATTTATAAATGCTAAATATGATGAAACACCAGATTGGAATGTTTAATTATACACAAGAAATCGAGGGCTTTTTACCTACCAGCTTCAGTCATCGCAATGGTCACTGGCTTTGCTGTTTACAAAAACTTCCAGACAGCTAAGTTCAATTTCAGGACCGCCCTGGGAGGCAGGGCAGGTATCGGCCCCATTCTGCAGGTGTGGAAATGAACCCCAAGGAGGGTACGAGACTCGCCCGAGGTCACACAATGAGGGCACAACGGAGTCAGGGCTGGGACTTCGCGTTTCTGATGCCAAGCCCTGGGCTGCCCAGCGCGGCGTGCTACTTTTCTGACTCACTCTCGGAGATGGAGCCACGTGGAGGGAAAACCATCTATCCAGGCGTATCTAAGGCTCCCCACCCCAGAAAGGAAGAGATTGAACTCAGATTCGCATTCCCCAAGCCACCCTGCGCTCCCAGCAACCAGGGCCTCCCAGCTCCCGGGACACAGGTCAGGCCCAGGGGAAGGGTCTGGGCAGCACGAACCATCTCCCCGATGGAGGACCAACACACCCCTGCCTGCTCGGCTCGACAAGTCTTAAGTGATGCCACGTCAGCGTTACTTCTATCACTTCATCCTCCTCTGCCCCAGCACACTGGGCGCTCCCCACTCTGGGCTCCCGAGCGGCCTGTGAATACACCACCTCAATATTTTTGTTTCCATCACCCCAAGGTCCCTTTTCCCCTTCCTTGCATCCTTTCATAAAGGGATCTGCTCTCACACGGCTGGCTGGGGCGAACCTTTTCGTGGCACTTCATAGTCGGCTTTTCCAACTAGCAGGTACTGACCCCTTAACGGCGCCCTCTCCTCAAAGAAGTGTTGTTCGCTGCCTCCAGATGCGCACTTTTTCCGAGAAGCTCGGAGCTTCAGGTACTGCTCGCACACTAGACTCAAGAGGGGAACCGCTGAGCTTTTCTGCTCTAATGACAAAATTGGAGGAAATGGCCCTGGCCTTTGTTCATTTGTTCTCTAAGTCTCATTAAAATGAGCATCGTCTACACAAGAGGACCCAGGCCTTCTGCATCTACTCCAACCTTAACACCCTCTTTCTTTTCCTTAAAATCAACTGTTCCTTCCACGTCGTCAGGACTCCCGGGCCAGACACCGCCTGACGCCGACTTCACCCTCTCTGCTCTGACCTCCTGAGCCTTCCTGAGCGGAGCCCGCGCCCTCTCTGGGGAGAGAACTCGGTTCACTTGCTGAGAGAGGCGGTGACTCGTGGCTGGATAGGGGGCCATTTTTCTTTGTCCTGCTCCCTTTTAGTGCTCGTTTTTCTTTTTCCCTCACAAACCCATTCCTTTTTCTTAGATGGCTCTTTGAGAAGAAATGCACAGAGCTCTTGACTTGCATCAAGCAGTCTCACGAGCCACAGGCTTGACAAACTTTCCTGATTAAATGATAATCTGCTGGTTGTTCTAAACATCAACAGGGGTTCTGCTTCTGGCTCCCAGACAACAAATAATCCAGAGGGACACAGCGGAGGCCCATCAAGCACTGTCACCTCACCACCCACTTCCATCTCCTTTTGTTCCATTTTTCTCCTGTTTCTTTTGCTCTCAATGTTCAGTCACACAGAGCACCTTGTGCGGACAGAACTGGTCTAATCCAAGGCAGCTGGCATGAAGGCACCTTCTGCTAATTGGCAAGCCTGCCCAATAAGACGCAGAGTTACAATATTCTGGTTACTACCGCTGCATGACAAAACATCTCAGATTTTAATGGCACAAGCTGGAGCTCTGAGTAAGATGGAGTAAATGCATTCCAGCCCATCTCTCCCCGAACGTAGCTATGAAAACTAGACAGGATGGACAGAATGGCTATGTTTGGAGCATAAAAAACAAATGGTAGCACGTGGACTAGAGAAGACAACCAGATTTCAAAGTGCCATCCAGTCAGCAGCCAGGATTCCACTTTCCCGTCTCCCGCAGCCTGGATGCTGAAAGCAGTGTGACTTCCAGGGGTGGGTGCTGGGTGTGGACACAGGGCCAGGAGAAGCCACCCCGGCTCTGGCTCAAAGAGAACGAAAGGGGCCTCCCTATGCTAAGAGTGCAGGAACGTCTCTACTTTCTCTGTTCTTGGAAGCTCTGCAATCCCAGGGCACTGCCCGCCGACGGCAGAGCCAGCCAGTGCCAGTGGGGGCCCACAGGTGGCTGGACTCAGAGTGGTGCGCCTACTCCTCTAGCGGGGAGAACTCTGGTCCCAAGGGGGAGCGGTGGGTTTCCACTACTTCATTTTCCTGCAGACCTGGGCATAGTAGTGGGAAGTTTCAGGCAGAGTGGGGTAACTAAAGCCCCAGCTTTCTGGCCACAAGGGAAACGGGGAACCCCAGTAAACCAGAAAGCCCAAAGGAGATCATGGAGAGGGAGGAGCTGAAAAAACCAATCAAATAAAATTGTTTATAAATTCTTGCTCCTGCCCCCCCCCCCGCCCCAAGCTGTGCATCTACGATGCATCTACGAATCTAACCCAAGTCTGCAGACCAAAGACTGCGAACAGACAGGCCACCACCCAGCTTGCAGACTAGCCAGTGGGTGGCACACATGTGGGGTGATTCCAACAGCACTGGAAGGCTTTGATGTGTGAACTGATACCCAAACAGAAATGAAACTGGGCAGCCTGAACCAACCAGGCCAAGGACCTGCTCAAGCTAGCGTATCAACAGATTGCACAGGATTATAAACAAGGTCCAGAGTCCCACAACTTGACACTAGAAACGTTCAGGACACAATCCAAGCAGGAAAGCTTCAACTCGCATGGGAAAAGACAAGCAACAGAATCCACCAACAAGATGTCGGAGACATCAGAAATACCTAACAATGACTTTAAAGAAGTGATTATAAAAATTCTCTACGATGTAAGGGCATATACTCCTGAAAAGAATGGGAGAAAATAGAAAGTCCCAACAAATAAACTGAAGTTAAAAAGAACCAAATGGAAATTTTAGAAATTAAAAAATGTAGTAACCCAAATTAAAAACTCCCTATATAGGTACATGAGAAGAATGGAGATAGAGGAGCTAGTGAACTTAAATATAATTCAATAGAAATTATTCTATTTGGCCAAGTGAGAAAAAGACAAAGGGTTTATGCCCAAATACAGAAAGATCTCCTAAAAATAAAGACTGCCTCCAAAGAGAAATAACAATGAAAATTGAGGTATCATTTCTCAACTATCAGATTAACAAAAGCCAAAAAATTTAACAACCTGTTTTACTAACAGAGCTGTAAAGAAAGACAATGTGAAAAATGGTATAAGCCAGAAATGAGAATCTGACCCTACCTATGGAATTACAAGTTCACTTATTCTTTAATAAAAAATGCCACTTTGGTGTCCTAATACATTTATCAGTGATATTATGATTAAGTAGCACATGCACAGTCATTCATTGCAGCTTTGCTAAAAAATAAAAAGACATCCAAGCATTCCTCAAAAAGGGGTTGGTGGCATAAATGATTTATCCACTCTACAAAATATTATCCAACCATAAGGGAGATTCCCACACACTGATTTGCTAAACTGTTAATGGAAAAAAGCAAGGTGCAGGTGTGTATACACACACACACACACAATATATATATAAATACATATGCATTTACATGAAACAGAGGTGGTCAAACCTTTTCTTTCCACTTTGCAGACCACACAAAACTGCCATTGTAGCTCAAAAGTAGCCACAAATAAATGGATGTGTTCCAATAAAACTTTATTTACAAAATAAAAGTGGCTTGTGGGTTGCAGCTTCATGACACCTAACATAAAGACACTAAGGATGAATGAGAAACTAAGAAAATTGCAGAGAAAACAGAATAAAGGGGCTAAAAGAACAAAATAGATAAATCATCAAAATTAAACTTTGTGCATTAAAGATCAGCAGCATTAAGAAAATTAAAACAATCTAGAGAATAGGAGAAAGTATTTGCAAAGCATATATCTGATAAGGGATTTCTCTCTAGAATATATAAAGAACTCTTACAACTCAATAAGATGACAAATAACCCAACTTAAAAAAAAAATGGGCGAAGAATGTAAATAGACATTTCTCCAAAGAAGATATACAAACCACAACACATGAAAAGATTCCAACAGTTTTAGTCATCAGGGAAATTCAAATCAAAACCACAGTGATATACCACCTCAAACCTACTAGGCTCACTATAAAAAAAAAGACAACAGCAAGAGTTGGCAAGGATATAGTGACATCGGAACACTCATACATTGCTTGTGGGAATGTAAAATGATGCAACCTCTTCGGAAAACATTTTTTTGCAAAGCATTTCCTCCAGAGGTTAAATATAAGATGGATGCAACCCAAGTATTTGGTGATAGACGGATAAACAAAAAATGGTCTATCCCTACAATGAAATATTACTAAACCTTAAACAGGAAATTCTTCACACATGCTACAACATGAACGAACCTTGCAGATATACTAAATGAAGAAGACCTGACACAAAAGACAAACACCATATGATTCCACTTATGTAAGTATCCTGAGTAGTCAAACTCATAGAAACAGAGAATAAAATGGGGTGGCCAGGGGCTGGGGGGAGGGGTCATGGAGGGTTGTTTCATGGGTACAGAGTTTCTGTCTTGTAAGATGAAAAAGTCCTGGAGATTGAATACACTGAACACTACTGAACCATACATTTAGAAAGTTAAGATGGTCAATTTTATATGCTATATGCTTATCAATAAAAAATTTTATGTAAGATTCAATAGTTAGCATACAAGCCATAAATCCCACTCCTAGAGAAAAGCAAAGATAGTGTTATACAAAAATCTGTAGCATTATAATCAAAAGTGGGAACAATCCTAATGTCCATCAATAGCTGAAGGGCAAACATACTGCTTCACCATGCAAGAGAATATTATTCAGCGATAAGAAGGGAATGAAGTACTGATGTAGGCTACAACACGGATGAATCTTGAAAAAGTGTTAAGCGAAAGAAACTAGCGGCCACAGCCCACACACCGTATGATTCCATTTATATCAATCAACAAATCTATAGAGACTCAAAGTGGAGTAAAGGCTACCTGAGTGGGGGAAGTGGCAGGGATGGGGAATGGCTTCTCATGGGTTCAGGGTTCTTCTAGGGGTAATAAGAGGAGCCTGAAATTAGGTGGTGATGGCTGCACAACTCCAGGACTGTTATTAAAAATCACTGTGAGTAGATGGATAATCTCTCCACGGAACTTTTTTATTTTATTTTTTTTTTTTAAATTTTTTTTTTTTTAAAGATTTATTTATTTATTATACAAGCATTGGGTACAGTCAGAAGCGCGGGAGGGTGAGAGGATTCTCCAGAGCCAGAGCGGGGAGCAGAGCAGGCAGAAGGACCGAAGTACACTGCTGAGGGGAGCAGCGGGCGGCAGGAGAGGTCTGCGCGCCATGTGGGACCCTCCTCTGGTGGCCGGGGAGCAGCTGGGAATCGAACCGGCACTGCAGAGGCTGCGGGCAGCTTCGCAACCCAGCGCTCAACCGCTGCGCCACCGGGGAGGCCCACCACGGAACTTTTTTAAACAGAAAAAAAAAAGTGCTAGCATATTCACAGCAGCAGCACCGTTCTTTTTTTTTTTTTTTTTAATAGAGGGATGTTTTATTTATTTATTTGTTTGTTTATTTGTTTTGTTTGTACATGCACTGGGTACAGTCAGAAGCGCGGGAGGGTGAGAGAATTCACCAGAGCCAGAGCTGAGAGTAGAACAGGCAGAGTGACGAAGTACACTGCTGAGGGGAGCAGCGGGCGGCAGGAGAGGTCTGTGTGCCATGTGGGACCCTCCTCCAGTGGCCGGGGAGCAGCCGGGGATCGAACCAGCGCTGCAGAGGCTGCGGGCAGCTTCGCAACCCAGCGCTCAACCGCTGCGCCACCAGGGAGGCCCAGCAGCACCGTTCTTAACAGTCACAAACCGAAAACTACTAAATGTTCAACAATGGAAAAGTAAACTGTGGAATATTCTCGCAAGGACAGACATGAAAACGAAGCAATCACTGCTGCATGACCACAGAGAACCCCGCCCACAGAACGGCAAAGCAAAGCAGTCAGACCCGAAAAGCACCACAGTTCCGGGTGCAGGGACAGAAACCGGCCGACTCATCCTGGCTGGTCTCTGCTGATGACAAATGGGGGAGCTGTTACTCTGGGCCGGGGCAGGGGCACTGAAACGATCCCACTCTGGGGTGCGCTGCTGCTCACCTTTTTCATCTGGGAGCTGGGTGCCTAGATCACGCCCTTTTCCCTCTATATGCTGGAGCTCGGTAGAAAGAAAAGGCACCATCAGTGCGGGGCTTTGAGCCTTTTCTCATTTCCATTTGTCAGCACAGGATGGAGCTAGAGGACAGAACCCGCAACCTCAAAACCTTGGAAACCTTTCTCACCAACTGCAGAAGTACAACGTGACCCCACCACGCCACCACTGTCCAAAGCACTTTAGTCCCTGCTCTCTCGGGAAGGGGACGGCGGTGGGTCAAGGGGGGCGGTGTGGGGCGCTGATGTACAGGGCACTGTGCTTGAGTCTCTGCCTAGAGATTTCTTGAAAATGAGGCTCTAGCAAGTTCTCCAGAGTCACCTGCCAACAAGTGACAGGACAGAAATTGAAACCTGATCCATAAATCCAGTGTCCTCTCCCCTCTGCCCCTTCCACTGCCAGGGGCAGCAGGAAACGATAACAGAACACATGTAGGTAAAATTTCATTGCAGATCAGTCTGGGCCGCTCTGACTGCAGCAGAGAGCAGGCAATTTACCTGAACGATAACCTGCATGCCCTGTATTTCCTGGAGGACGCATCCCGGGGCCAGATGTGTTCCTTGAGGCAAGGGGTCAGGTCAGGCTTGGTTTATCAAAAGTCACCTGTGCCCAACTTCATTTGAGGACCTAAATGTAAAATCTAAAACTAGAAAGCTTTTGGAAGAACACAGGAGTTAGCTGCACAGCCATATCCCTGAGGTTAGGCGAGGCTGCCTAGGGAGCACACGGAAGGCAACCAGAAATACACACTCACTCAGACTTCACCAAAATACAAAGTTTCTTCTCATCACAAGTCACCGTTAAGTAGATGAATGAACAAGCCACAGTTTGAGAGATATGTTCACAAAATAAGAGTTCCGACAAAGCTCATGAATCCAAAACATATAAAGAAATCTTTAATTCAGAGGTCAGATGACAACCCAAACAGATGGGAAAATGGCTTGAACACATGTCACAAAGGTGCTACTCATTAGTTACCCAGGAGCAGCCAGTTCAAACCATAATGAGAAACCACTACACTCCCCACTAGCAAGGCCCAAGCTGAAAAGCTCCACAATACCAAGGGCTGGTCGGGTATGCAGAACTCTCACGCCCTCGTGGGAGGAATATAAACTGGCTCAACCACATTGCGGAAAGGCTTGGAAGTTTCTTATGAAGTTTAACATACACCAAACCTTTGATTCCACTCCTATTTTTATGCCAAGAGGCATAAAAGCATCTGTCCATAAAAAGATCTATATGCAAACTTCATAGTATTACCTGTAACAGCCCCAAACTGGGAACCACCTGCATGTCCTTCAACAGGAGAAAGCCGGAGCCAACTGTGGTATATCCATGCAAGGAGGTAGTCCTGAGCAGGGACCGAGCTACTGAAGCATGCAGGATGTGGAGGATTCTCCAAAACCTGCTGAGCAAAGGAAGCCAGGCACTGAAGTGAAGATACTGGATGAGCCCTCTAACCCAAACTCTAGGAAAGGCAAATCCGGCTCATAGCGACAGTGGCTCAGTCACTGCCTGGAGCCAAGAATGGGAGCAGAGAGAAGACTGGGTAGGAGGGGACATGAGGGAACTTCCTGGGGAGATGGAAACTACATTGGGATGGGATCTGGTGACATGGGTTCAGTCATTTTTCAAAGGTGGACGGCTAAGATTTGTACACGTGAATGTATACATTTCACACCAAAAATGCTTAAAAGTATAAATAATCAAGCATGGGTGGGGAATGGGTGGAAGTAAAGGAGAAATCAAGATGGCAGATTGCTAATAATCGTTGAAGCTGGGTGTAAAGGGCACGAATGGGCACAGGACAGGATTTCTAATCCAGCAGACCGGGTAAGGGAGGAGTCAGAGTGAGTCCTCGGTGGCTTTTGCAAGCTTTTATTGGGATTTGCAGGGTACATGGCAGGCAGGGGCACCGGGAGGCTGGCAGGCCTCCCAGCCCCCAGCAAGTCTTCACTCTTTCTGGGCTCTCCGGCCTTCTCTCGCGTTCTCTCCGCTTCTCTGCTCTCCTGCTTCTATGTTTCTTCTTCTGCTGGCGTCCCCGTGACGCCGCCCTTAAAAGCCCAGTCTTAGCCCAGGTGAATCCCATCTACCTGTGCCCACACCCCACTCCAGGTGCCCGCCATCAGGCATGCACTCAGGACCGCAGGGTTCCGTCATCTATCCTGATGGCGGGAGGGCAGAAAAGCCTGACACTTTACCTTACCCTACATTGGGTAATAAACATGCTTGAAATTTTCCATAATAAAAAACTAAGAAAAAAATCTACATCTCGTGATCCTGCTTCTCGCCACCTTCTCTCTCCTTTCCACCTCCATGTCCAATTCTGCCTGGCCCCAGGCTACCTTCCCAGAGCCCCCGATTCCTGAGTAAGCTCGATTGCTCAACTCCCTTTTGCTCTGCAACTCCCCACTGACAACCAAGCCCCAACAACTTGCATTTCTGCCAGGCCCCATCATACCCAATAGCTCAAAACTTGTGCAAGGTATGGGGAAATGAAGATTTCCAGTTTGCTTTGCAGAAGTTCAGTCCTACCCCAATTATATTATTTGACCTGGGCTTAAACTGCACCTATCTCAAAGCCTGATACATAGAAGGTTTCAAAAATTAGTTTATGGCTGGTATTTCAAAACTATGTAAGCTGATGGCTGGGAACCCAAACCCACATTTTTTCTCTAGCGACAAACAACATACATCCTCATCGCCCACAAATATCTTTCTGCCCTAAAATGCACTCTGGGCTCAAAAAACAATATGGCCATTAGATGCTGCAGGTGATGTGCTTTTGTCATTAGCAGCCCACGTGGCTAAGCCAAAGAAAGTGCAGGCTCGTTGCTGAGTCAGCAGCACAATAGCCGTTTGAAAAGGAGGTGGTTCAGGGAAGGGTCCTCACAGACAAACCAGCAAGCAGGTCCAGCTGAGGTCCTGCCAGGGGCTCGGGCAGCCTGGCCCCTGGAAGTGAAGTCACGGTTACCTGGGCCTAAGATACCAGGACAGTTTCCAGCACGAAACTGAGTTATAACCCAAGCTTTAATCTTCTATTGCACTTCTTTAAAATAAATCTCATGTATGTTACAGAAAATAGTATATATTCTAGAAAATGTGGACAAACAAAAAGAATGGGCATTCCCAACACACAAATCAAACCACTATTTTCAATCCAGTGTGTCCAGTGCGAGTTCTTCTTGTCTCTTCTATTAGATATATACCAATGAGCAACACGGTTCAGAGCCAGAAAGGTGTCATTAGGATAGATCTTATCTCTTAATGAAATCCCAACCATACTTATAATATCTATGCCTGGTCGTCATTTTCAATGTGGACCAAGCTGATACCAAGAGCACATACAGAGAAGGGAAGCAGATTGGAGAACCATTTTTGAAAGCAATGGACAAGATTTGGCAATGAGGGAAAGACTGGCAGCTTTCTGGCTGAAACTGCTAGGTCGATGGTTTACCCATCAGTGTTTACCTATAGAAAGGAGGGCAATGCCTTAATATTCTGCTGGCAACAGACTTGCGGAGCATGTAGACATGGCAAATGAAATGAACATTCTATCACCATCAAACCCACATCTCACAGGATTATCTTCATTTTAAACCCAAAGTTTTTCCATATTAATGGGGAAATAACATGGGCCAAATCATAAGAAGGCTTAAGGCATCTTTCAGGCTGTTTCTTGAACAGAAGCCAATGCACCTGAGTTAAGGCCACTAAAGCTAGCTGAGGGATGTTTTCCGCCATTTCTAGCAGAATGCACAGAGGGCTGCACTAGCCCGGGTCAGCTACATTATGCTGCCACAACAGACAAATGCCCCAAACTTCAATGGCTAACTACCATCCTGAACACGTGACCATGGAGTGTGCCGTGACAGAGGCAGAGAGATGGAGGCACCATCGAACTTTCTCAGTCCAAAGCAACACTTGCTGGTGCTGCTCATACTGTTGGCCAGCTCTGGGACAAGCATCCATGCTAACTGTGCATCTCCTAGGGGAAGAATATCTGGGTAGGAGTTCTCTGCACACAATGCATCAAGCGAATGAAGAATCCTCTAACAACATCAAAGATGGAGAAATTAGACCTAACCCACACGAGGGCAGCAAATGGAACTGGAGCTAGCCTTATTTTAAACCATTACTTATCCTAGTTTTGCAGAAAGTCCAATATTACTGTTGGATAAACATTAATGGAATTATTTAAGATAAAAGGAAAAAA
Organism: Talpa occidentalis; assembly: GCF_014898055.3. NCBI lineage: Eukaryota > Metazoa > Chordata > Mammalia > Eulipotyphla > Talpidae > Talpa > Talpa occidentalis. The sequence goes on along the minus strand of NW_023601543.1, from coordinate 79,423,873 downwards.
TTACCTAGTCTCCAAAAGCAGTGAAACTGGGGAAGAGCTAGAATGTCCGCCTCCGTTGTTGGTATTCACCTGTTGATATGAGCATCTCATTTAATTTCTTAGCCCATGGCAGCATAGGGTGCGGCCCATGACGGGCATAGATTATAAACTGATGCTCCATCATATGAAATGATACACGGCCCTGACTTTCTCTTGCAAAAACATTCCCCAAGAGGCAATTTTTGTAGCATAAGGGCTAGATTTTCACAAGCCAAGCTGCAGTCTCTTACCACTAAAATAACCCCCAAATGGCAGCAGCCTGAGCAAATACAGCTTCTCACTGGCTTATGCACGATGCAAAGAGGATCCTCCTGCTCCCAGTGCTCTCCTCCAGGGAGAAACTTCAGGAGCCAGGCATCTTCCATCTTGTGCCACTGACATTTTCCACATGAAGCCTCCACACTTACTCCCCAGGGAGAACACAGACAGGGCTGACAGAGTATGGGGAGACCTACCAGACATACCAGCTCCTGGGCCCAGAAGTGACAGACATCAGTCCTGCTTACATTTCATGGGTTAGACCAGTAACAGGTTCCACCTAGACTCAAAGGGTGCTAGGAAATATAGTCCCTGCTCCCCAAATACTACTAGGAGCATCCATCTTTGCTGGGCACATGGCTAGCTTTGTCACACTCTGCAGTCTCCAAATGACTTGTGCAAGCCAGGCAGAAAAAAGAGGTATCAGCAGGATATAGCGAAGCCAAGTAAATAATCTGGACACTGAAACCCTGCCTTTGTGTTTTTATCAGGGTTCAGGAAACAATACAAAGACTCCCTGTTGCAGGAGGCAACAGCTCTCAACTTTTAAAATCACTGCAAACGTAACTGAAGGAAAAAGTGAGAAGCAGAGCCCATGGGTCAGGAAAGAAGCACTTAAATGAGCTTCAGAGAGGTGGGAAGTGAGGCACAGCCAGACTCAACAGGTGTGCAGAGAACTTGTGCCCCAGGAAGTCTGGGACAGCGCTTGCGCAAAGGGGCTGATCTTGTCATCTGAACAGTTAGTAGCGAACTCAAGAAGGCTTGGCATCAGCAGAAAGGTGAAGGCCCTTGCTTAGATCGGCCATTAACTAAACACCAAACCAGTGAGTAAAACTTACATCGATATTAGGAGGTGCTCCTAGGAGATAAACGTATTCTAGGAGACCAGACCTTAGTTATAAATTAGATACACTATCAGCATACTCAATCAGAGCATCCTGTGAGGATGGCCTTTCCATGGTCAGACATTGGGGAAAGCATGTGACCACGGCGCGGGTTTCCCGCAGGATCCCTCGGTCTTGGCTGTGTTCACAAGCACTGCGAAACTCCAGGAAGGAGAGACAGCAGGCAGTTAAAAAGGCAGAGGCAGCTGCTCTGTGTAAACACGCTGCACACACGGAGGCTAGCTGCAGAGGCCTGATTGCCGGTGAAGCAGAAAGACAGGCACTTAAACAAAAGGCGTCAAAGCATATGGAGGGGGAGAAGGGGGAGAGGAGAAGATGAACATGTTTTTTAGCAGCCGTCATCATCTCCAAGGATGAGTATTGAATCACAACTATCAAATTTGGGCCGAAGGCATACAGAGATGACCACCACCCCCGCGAATGGCAGAAGGGATGTTACTCAAAAAATTAAAGAGAATTATCACCTGATCCAGCAATCCTACTTCTCAGTATATACACAGAAGTGAAAGCAGAGACCCAAGCAGATATGTGTAGACACATGGTCATTATGGCACTATTCCTGACAGCCCAAAGGTCAAAACCACCAAAATCCATCAGCAGATGCATGCATGCACGTAACGCGGTACATGCGCAGTGAGCACCACTCAGCCTGGCACGAGATACAAAGTGCAACCTTGAAGACACGCTGCTAAGTGAAATAAGCCAGATAAAAAAGAATAACTATTAGAAAGAAAATATCAAAATCAACAAACAACTATGAACCAGAGACACTCTATGGGGCATGGGGGGGCGGGGAGAGGAGGGTTTGGGGTCAAAATAAGGGGGTTGTAATTGTATGGGGAATATAAAAATTTAAATTAAAAAAATGCAAAAAAAAATGCATTAATGAATATTTCCTAAAAACAAACAAAAAAAATAAAATGGCTGAAACAGACAATTGTGTTCTGTCTCTTTTACCACAATTCTTTAAACCTGTAAGACACTCCCCACTCACCCCTCATGGCCCATGGCAAGTCCACCTGCTCTTGTTCAGGCTGAAGACTTGCCTGGGGCTCCCCCGCAGCAGCAAACCCCAGACGCACTGTGATGGACACCTTCAGTCTAGCTCTGCACAGGGCCATGTAAAACTGGACAAACTTGGAAACACACAAACACAGCCTTGCCTTGCTTTGAGGAAGGCTAGGACATGCTTAAAGTTCAAAGCGCACATCTCTGATCTGCCAAAACACACTCAGAACAGCTTAATAGTTCTCCTCTGCACAATTTTCTAGAACAGTCCTGTCCAATGGAACCCTGTGCAATGAGGAAAATGCTCAATGCTGTCACTGTGCCTAGTCAGCACTTGAAATGCAGCTAATGCAAATAAGGAACTGACCATTTTATTGCATTTTAACCAAAGGTAAATAGCCACCTATGGCTAATGGCTGCCATATGGAATAGTGTGGCTTTAGGACTTTTTAGAAGAACCCCAAAGTGACAGATTACATATCTGGCCAAAAAGCCGTGACGGTACAGATAAGGAAGCCAGGAGAGGCATGGGAGGTGTCATGTGATTAATTCATCAACCCACTTACTGGAGTCGTGTGCATTCTGTGTGAAACCTATGACAAGAATTCGTTAGTTGTAATAACGTGCTAAGCAATGATTTAGTCAAGACCCCGCCAAGCTTAACCCAAGGAGGCACATAGGGACAGCTCAAACTTCCAGGCAACCTGGACCCGGAGGAAGAAAAGGTGGCATGTCTGTCGTGTAGCTCTGGAAGCGAGTCTGAGATTTCCGACTAACTGAACCTCCATGTTCCACCAGAAGGAAGGGGTCCTGCTGGGAGACGAAGCCTGGTTCCCCTCAAACATACACAACCCCCTGCACCCCCAGCCAGAGAAGCAAAGTCACTGTGCACAGATTTTTCCAGAATTGGCACCAGCAGGCAAGAGGCTCCAGTTAGTTGTTCCTTAAGGCAAAAGGGACAATTAACTGTTCAGAGAGTTCAAACTCCAATTTTGGAGCCAAATGAAAAGCTGAGAAAACTGGGTCGTTCCCAGAGAAGTGGGCTCCTAAACAACTTTTCAAAAAAGATGCTGTGCTGAAGAGTACTCAGCCATCAGAAATGTCGAGAGAGTGTTTTCCACCGGTCCAGGTGCCAGTTGTTTGAACAAGCCGGATACCCGCCCCCTCCAGCTGGGAGGATTTGCTCTGCAGAAAACAGATCCCTGCTGCCTCCCTCGAAAGATTTATTTATTTATGCATACAAGAGCTGGGGTACAGGCCAGAGATGCGGGGGGGGGGGTGAGAGGATTCACCAGAGACAGTGGGGAACAGAACAGGCAGACTGACTGAAATACACTGCTGGGCGAGGCAGGAGAGGTCTGCTGGGCCAAGTGGGTTGCTCGCCCCCCCACCACCACCTGGGGATGGAACTCGTGCTGCAGAGGCTGAGGATTGCTTCACACTGCTGTGCTTAACCCCTTGCGCCACCAGGGAGGCCCTAGGGTAAGCACTCTTAATCCCAGTGAGAAACCAAGGCACAAGGACTCTCAGGTAATTACTGTGTCACACACAATGCTTATGAATGTCACCCAAGTACCAGAGGCTTGTCACAGATACCAAAGATTCAGTAAGAAAAACAGCCAAGCAACAACTGGTTCCACACCTGAAGAAAGTTGCCAATCAAAAGCACCGATTCTAAGGGTGGCTATTAGGGTGCACTTAAGTGGTGAGCTTACAGATCTAGTCCCCTGTTCAGCGAAGGAGGGGACCCAGACCCCCCCAGGCTTCTGCATTATGGGCTAGAATACATGTCACCCTGGTGCTAGAGCACAGTGCCGCTGTCAACCTGCACGAGAAGGCTGGGGCGTTTCTACAAGAGGCACCATGCACACAATTTTAGCACACCGATTCCCGCTGTCGGCTGCAGAATTGAATCACCTGGGAAGCCTTACACCCTCGTCACGCCTTATTCTGCAGCCCCTGGCCTGGATACAGTCTGGGCAGGAGGCGCTCTAACAGCTTCAAAGTTGAAAAATGACTCCCCAGGTGATTCTAATGTGCGGCCAGGGCTCGGCCCCAACGCCGTAAGCAACACGCCAGGAACGCAACGCCCACGCTGGGTAACTGGTGGGGAACAGGGCTCAGTATGTTCTGGAACAGAAGGGGTTTCTTGGGTCTTCTGATTAAGGACACTGGAGAGTAAAAAGGTCTGAATCCCAGTGGCCTCTTTTTCCTAATCTGTAAAATGGGGCACTGCTACCTACTCTGTTTCCCCCCCAAGATAGTGCGGTCCGGCGGCAAGATTCAGGGGCTGAGGCGAGGGAGGGACCGGTTCCAGGGTGTTGGGGAGGGGAGGGGAAGCCGGCGGGAATGGGGTGATGGCAAAAGGGGCCCCCTCCTCACCTGCGTCGTAGAAGGCGTCGAGCACGGCAGTCTCCCCGAAGTCGAGCTCCCCGAAGGGCACGGAGGTGAGGTGGGCGCCCTCAGCCTCACAGGCCCGCAGCAAGCACTGCTGTGCGCCCGTCTCGTGGCCGCCGGCCGCGCCGCCCTGCGTGCTCTCGTTGCGCACATATATTGCCCGCAGAGCCCTTCGCGGCCCGCCCCCGCCGCCTGCGCCCTCTGCCAAGCCGCTGGGCTCCGACGGCCCCGCGGTGCCCTCGCTGCCGGCTGGCAGCGCGCACAGGGCGGACTCGCCCGCGGCCCCGAGCGCCCCGGCCGGGGCAGTCCCGCCGCCGCTATCCATGGGGCCGTCTGCGCGCCCTGCCAGGCTCCCACCTCGCGGCGGGCGGCGGGCGGCGGCGGGAGACCACAAGTAGCCCCGGCACCTGCTCCGGGACGCGGGCCGGGCGCGCCGAGCTGCGGGCGCCCGCGTGGGCCGTGCCCCGCGGCGGGCAGGTGACGGCGCGGCCCCTCCGCAGAGTCCGGAAACGCCAGCCCGCTGCCCCCGAGCGCCCTTTGAAGGCCACGGAGAAAGAGGCGGGGGCTGGGGACGTCAGGGCGGGCGGAAGGGGGCCGCGTAGCGGAGGGAGTCGGGGCAAGTCGGCGGGGCAGGAGCGGGCAGGGCGCCCCCTGCCGCCTCCCCCCCCCCCCCCCCCCCCCCCCCCCCCCGGCAGCGCCCGGAGACGCGCGGCTCGGAGCGCGGCGGCGTTTTCTTGTCACCACCCCTCCCGCCCCGGCGACGGCACGAGCCCCGCTTTCATCTGCAAACAATGTAAGGTTTTTCAAGCAGAGGAAAAACTCTTTCAAAGCGCTGGCTGGATATAGATATTCAATTCCAAACCAGAAACAGAAGTAGTTTTACCCCGAATTGAGATGAACAGATGGTTATTTACAACACCTCATTTCGTACTACTTGTCCCCAGTAGCCAAGAGCCTGGCCCTGCTGAGTTGTCCTGGAGGCCGGCTCCTTCCGACTTTCACTGTGACTGTGACAAAGCACCAGCGACAAACGTTGTTTGCCTGGAAAATAGACTCCAAGGAGGCTGCCTGGCTGACCTAGGAAATGCCGAGAACCCAAAGGGATCTTGCCTACCTCCCGATTTTTGGCCCAAATATCACCGAGGGCAGTATTTGCCTTTAAAAGACAGGAGGCACTGGACAGTGTCATAGGTCATTTTAAAAATCGTTTCATTGAGACATAATTCACAAACCTTCCAATTCACCCATTTAAATGATTTTCAGTTTAGGAACAGAGCTGAGCAGCCATCGGCACACTCCATTTTAGAAGGTTTCATCACTCCACATCCCCCCTCCCCCCAAAAACCCAATACCCATTAGCAGTCACTCTCTAACCCCCTCCCAGTGTCCCTCAGCCCGAGGCAACCCCCAATCTACTTTCTGTCCATAGATTTCCCTGTTGTAGCCATTTCATAGAAATGGAATCATATGTTGCCAGAGGTTGGGTACATACCTAGGAATGGGATCTCTGGGTTACATGACAACTTTACATGTAACCTTTGCAGAAACTGCCACTGTTTTCCAAACTGGCTCCACCATTTTAGCTCCCCCTTGCAGTGCACAAGGATTCCAGGTTCTTCACATTCTCACCAACATTAGTTACTGTCTTTTTGATTATAGCCATCCCGGTTGGTGTGAAATGGTACGGCATGGTGACTTCGACTTGAATTTTCCTAATGAATAATGCTGAACATCTTATCACATTCAGTGTTACTCACTATTTGTATAACTTCTTTGGAGAAATGTCCATTTGGATTCTTTGCCTGTTTCTAAATTGGGTGTTTGTCTTTTTATTATTGAGTTGTAAAAGTTCTTCATTCATATATTGTGGATACAAGTCCTTATCAGATACGTGATTTGTAAAAATGTCCTCTTATTCTGTGGACTGTCTTTTCACTTTCTTCATGGTATCCTCTGCAATATGAGTTATTTTGCCAGGATAGGACTTACCTTGTAAAAACAATTAAAAGTTTTTTTAATTGAAGTGCCATTGTTTTCTATCTTTGTGTTTTGACTGTATAGGATGCCCCCTCTCGGTGCAGTCACCATAACATTCCCACCGCTAAAGTACCCATAGTCCTCCACCACAGCCCATCATTCTCCTCCCCTTCCGGATGCCTCAGATGTATGCAGATAAATACGGATGGTATCACGTCTATGTGGGCTAGAAAGAAACCAAAGGGTCAGACTGAAACAGCAATCTTTTATAAAATACTCTGGCTTCTCTTCACATTCCAATAACTCAGTATTCATTCAGTTGAATAACTAAATAAGTCTCTCTCTCCCCCTCACCTCCCAAAGAAAGCAGAAACTTCCAGTATAATCTTTGAATTAGGACCTCCTGTCCTAATTCCTGCTGTGGCAGGAACCAGGCACTTCACAAGCGACATCAAGGTGCACCCTCTTTAGGCCCATGAATGAAAAATGGGCTCTGAGGAAATTGGTAAGAACACACACGCCACAGCTGGGAAGAAGCAAGCTAGGGAAAATGTCCACTTCTGACCCAAGATTTTTTTTTTTTTAAATGCGATCCTATGAAAGCACACGTTTTCTTGGTAACCTTGTAATACATAATAATTGCAATTTTCCTCGTGTTCTGGTTCATCTGGGATTATTTCAATGCCTAGCACAGCCTTCAGAAGGGCAGGGATGCTCTTCACCGTCGCTTGCCAGTGTCTTTTAGTTACCCCCACTTCGATATTCCCATTCCTTCGAGGTCACACAGGGGCCCTGCTGAGTGACACAGGAATGGTGAGTTTGGCTTGAATAATACCTTCCTCTAAACCAGCCCTTCTTGGTACAGAACCTTGCATTTACCCAGCCAATGGCCCCTCCCAGTGGGTGCGCTCCGTCCCCCTCGACTTCATGCCCGAGGCAGGCCCCAGGCACTCCCCCAGGCCACTCCTCCCCATGCCTTCCTACTAAGCGCCTGTCCTGGAAACCACTTGCCCAACACAGAGAGTTCATCTGGGCTGGCACAGGGTTGAGGAAGAGTAGAGGCACTGGAGCTGTAGAGTAAGATTAAATCTAGACTTTTTTCTCATTTCCTTTATTTTATTTTAGGCTGACCATACCAATTGGGGTCAAAATAGTTCTTTGGCCCTTTTAACATTGTAAAAAACCAATTTATTCACCATGTGCGTGGCAGTTTCATTACTGTTATCATTATATCCAGGGGCCAAGAGCAAAGAAATAGCCCTGTTGCACAATATTATTTGCATTTAGTGGGAAAACTTTAGTAACTCAAAGACTTTGGAGCACCTGTTATGTGTGAGGCAATGGCCTTGGCACAAGAATATGACAGTGAATGAGGCAGGTAAACTCCCTGCTATCATGTCAGATGCAGATACTGAGACAGACAGCTGTGCATATGGCTGTAGAAAGATATAACTGTACAGATGCTACAAATACTCAGCGGACATCGATGACTGTAGTTGGACAAGAAAAATAAGATGGACGAAACTCACAAGAAGTATTAAGCATAAATTGTACATAAAATACTAGCGTAAGAAATGTAGGCAAAACTTTGCATGGGCATTTAAGTATATAAATAAGTAGCTGTTGAGAAAATGTGGACTTGATAAGATGTATTAAAAGTAGTATAAATAGTAAATTATTTCTCTATAAGACATGGAATATGCTGTTCTGAGCTGAAGATGGAATAAGAGTATTAATTATACATATGGCAAGTCACTAGACAGTGCATGCAAACTCTGAAGATAGTCATGTCACCCTTAATTCAACCACCTCTTGGTGACATCCGGGAGAGTTCCATGCTTGTCGAATATTCTGCTGCTTTGCATGCCTGATAAATTTTTATTAGATGTCACACGTGAATTTTACCTTAGTAGGTGCTACCTATTTTTGTAATCCTATAAATATTCTTGAACTTTACACTGGGGCACAGTTAAGTGACTTTGAAACAGTCTGATCCTTTTGAAGCTGGCTCTTCTGCTTTGTTTTATGCAGGATCAGAGCAGCTTTTAGGCAAGAGTTAATTAATCTCACCACAGAGGCCTTACCTTTCTGAGTCATCTACCTGATGGCTTGTGAATTTCCATTCTGGCCAGTGGAACCAGGACTCATCTAGGCCCAGTGGACCTGCTAGGGATTATTCCCTCTGTTCCATTCGGGCGGTTCTTTCCCCAGTTTAGGCAGTCTCTTCACACACACGTGTTGGTCAGTATTCTGCTGAAGATTCTAGATCTACACATCTCTGGAACTTTGAAGCTTCCTCCTCTCTAATATCCCAGCTGCGGCCTTCGTGGCCATCTACTCAACTCAGGATGATGACCGGGTTCCCCGGGGTTCCCTTTCTCTGTTCTATGGCCTGGCCACTCAAGGCAGTAAGCTGGGAAATGGTAGGGCTTACTTGCTTGTTCCTCCTCAGGGATTTGTGTCTTTTTGTGTGCCCCTTATGCAAGTTTTGCAACTTTTTCATAAGTCTGAAATTCCTTTAAGATGAAAAGACTTTTGTTTTAAAATGAAAAAGAAAAGCCCTTCTCCCCTCTCTAGTCCAGGCTTGCTACAGGAGAAACACACATCCACGCTGCCACCTCCGGGAGTGCTCCCTCTCCCGTCTAAGCCCTCTTGTTGCGACCATTCGACCACTCGGGCATCCAGCCAGAGATCTCACCCTCTAGATGCCTGAGGTATGACTCCGCCATTTGTCCTCTGTGTCGTGCAAACTTCTTGTCTTGGGACATGTGCAGCGAACCATGTTTGAATTTGTTCTATAAGCTTGTGGTAAGGGGGAAGCAACCCTTTAATATCCCCATTGGGAGGGAGGCATTCACTGGCACACCAAACTCTCTCTAAGAACACTCTTTTAATTTCAAATTTCCAGCCTTACTTTGAAACTGAGCATGTTGTTTCTGGTGGAAGACCTTCTGAAGCTCTCTTCTCTGCCAACAACTTTCTGCTACCAATAATGTTGCAGATGGCACCTGCTTCATTAGCTTAGGGCCTGGAGTAAGGGTGATAACATGAAGCAGAGGCTCTTGCCTGGCTTGAACATTGAACAAAAACTTGAGAGTGTTGCTCATGCAAGTGTGTGGGGAAGAACATCACAGGCAGAGGGTGAGCCAGGGTAAAGGACCTAAGGCATCCTGGTATGCTCAAGGGACAGCAAGGCCAGAATCTGTAGGTATTTAGAATTCCATCATCTTATTGAAAAATGCTCTGGTTTTTAGAAAGTTCTCCCATATATTTCAATGCAACCTGTCAAAATTTCTACTCAAGGATTCTGATTATTCTTCCATGTGGAAGCTTTCTAATATTGCTCTTAGGTCTTCTCTTTTTCAGATGCTACCCCACTTCCCAGAGCCTTCCATCATATCTCCATGACATAATTTCCAGGCTACCCATCACCTTGATGATTCTCTACTAGAAGATTCCCTGTTTGTATCTGTTGCTGTTTTGTGTGTGCAAAAGACTTTAAAATTAAAACTTTTAAAACTTTGAGATAATTGTAGATTCATGTGCAGTTGTAAGAAATCATACAAGAGATCCAATGTTCCCTTTTACCCAGTTTGTCCCAATGGTAATATCTTACTAAACTATAATACACTATCACAACCAGAATATTGACATTGATTCAGTCAAGACACAGAACCATTCCATGACTTTGATTGCCACAACCATCTCCCTTCTTGCTTCCTATCCCTGTCAGTGACTGTTCATCTGTTCTACAGTTCTATAATTTTGTCATTTCAAGAATGTTATAGAAATGGAATCATGCCATAGGTAACCTTTTGGGATTGTCTTTTTTTTTTTCACCCAGCATAAATCCCTTGGGATTCGCCCAAGCTGTTACATGAATTATTTCATTTATCGCTGAGCACCCTTCCATGATGTGGATGTACCACAGTTTCTTTAACCATTCATCGTTTGAAGAACATGCATGCCATTTTCAGTTTAGGGCCATTAGGAATAAAGCTGTTATGAAGATCCAATTACAGGTTTCTGTGTGGACTTAATTTTTCATTTCTCTGGAATAAATGCCCAGGACTGCAAACTCTGGGTCATATTGTATTTGCATGTTTAATTTTTTAAAAAGATTTTATTTTTGCATACAAGAGCTGCAGTACAGGCCAGAGATGCTGGGGGTGAGAGGACTCAAACAGGCAGACTGACCGAAATACACTGCTGAGGGGAGTCAGGAGAGGTCTGCTGCGCCTTGTGGGTTGCTCCCTGGCCGGTCAGGGGATCGAACTCGTGCTGCAGAGGCTGCGGATTGCTTCACAGTGCGGTGCTTAACCCCCTGCGCCACCAGGGAGGTCCTTGCATGTTCAATTTTTAAAGAAACTGCTAAGTTGTTTTCCGGAGTGGCTAAACCATTTTACATACCCACCAGAAATGTATGAGTGATCCAATTTTTCTGCATCCTTATCAGCATTTGGTGTTATCAACTTTTTACTTTAGCCATTTTGATAGATGCATAGAGATATCTCATGGTGGTTTGATGAATATTTTGTATCTTCCCAACGATGTTGAACACCTTTTTGTGTTATTTGCCATCCAAGTATCTTTTTTGGTGAATGTTTGTTCATATCCTATGCCCTTTTACTAATACTGTTTTGTCTTGTTTTTACTGTTGAGTTTTGAGTGTCCATATTTTCTTGATACTAGTCCTTTGTTGGTTATGTGGTTTGCAAATATTTTCTACCATTCTGTTACTTATCTTTTCAACCTCTTAACAGGATCTTTCACAGACAGAGCAAGTTTCAATCGTGATGAGTTTCAGTTTATCCATTTGCCCATTTATGGACTGTGCTTTGGATTCCAAGTTAAGAACTCTGCCTACGCCTAGGGCCCAATGATTTTCTCCTCTGTTTTTTTTTTCCTAAAAAAGTTATAGTTTCACATTTTATATTTAAGTCCATGATTCATTTTGAGTTAATTTTTGTATGAGATATGAAGTTTAGGTTTTTATTTTTTTGCTGTTGGCTGTTCATTTGCTCCAGCACCATTTGATTAAAAGGCTAAGCTACCTTTCCTTCACTGAATTGTTTTTGCCCATTTGTCAAAAATCACTTGTGCGTATTTGTGTGGATCTATTTCTGGGTTCTCTGTTCTGTCCCACTAATCTATGTTTTTATCCTTCTACCAATTCCACACTGTCTTGACTGCTGAGGCTATGTAGTAGCCTGTATAGGTACAGTGATTCCTCCTTTTTCTTTTCCAAGATCACTTTATACTAGGATATATGTTTTTCATATCAATATATTTTTCATGTATGTTTTTCATATAAATTTTAGAATAAGTTTGTCTATGCCCACAAAAAACCTCGCTAGGATTTGCTCTGCAAACTCGGCTCTTTTTAGATTTTCTCTTGTAAGCATGGGAGGAACATATTGCAGCTTTCAACATCTCTGAACTGAAACTGGAAGCTCTACCCAACCATATTTCACCTACAAAAATGTCATATGGTTCAACCTAACAGAGTACGTCATCGTTCCTGCATAGTGCACCTTGCTTTGCTGCAGCCACGTCTAAGCAGAGATTTCTGTAAAAGATTACCATGGGTTATTCCACACAATTCATTCAGAGTGAAATGGCACCCCCATGACAGTAGTTCTTAAACTTGAGCCTGTATCAGACTCATCAGCAGAACATATTGAAACACAGAGTGCTGGGTCACTCCCAGACTGTCTGATTAGTAGGTCTGGGGCCGGGCCCAAGGATTTCATTTCTACCAAATTCCCTGTTGGCAACACCACTGCTGCTCTCACAGGGATCACACACCGAGGACGCCGTGGCTTGTCTTGGCGGCCCAGGGCGCCCTACATGCTGTACTTTCTCGTCACTTTGAGAGCGGATGGTTAACTCTGAGGGGCAGCAATTAGGTCTCAGCTGACCTCATAAAAGTGTCAGTAATATGTTCATCCTGGAATTCTTTCTTTCTCCAGAATGTATCTCGTTAAAAAACAAATCTTTATGCCTTCAAAGGTAGCCATGGGTTTGTAAAAGTGGATGATGGTCTCAGGGATAAAGGTGTAGAGACCACACGAACTTAAGTCCACGGTGAAGAAAGAAGCACTCTCCTTAGGGTCTGGGTATTGACTGAGACTCAAGTACAAATAAAGGGCCTCTAAAGGCTTTTTTTCCCCCATATCTGTTTTCTCTTATCAAGAACCCTCCCTAAATGCTACAGTTTTGTGCAGTTTTTGTAAAGGCAAAACCAGGCTGCTCAAATTTACACATTATAGCATCATTTAGCTTCAGTCACAAGTACCAATTCATCTACATTTCCAGTCTATAAATATGTATTAAGTGCTTACTATGCACCTGACAGTGCTTCAGGTACCAGGTATATAGCAGTGAGCGGGGGCGGGGGGGGGGAGTCTTTATCTTCATCTTAAGGAAAAATGAAAAATGTGGACATCAATGGATGTGTAAAGATGTTCATCAAAGTTTTACTTACAGCAGAAAAACCTTAACATTAGCCAAAAATGCCCATCTTTCCCTGACCTCCTCCACCCCCACGGCTCCATTGGGTACTTCCCTGCAGTTCCATGGCCCCTGCATTCTCTCTGTGGTCAGGTTCTCTGTGGAAGCCCTGCCTCTTACCTTGCCTTCCTCCCCCAGGTTGAGCTCCGTGAGGACAGGGGCCACACTGCATTCAGTACCTGTTATGGTGTGTGGTACATTTTTTTTATAATCCTATTAAACATCTCTGTATTTTATTTTTTTTAATTTTATTTTTATATTCCCCATACAATTGCAACCCCCTTATTTTGACCCCAATTCCTCCTTTCCCCACCCCCCATAGTGTGTCTCAGGTTCATAGTTGTTTGTTGATTTTGATTTTTTTCTTTCTTGTAGTTATTCTTTTTCCTGGTCCCTTATTTAGGTTTTCTAGATTCCTGCTATGAGTGAGACCATCTGGTATTTTTCTCTTTCTTTCTGGCTTATTTTGCTGAGCGTGATTCCTTCCAGCTCCATCCATGTTGCTGCAAATTGCATATGTTTATCTTTTTTGATTGCTGAGTAATATTCCATCGTGTATATGTACCACATCTTCTTGATCCAGTCATCTATTTTTGGGCATTTGGGTTGTTTCCAAAGCTTAGCTATTGTAAATAGTGCTGCTATAAACATAGGGGTGCAGGTGCTCTTTGGAATTAATGTTTCTGTGTCCTTTGGGTAACTACCTAGAGTGGAACTGCTGGATCATAGGGATAGTAGGTTGAGGAATCTCCTGGTGTGTGGTACATTTTAAGCACTTAACACATGTTGGAGAAAAGATTGGTTAAATTCTCTTTGGCATATCCATAGACAGAATACTATGCAGCCACTACAAATCACACTTATGAAAAAATTAATAAGAAATGGAAGCACTAAGTGGAAAAGCAGACTATAAAACTATATACACAGAAAAAGCTCCATTATGAGACACCAAAATGACTTATCTAAAGGATTAGGATAACTTCTGCCTTTCTCTTTATATTTTTTATCTTCCACCTAGAGTCTATTAGTTCCATGATCAAGAAAAAAAGTCAGTTAAACATGCCCCAGGTAACTTGGGCCTACATTTCCACATATAGCCATCACTGTTCTTCTAAATCTTAACGATTCATTGGTAGGACTCTGGTCAGCAGGCCCATCCTTAGTGCGTGGTGTCATTTCCCTCACCACCCCCTTCCAGATTCTCAGCACTAGATGGGTCTTCATTAAAAGGTCAGTTCTGCCTCCAGGCCTAGAGTTCCCTCTGAGACCTCTCCCTCTTTCAATCCAAGTTTCACTTCCTTCAGATTCACTTGGTCCACGAAGACCACCCTGACGTAGACCTACAGACCTGGGACCAATGCAGCAGGGTAGGTGGGTGCTTCCTGCCAGTGGCCAGTCCCTCACTCAGCCATTTCCCTTCAGGATTCAACCGCAGAGCTTGAGCCCCAGGCAACTTCTCGGTTCTCTCAGATTGAGACTCAGATGAAGAAATAATCATGAAACTTGAAGAGAACCCTCCCCATTTCTCAAACACCTGTGTTTTTCTTTTGGGGAACAACCTTGAAAACGCTATTGGATGTCTTTGTGGTTTTCTGTTTGACTTCAGGGCAGTCTTATCAGTTTGGTTACTTTTAAACTGGTTTGTAATCCCTTTCCACCTTTTTTTAATTAATGAAAACCATAGTGAACTTATGAATTTCCAAGGCATTCTCCACCAAGACTTCAAAGCCGACCAAGAAATCTTAGTTTCTGAAGAACCGGCAAGCTCCTACAGGCATGAGAGGGGAGGGGAGCACTCACGACCTAAATGGCAGTGCTCCATCTGCATACTTGAATGAAATGTGTTGCCATTTAAAGAGAACTATATCACAAAGCTGGCTCTCCAGGAATTTAACTCTCCTTTTAATCATTTTTTTTTCCTCAGAAAATTCTAGCTACAACCTACTAGGTTGCCTTGTTCTATAGTTTGATTGAAATATTTCATCACCTCTTGTTCCAAGAAGAAAAAAGGAACAGGCTGTTTTACTGTGAATTGTGACTTCACAAATATGACGAGCATACACTGTCACTTACAGGAAGGCGCTGTCCCTAATGTCACTCCAATTTGGGATTAATTAAAATAGCATAAAATAAAACCACCTTTCAGGGACCTGCATCTACTTCATGCATTTCTTCTTGGCTTCCAAAGCTGCCTCCTGTTCCCTGAGTTTGGAAACTAAGACCTGGTAACCCTAGGGACAGAAATAGGAATGAGACCAAAGGTTCCTCACCTTAAGAGACATGATGCTCCTCTCTGTCTTACAGCACTGGCAAACATTTATTTTTAGCTGGGAAAGTTTTCTTTGCCTTGGCCATTGTGTTCCTTCATTACAGCTAGTTTGGGGATGGGCGTCTTCTTCCCCAGGCTTAGGCTGAAAGTGCTGAGACACCCCACTGTCAGACATGCAATCAGGCTCCCCGAACACCTAGCATCCGCACATGTGTTGCTTTGGCTGTTCTCATTTATACAAAATCAAAGAGAAAAGCTTTTCACTGAGGCCTCTCAGTGCTAAAACATCTCAATGGTAATTTGTGCTAAAATAACCAGAGGACTAAAACCTAATCTAATACAAAAAAGGAGACCACAATGACCTCAGGTTACAATACAAAGGCCTTTGTGAGACTTGGGGATTATTTTTATACAGATGGTGGCAACTGTGAGTAATAAATTATACAACCTGCTGTTTTCCCATCACAGAGCAGGTTATGAAAGAAAGCAAGCCCCACCATCAGTGACCAAAGATACACACGTGATGGTGGATACAGGCCCTCTCTATGGGAGAAAACAAGTCATGTATTCAAGGATGCTTGCTATCTAAAGGGCTTTGTATGAATAAAAGTGGCTTTCCACAATTATTCAAATAATTATATTTTCATGATTTTTTTACTCTAAAAAATTGTAGGCCTAACTAGAATTTTCTGCTTAAATATGAATATAGAATTGAACAATTTAAAATGGAATTCACAGCCACAGATTTTAATGGATTATTTCTGTTCACTTGGAAAAGACAGGTGGGGCAGGCATTCTATTTCAGGTTGTATGAAGATATTTCTCGAAGAGTAATCAAATGGTGTAAAAGGGAGAAAAATGGTTTGCATTCCAAGAAATCATTCCTCTTGGACCATGACAATTTTCAACAAAAATATTTTCACAAAATTTCATTTTAATCATCTTCTTTACAAAGCACAATACTTAAGACTTTTCTAAATACAACTTTAGAAAATGAAGCAAAAAAATAATCTCCATAGATGCTGGTCAAGTCCATGCTGAATGCAAAAGAATTTTTTTCAAAAGTGATACTTTCAAGCTTTTCAATAGTCTTGACGGGTCCATTTTGAAAGAGTTAAGATGGTAGCTGTTCAGGCAGTGGCTTGTCCAGTTCCATGATGTAGAATCCTCTTGCTGGTTAGCCTAAGGGGCAGTAATGAAGCTGGATATGCCAACTTCTTCTAGAATCACTTCTCCCTCTCCTTATACAAAGAAAGCCAATGGCTCTCCGAGGGGAAGATGACAGCCCTCTACATTCCAGGTTGCCAGCGCCCCATGAGGACAATCCAACTTCTCCACTGAATCATCAACACACCTACTCTGTACACACATTATATAAAACTATATCAGTAGGGATTTTCATGATGAGCAAATGAGAAATCCAAATGTCAAAGAATCCAATCCTCATTCTAATAATAGGTGGTGGGAAATCTCTGAAGGCTTCAAGTTTAACATTGAAATGCTTAGAACAGTCAAGGGGTATAGTAATGTTTTAGGCTGCTCTTGGAAACTTGGGGATCCTGGCCCCAAGTACACCCAGAACGAGGCTGCTGAAAAGGCAACATGTCCAGACATGGGAATGAAGGATGGGAGGTTTCGTTCTGGACACGCTCCCTTCCCTGAACTGTGCCAGCACCCCAGGGAGAACCAGGGTGTTCGGGCTCTGTAAATGCTCTGGTAAAAAACCACCACAAGCAGCAAGGGTGAGTACGTAGGCAAGAGAAAGGGAAGGGAAGGGAAGGGAGGAAGAGCATGGAAGAGACGCGGATCTGCAATACTTTCAGTGATGGGGTAGGTGGGGTTTTGGTTTTGCATCACTCCTTCAGTGTTGTCAATTCTTACTCTTTGTGGTTGTGCAAATCTATAATGGTTAGTGGTTTCACTCTAAAACTCAGGAAATAGACAAAGCAGCTTTTTAGAAACACATAGAACATCTTCAGGGGCCATTAAAGGACAACCCCCCCACCCCACTCCCCACTTCCCAAACAATCTTGCAATACAGTATGCCCCTTATTTTCAGCTAAGGATGAGAAAACAGTTACATAGTCTAAGGCTGAACTGTTCGTCGGCTACAAGGATAAAGCGGACAAGCAAACACCAGTTTCCTTGGGGAGGAAAGAGCGATTCCATAAATGCAAGAAAGAGCCAATGGCTACACGTCAACAAGAGCCGCCCCTCCCCCCATAGTCTTGATCCTGAGGAAGGGGTTACAAGAGAACAAGGCAAATGACATTGAGTACAGTTCAAACAATAACACACGCGAGAGCCCAGGGCAGGAAATAATACAACATCCCCCCCCTTGTTTTCATTTGCATTTTACGTTTATTTATTTTTGCTTTATAATGCATAATCTGTTCACGCAAAAGGTGCAAAGGACAGTAAGCAGGGATTTAACTTGGCCGATGGAAATCAAGCAGGGGTGACATTTTTCTAGTTCCACAAACCTAAAACCAGGAGAACTTAAAAGTCGCAGCTGGTACCACAGAGCACGCCCAGCTTCACAGCTCTCTCCCCTAGGCCCTTTGGCTAGGTAGGAGAAGCTTTGAAGACAGTGGCCTCTAGTGGGCTTGGATAAGTGGCTAAAAAAAATGTGGTTTTCGTGTTGTTGTTCTGAATCATGGTAGCTGCATCACAAAAGTTCCAATCAAGAGGGTGGTAAAAAGAAGGCACAGGTCATTGCAAATACCAGATTTTCTCTTTCTGTTTGTAAATATACCATCATATATGAGCTAAAATTTATCTTAGGGGGTGGGGTTGGCTCACAGGGGAAGGGAGGGGTTGGACCTCAATTGCATATGTAATAGGATCCTGCAGGAAAGGAACACTAGGCCAGGCAGCTTTCCGCCTAAAGCAAAAGAAACGGGGCGCTGGCTCCGGACTATGTGTGATACAAACACTAGGGGCATCTGTGACAAAACACGATTAAAAAAATCATAAAATTATAAAGCTTGTAAACGAATAATCTGAAATTACATTTTCTTAATGGAAAATATCATCAAAATAGTACCACTATGGACTAAACTGCCTGAGTTTCGTTTCGCGTGAGAATTCATGGTAGAAAAGCCTTTAGCACAATTTGCTCTCTTTAAGTCACAACCAGTGCCAGCCCCAGGACTAGACCATGGGGAAGATTCTCCTCTTGGATGGAATTTGTGTTGTGCTATCAAGACTTTTGTGCTAATCTTTCAAACAGGGACATGTTGAGGCAAACCTTTAATCTTTTGGCACAAGGTTATTTTGGCTGGGGCGGAAAATTTGAGTCTTGGACTCAGGATGAAAAATGCGACATTTCATTGATCAAGTATTCATTTTGATTGAAGAGCTTTCTTTATGTCATTAACTTCCATCTATGAGGGAAAAACAAGAACCGAACAAAATCATAATGAATTGGCTGGTGTACTGGAAGCTGAAAGATAATCAACCTGGTGAGATGGGTGAAATGACATCTGCACGACGAGCTGATAAGGATGCCGGAAATGACACGAGCCTAAAGAACAGACACGTAAACGTGATGCCCTCGGAAATGGTGGATGATTTAATTCTCAGGCGCCCATTATCCAAAATCTGTCAAAACCAGCAATAATTCCAATTTTCCTGCCGGAGAACAGAGCAAGCTGTCCTGACACATTGGACTACCTGGCAGTGCTGGAAGACAACTGCAGTTGGGTGCAAAGGGGTATCTCATAGCACCCCCAAAATGACGATACACAGTCACCTGTCCTTTTTTTAAATGACATGGGTCCCATTCCCACCAAGGGCACCATGCAGATGAAAGTGGAAAGTCGACCTTGGCCATTTGCAAACCCCCCTCACCCACGCTCTCTGCCAGTTGGTAAGGGCTGAGTTGGGCCAGGCGCTAGAAGGGGAAAGAGCTTTGCTGTCCTGGCAGAACTGAGGTGGAGAACAAAGAGATGAAGAACAAGAGCTGAGTGTGGATGGCGCGGTCCTTGGCGTCCCAGTGGCTGCATGACAGGAGCCAGTAGGCCGTGGGGTTTACCCAGCGCTAGGCCCTCTGGCAGTTACTATAATGAGGCTTCTGGGAACTGGGGGGACCTTTCCACAGAGGAGATGTTTCCAATAAATTCCAAACGATAACCCCAACTGGGGGCATGTTTACTAATTGTCTCCCTTCCTGCACACTTCCCGGATCCCAGGAGAGGGTGCAAAGTGAGCCTTCCTAAGAAAAGTGCCACAGGGCATGTGTTTAAATCTGCAGAAAAGTAACAATCATTTATTTTCCAAACAAAGCCCTGACTCTGCCCCCACCCCCCACTGGGCCTCTCATGGGCTGCAAGACCCCACGGACCCACCTGCAACCGAAGCCGGATTTTCTTCTCTTCATCCAACTCCGACAGTAACTGTTTTATCTCTCGTCTGAAAAGCAAATGGCAATGAAATGAAACAAAACCCCAGACTTCCCCAATAGGAGATAAGAAAGCTCCTATCACTACAAAACCCATCTGACCCTTTTACAGAGAAAATACAGAATTATTGCTTAGAAATATTGCAGACATAAAGACTACCCACTATTTCTGGGTTCCCAAAACACGTAGCCATCACATAGTAGGTCTGAGATATCTTAGTATAAGCTTCTCTTAGAAGCAGAAGCTGGGGAAACTGGGGCCCTGAGAGGTGGCCTGATCTGCCTCATGATTAAACTCCAGGTATCCAGGCTCAGATTCTGTCATAGTCTCTTGAACTATCTCTTTATTATTTGTTTTTAAATGAATGCACATAATTATTTTTATAGACATTTCTATATTTGTATTTACATTTACATAGTTCCTTTATTTTCACAGTTTTAAATGAATAAAAGACTACTTGGTGGGTTTACAAGGATTCTCACAAAATCTTACAAATAGTCGTAGCCAAACACTTGGAGGTAAAATAACCAAACTAAGGGCATGGTAATCACGTCATAGAGAAAGTGGACATGAGTTAGGACACAGTGCTCTTTCCAACATTAAGGAATGATGGGGACCAAAACTAATCATCTTGCAAACTCAGGGCTCTAGACTAAGGACACTACAAAAATCCCAACTCAGCTCTGAGCGCTGCTGTCAATACATTGGGTTTTGTGACATTAACCAACTGCGATTTGTTACCGCATTACTCAACTGCATCAGTATCTCAGTGGACACTGCTTAGGGCTTAAGAGAGAGGTAGGAGGGGAGATTCTAAGCACACAACATGGCTCCAGACCATGGCAGGCAAAACTTCAAGTATCCAGCAGGGGGTGTGAGTTGGGGAAGGTGGTGCAAAAAAAGTCACCAATCTAGAACTATTTAAAAATAAAAAAACAGGACCTCCCGGTGGCGCAGCAGTTGAGCGCTGGGTTGCGAGGCTGCCCGCAGTCTCTGCAGCGCCAGTTCGATCCCTGGCCACTGGGTGAGGGTCCCACATGGTGGGCAGACCTCTCCTGCCGCCTGCTGCTCCCCTCAGCAGTGTACTTTGCCAGTCTGTCTGTTCTGTTCCGTTCCCTGCTCTGGCTCTGGTGAATTCTCTCACCCTCCGGCGCTTCTGTCTGTACCCAGTGCTTGTATAAACAAATAATCTTACAAAAAATAAAAAAAAACAATGGGAGGTGGGGGGCTAAGTCCATGTGCAGGAAGGGAGATGGGAATTGATGGAGAAGAGCCAGGGCAGGAGCAGGAAGTGAGAACCAGCACATCTGAGGATGAGGAGCATCAGCACAGACTAAAGCTGAAGGCCGAGAGGACAGTGACACCAGAGCTGGGCAGGAGACTGGGGGGGAAGCAGTGGCACTGGGCAAGGTGGTCGAGGCTGCAAAAGGCAGGCTTTGGAGAGAGGGCACTGTGATGTGTCGATTCAGGAAGATGTTGGCTGGGAAAGGACAATTCCGGCCAACTAGGCTGGGCTTTGGAACTTGGGGTGGAGAGAGCCCCAAAGCACTGGCAGCTCTGCTCGCAGAAGCTGGTGCAGGTCATTTCCAACATGCAGGAAGTTCCAGGTTCCTCTCGGAGACCCCAAGGGCTGAAGCCCTGGACTCAGGCCACTCTGACCTGATGATGGTCCTAGTCAGAAGCTTGAGAACCAGTGCACTAGGATCGAGTGGCGCTGTGAGGTCACTGCCTGGGGGGCACATGTCACCTGGACAGGGATGGGCCTTTGGGTACTCAGATAAGTTCCTCTCTCCTAACACTTTCACCATTTTTGTGACTGCTTATGGCATCCTGGGCAATATTTACAGATGATATTTATTTTTTGCTTATGGGTCTTTCTTCCCATCTCGGGCATCTTGAGGATTAGGGGTGCGGACAGTGTGTGTGTAGGCCAATCCAGAGAAAGCCCCCCAGTCTCGTGGTGAGAACACCTTGCTGAGCGCGAAGTCCCAGGTTGAAAGATTCCCTACACCTTCTCCATGCATCACAGCCCCTAAACGCAGCTACCTGAAGACTCCGCATGTTCCCTGCTGCTAGGGGACAGCTGGCGGCTGGGCTTGGGACAGCGCACCTGTGCATACTGGATGCTGGATTGGGCGCTCAAGATGGTTCGCCGGAGCATCCTGCTGAGCAGGTCAGTCCCTGCAGCTGACACCCCCTGGCGCAGGCGGCCCACTCTACCCCGAGCCGAGTTAAACGAAGCCTGTTGGGTTCACTCCTGCCCCCCTCCCGTCGCCACCCACACCAGGGCTTCCGGCCCAGCAACCACACTCAGTCACTCACTTCTGCTGGTCCTTCATGGTCTCGATGATGCTCCTCAGTTCGCGGATCTGCGTCCTTAGCTCCTCCACGGCCGCCTGGCTGCTGGCGGCGGGTTCCATCTTTGGTTTTCCTTCCGGGCCGAACAGAGATGGGGAGTTGGCTCTGTGTCCAGCTGTTCCCAAAGAGGATGACAGGGGGGACGGTGCCACTGAGGACAGAGGGACTGGCCCACCGCTGCCTGCAGCCATGGTCCCCGGCTTGGGTGGCAGAGATGCTTTGTTTTCGGACACCTGTGATGAGGGAGGGCAGACAGGACTCAGGTCAGGGATTTGTGCTGTGCCAGCCTGCCCTGTTTAGTCACCCCATCGACATCCCTGTCCCGGCCTCCCTCCACATACTCCATTCACTCATTCCTGCACCCACCAGCCCCCCATGACCTACTTGGCAAAGGCATCCCCCCTCCCAGGGACTTCCCCATGTGCTTCCGGTTTGCCCGCCTACTGAGACAGGCTGAACGCACATGCACAGTGGCCCACCATGTCTGGTTCCGCAAACTTCCAAGTGAGCAAGACATTTTCTGGGCCCCTGAGGAGCCTAGAGCCCAGGATGGGCAGACAGAGTGCCCAGCGCACTGCAGATGAGGGCGAGTCTGCACAAAAAGGGGATAAGCACAGAGCCACGGAGGCAATGAGGGCAGTCTGCCCAGGAGGGAAGGGGCAGCCAGTCCTGAGGGAAGAAGACCGGGAGGCGGCCACATGAGAGGAAGGGTGGTTGGAGTAGAAAGTTCCAGGTGAAAGGAACACCCTAGGCAAAAGTCTAGATGCTGCAGAGTAAAATGCATTTCCAGGAAGCAGTGACTTGGTGCCAGAACGTCAGAGGGGGTAGGAGAGAGGCCGGCAGGGTAGCTAAACTGGGAAGATAGCAGGAAGGGGCTTGTGGAAAGGACTGAGAAGCCCGTGCGCCAAGCTAAAGAGTCCTCTGGCTGCATTAGGGCCTACCTAAGCATGGTGAGTCTGGAGGCTGAAAGAACGGCTGGAAGATTTTCATACAATGAAAGCTAGAAATGGTAAGGACTTGACTTAGGCAGTGGCCAAGCGGGCTGAGAGCAGACAGCTTCGAGAAATGCGACAAGGCGGGCTCATTCAACAAGGAGATGCAGTGCCCGCCCTCGTGGTGCAGCAGCCCGTGATCAGGAGAACCGGAAGGCTGAAGGGGAGGAGGAAGTGCAGATCAAGGGTCATAGGGAACTAGGCATTGAGGTTGTAGGGCGAAGTGGAGGTTGAAGATCCAGATAATGATGTCAGGTTTGGACAAAGTTATTCTGAGGAGCCTGAGGGATAGCCAAGGGAACATGTCTAGTGGGCAGAGCCAATGACTAGAAGAGTGACATGGGCCAGAGAAGTCACCAGATGAGCTGGAAGCATGGGCATGGATGACAAAACTAGACATGAACAGGAGCGATGATGGAAGTTGGGGACTTCCCCACTGGGGAGAGAAGGCAGGGCCCTCAGGTATTGGGACAGAGTGGAGTGAGGGGCAACAAGGCAAGACCAAAAGAGAGACCTGGGTTATGGAAGTCCCCTGGAGGAATTTCTAGAAGGAAAAAAAATGGTTTGATAAGTAGGTCAAGGGAGCAGAGATGAAAACTGAGGGAGCCCATTTGGTGAAGCAAGGGAGACAGAAATCTGATCAAGGCAGGTCAGTGCCTGAACAGGAGGTAAGGGGTGTGGTCCACAAGCTTAGAACTTTCTGTCCAGAAACTTGGCTGAGGAGAGAACATAGGGGAGAGAGAAAGAAGAGACAAGAGAGGAGAATGTGTGTGTTCAAGCAGAAGTCTCCAAAGGGCTCCAAGGAGGAAGGGCTTCGTTTGCCTTCAAAGATGGAGGAGACTCTGCGTTGGCTGATATGCTCAGAGAAGAGAGCCAACAGGGCCAGGTTGCAGGAAGAGGAGACGAGAGCGCGCTCTTGTGGGGAAGTGTCATGAGGAGGCCAGGAGGGCACAGGGAGTCGGTGGTCATGGACAGGAGGGAAGGGAGGCATGTGGCAGGCCCAGGGGAGGAAGTGGTGGCCAGAGGAGGGAGTCGGTAGGCAGGGGGAAGAGGGCGTGCGCAGACAGGACTTTGGGAGATGAGGGGGTGGGTGCCGGGCAGGAGCTGAGGCTGGTGGTGAAGGTTGGCAAAGCCACCGTGGGACTCCGTCCAGCAGCAGGCGCCCAGGGCAGGAGCCAAGAAGGGGCCTGGTTGGCACAGAGAGGAGCAGAGTGTGGATTCAGGCTGTGCTGGAGGGAGAGACTGGGCACAGCGAGCCAGGAGCAGATGGGCCATCGTGCCCAGCCTCTCTGCTCTCCTCTCTCTGCCAAGTTACCATTGAGGAAAAGCATTTTCTGCTGCCAGGGACAGCAATCCGCCATTCTGCACTTTTTGTTAGGAATTTCAGGAAGAGGAAAGAGGGAATGACATTTTCGGAGCCTGGGCCAGGAGCAGGACATGGACTAGACAATTGAAATGCGGGTGGTTGGCACACACGTCCGACCAAGCAGGAGACTGAGGAAGCGGCTAAGAAATTCCCAGAGTCTCACAGCTAATAACTGGCAGAACTGGGCCTCAAGTCCCTCCCCTGTCAGCTGCCACTTAGGCCCAGCTCTGTGACTGTGCTTGCCTGAGTCCAAAGACTCGTGCACTCTCGTCTGTATTGGCTTCGCTTCTTTCCTATTCTGGGGTTCATACTTTCCCCCCATTTCCCACCCTGCAACTTCATGTACTTTGCCAAATCCACCAACGTCCTCACACTGACTTGGCGTACAGGCACTTCTTGAATCCACGCTTCTCTTAGTATTTCCTATGCGACTTGCTCCCCCAGCACATTTCTGATAAAAAGTAACTTTAAAAGCCCTCATAGAAAATAGGCCACCATATGCCCTGACCAAATTAGTTCCCATGGACCTTCTAGAAGCAGTGAACAACATGACATGACATGATAACTCCAGGGAAGTGAAACCGGCTAATGGGGTAGAACTGTGCAAATCAGGAACGTGAAGAGCCACTGCTCACCAGTAGGTGTCACTGTAGAGACACCCAGGGACGTCATAGAGACTGCCGCTGCAAGCAGTGGGTGAGTATGGACACCAGAAATACTGAGTCTACATCTGATTTCTAAAAATGGAATCCCTTTATAAAGGAAGAATGATTTCTTTGTTGTTTTTCTGAATAACTGCAATTGATCTGTTTTATAGGATTACATTTTTTGCTCACTGTATCAATACGGTTTTAAAGAAAATCTATACATGTAAACTCTTAAATCTGTAAAGAAAGATCTCATACAATCTTTGATTTCCTTGTGTTAATTCCTGTTTCAAGTGCCTTTAAAAGAGAATTCAGTGTTTTGCTTTAGATAAAAAGCAGTTTTCATATTTATATAAAATAATTCCAATTGACTGGATTCTCCTAGCAAGAGAAAATGGAATTTAAAAATCTTGGTTCACATTGAAAGGAAGAACAGAACTTATATGGGATACCCTCTGGGGGCCATACAGTTGCTAAACAAATGTATAGCCTAAAAACCTTTTCATTTCATTGCCTGGCAGAGAATGATATAGCCATTTTTTAACTTATTTGTGAGAAATAAAGAGGTTTTTAGGCTATACATTTATCCTAATAATATCAAAATAATCTTTTCTTTAGGAGACTCCACCATTAATTATTCAAATTCACGAGCTGCCAACCATAGTTTGTAATGCTACCAGTTTTAAACATAAAAGTCAAGATTTATGGACAGAGGGCAGAACATTTAATGCATTTAATGTAGTCTTTCTAGACATTGAGAGGCCTTTTAAGTTGCTCTGGTTGTTGTGATGGTAGTGGTGGTGGTGGGTGGGTGTGTGCGTTTGCGTGTGTGCGTGCACGGGGGCTTTTTATGTATGTGGTTGGTAGGATGAAGAGCTCAAACCACAACAGAAGACATGGAAAAATCAACAATTAAACCTACATCTCAAGGGTACAGCCTGTCTTGAAGATTTTGTAACAAGCTTCAGGGATGATTATGACCTAAGTAATCACTGTCACTAAAGAATGGCAATCCCTTGCATAGCCTGTTGCAATGAACTGAGTTGTCAAGTCTTCCCAAAATCTGTATGTGGAGATCCTACCACATGGTGGTGGTATTAGGAGGTAGGGACTCTGAAAAGTAATTAGGTCTAGAGGGTGAGGCTCTCACGAATGGGATGAGTACCCTCATGAGAAGAGACTCCACAGAGCTTTCTGTCCTTCTACCTTGTGAGGATACAATGAGAAGTCTGCAACCCCGAAGAGGGTCTCAGCAGAACCTGACTACGCTGGTGTCCTCATCTCAGGCTTCTAATCTTCAGAACTGTGAGAAATAAATTTCAGTTATTTATAACCCCCTGGTCTATGGTACTTTGTTACAGCAGTCCAAACGAAAACATGTTTCTCCTAGTTTAGTTTCTGAGCCGTGGTCACAGAAAATGAAAAGCAGGGATCCTGTGCTATTGGGACACCCCGGCATGGCTGGTCACTCACTTGGGATATGGTAACAGTCTTTGAAGTTTTCTTTGATGCGTCCACTCCTCTGTGTGCAAGAGAAACGTGTTCCTCTTTATCTTCTTCAGGACTTGGGGAGTCAAAGATATCAGGGCTTGAAAGGGAAGACTAGATAAAACCAAAAGGAAAGGCTTCTGTCAGAATTACACCTTAGCTGACACACCTCTGTTAACTTAATGCTGTTATGCTTTCCAAAGCATCTGACACTTCAGTTTCTTTTGTCTCATCATAATCCCTGAGGCAGGAAGCATGCCACTGTCTGTGCACTAGAGATGGTGGGGGAGCTGGGACTAAGAGGCATGGCTTCCTGTAACAGGGAACTTTTTTTTTTAATTAATTATTCCTTTTTACAATGTTTGCTTTCTTTTCTCAGCTGTAGTCCCCATAGAATTTCCACCACCAATTCACCTGTGCACCATAACCATACTCCCTAATGTTCTTCCTGCCCTCACCCTGGTCTCTTTCCCTCCCCATCCCCTGCAGAATGTCTCTGATTTGTAGCTGTCTTTTTATTGTTGTTTTGTTTATTATTATTATTATTATTACCCTTGGCCCCTCATTTGTTTCCCATATACTCCTCCTTAAGTAAAACCATCCGTTATTTTTCTTTTTTCTTCTGACTTATTTCACTGAACATAATCCCTTCTAGCTCCATCCACGTTGCTGCAAATGGCATTAGTCTACCTTTTTGAATACTGCATAGTATTCCATTGTGTATATATACCACATCTTCTTGATCCAGTCATCTGCTTTTGGGCATTTGGATTATTTCCCTGTTTTGCCTATTATAAATAATGCTGCAATAAACACAGGGGTGTAAGTATCTTTGTGAATTAATGTTTTTGTGCCCTTTGGGTAGATCCCTAGGAGCGGAATTGCTGGATCATATGGTAGCTCCATTTTCAGTAGTTTGAGGAACCTCAACACAGCTTTCCATAGTGGTTGGACCAGTTTGTACTACCACCAGCAGTGTAAGAGAGGTCCTTTTTCACCACATCCGCACCAACATTTGTTATTGCTAGTTTTTTTTAATATGTGTCATTCTTACTGGTGTAAGTTGATATCTCATTGTGGTTTTGATTTGCATTTCCCTGTAACAAGGATCTTTCTATAGATTATTCCACTGATGTTCACAGGTCATTTCATCTGTCATCCATCCTCCCTCCATTCCCTCTTCCCTCCCTCCCTTTTTCTTTTCTGTAAACATTTGCTACTATGTCCCAAGCACTGAGGTTTGTACTGCACTTAATGGTGACATGCCAGGCATTCCTACCCTCTGACAGTCCAGTGGGGAAGAACACACCAGTGGAGAAGCAGCTGCCTTTAACCTGCCTCTCCATTTCCTCCTGGTTCTTTTCCACGACCACTATATCTGCTTCATACCGAAGTGCCTAAAAGGACCTAAGGGGGAACCATGTCCAGGGGGAAGGGATGAGAAGGTGTGTGCTCCAGTGACCAGTGTTTCTACAGCTCCACAGCGCAGCAAACTCATGTTTAATTTGGCACCTTCTGCTACATCTCTACCCTCATTGTCACTGACAGTCAACATCCATTTTGGATTCCATCTTTGCTAATGTATATATACAGAATGGAGCATCTTTTGGTAAAATATGGGGATCACTCCCACACTTTCTGCCTCCCCCAGCTGTAGAGAAATGAGAAGCCAGGAGGAGACACTTACAGATGTGAGGGACTGGGATGGAGGCCGCCTCCCTGTGGCTTTTGGTCTGCTTGTGGTCGGGTGACTGAGTTTCTCAGTAGATGATACCACGGAGTCAAAACCTTCTAGGTCTAAAACAAAAGTAAAACAGATTTTTAACAGCAAAAAGAAGTGAGGAAAGATTCTACAATATATTATAAGCACCTCTTTCACTTGATAATCATTTCTTTTTGTCTGGATTACACTTCATCATTTGCAAAGGCCATTTACATTCTTTGGTTATCCAAGAAACACGATGCAACTGAATGAAATCATCACTTCTCCTTGGTTTAACAAGCTAACACAGAGGAAGAGAAATAGGATTTTTTTTCCCCATCCACAACTCTATTCATAAATCTTTAATAGCTACAGAAAGAGAAGAAAAGAATCTTCTTTCTTTCACAAATCCAAGAGTCTTTGGGTAGATAAAATATTCCTGCAGTCTTGACCCAAAAATCAGTTATCACAATACCCATAGAGCCCAACGCTCATGGGCAGGGAATGCCACTCATTGATTCTGAAAGACAAGGAGAGTAGATTCTTCCTCTACTTGTACTGCAATATTCTGGCCATCAGCTTTCACCCCCACAGGAAGCTTGGAGATGGAGACCAAACTTCCACTTCTCCACATAACCCAGAGTCTGGCACCGCTCTGCTTCCAGAGGCGTCACTCAACGGAAATATTCTTCCCTCATCAGTCTGCTCCTTCATTCACTCCATCAAGACTGAGCAACTTCTCTGTGCCACACACAGAGCTAGAGACTGAGGGGACACCTGCGAGCCCGGCAGAAGTGAGCCTGACCTTAGAGAGGGCAGAAGCAGACATACACTCGTTCAGCCAGATGGTCACCTGGCCCGCGTCCAGCAGGAAGGCCTCTGCCCTTGTTGCCACTCTCTTCAGCAAATCATCAGGTCTAAGGGTTACCTGGTTTGATAGAGTTCTGGGAATTTACAATCTAGTGTAGGTCTATGTGTGACACGCAAAGGAGTGGCTGGCAGCGAACGGCCAACCCATTATCACGTGTGACTAGGGCAATGCCATCTCCTCCTGACAAGTAGACTGTCTTATGTCACGCCAGGCACCGCCTTCCCAAACCATCTCCCATTCTCCCTTCTACTAGAGCCCCAGTGTTGACTCAGGAGGAGGCACCCAGGTCCTGGGCTGAAGCATGTCTAGTCAAAGACAATGGTGGCAGTCCTGCTCCTCCTCACCTGTGATTGGTCTGGAGGTAGCTGAACAGCTCAATGTGGGTCACAGAAACATCAAGGGAAGTCTGCTGAGAGCCTCTGGGAAAAAGAATTCCCCCCTGGTAGCGAGCGGAAGGCTGCATGTGTTGCTGCCCCCTCTCCCCTCCTGCCCAGGATGCTGTCGTGTGTGGACAGCATGCCTGGAGCTGTGGCACCTATCTTGTGAACATGAGGGGAGGTACAGTCAGTGCTCGGAGACCTTGAGGATGGCAGGGTAGAACAATGGAAGGAGCCTGAGTGACTGACAACGCGCTGACTCACCCACCAACCCTGGAATGATCTAGTGCCCAAACTTCTCACCAAGTAACTGAGCAATCCCCACTATCTCAGCCACCTTTTAATTAGACATTCTTTATTTGCAGTTGAAAGCATCCTAACTGCTATAACTAAATATCCTGGCTCAGGACAGAAAAGATAAAATTTTTATGCTTTTTCTCCCTCATTTTGCGGAGAGCTTATTTGTTGGTTGTCATAATTAAATGGACTGGCTTGTGACGGTTTTATTCTATTAATGAACATGCAGGTTGTTTCCTGCAATCTATTTCCTTTATTGCAATGTGCAAAACCAAGCACGAGCACTGGTCAGAAGTCATTATATTACACCTGGGATTATATTAAGCGACTTTGTTCTAGCACCTGGTGAATGAATAATTACTCAGTGAACTCACCTTATCAGAGCAAAGCAAGTAGAACCAAAGGTTAACTATGTGCAGAGATAGCACAAAGAAAAATATCAGAGGGGCTGGGGTAGCCCATCAGCACCCAGCACCAGATGAGGCTCCTAAGGGCCCCACTTGGCCACCTGGCTTGGCAGGTCTCTGGGAGGCCATAGTGCTTGGGGTGCACCAAGATCCCCATTGCTAGGGGGGCCTCTCCAGACTTGGCTCACTCAGCTGACCATCTCCAGGTCCTTCCCTTTAAGAGAGTTTTATGTTCTTAAAAGGTTTCCACTCCAACCCCACCCCGGGACTCGCCTCTAGCAAGTTCGTGTTGTCTGAAATTAATTCCCTATTACACACTTGGATTGATGCCAAAAGCCATCCTCTGACATTAACCTCCCCCAAATTCATTTTTTTAAACTCCTTTTTCTCTAATTACAAGATACATGCTCAGTATATGATTTTAAAAGAAGCAACCACAAAATCGTAACCACCAAAAATCTTGCTGCACCAAAAACAACCACTATTAGTATTTTGGTATATTTGCTTCCATAAAAAGATAGTGTAGTTCACACTCCATGCAGTATTAAATGCTGCTTATTTCACTTGACATTACATGCTATGACTCTAAAAATTCTCCATTGATATTTTGATTGTACTGCAATCCGTGGTTGATTTATTGTTGGATTATTAGTTTCCAAATCATCCCCCCTTGGATTTTGCACTATTATAGACAAGCACTGCACAAACTCTAGATACAGGGAGCTTAGCAGGGTCTCTGTGGGGTTCCCCAACAGGGCCTTGAAAGAAGGGAACAAGGGCCAGGACAGGGAGGTCTGCTGGGGGGAGGGGCGGGGCGGCTGTGGAGGACAGGAGGCACGGGTTTGGGGGCATAGGAGAGAGGACTGAAACTGAGCTGCTGAGGAGCAGACTCTGAGCCAGGCGCCAGGGGAAGAGTGAAGGAGGTTGCAGTGAAGGAGTAGGCTGAGGCCGGGCCCTCCCAGGGCTGAGATCTTGGCTTTGGCAGCACCTTGAACAAGGCTCTGGAAGCAAAACCCAAGGAGGGCAAAGTGATTAAGGACCAGTGAAAGGTTAACTGACCCTGGTTCTGCACCTTGGCTGCACAATGGAATCACCTGGAGGATTAAAAAAAACAACAACTCATTTTGGGATCCCATCCTGGTAGTTTACTGAATGTGTCTGGGGTGCAGCCTGGACTGAGCAGGCTTTCCATCTCCCCAGGGGATAGGAGCATGCACACCCTCAAATCTGACAAGTGCTGCTCTATGTGAGGCTGAGGGGGAGGGAGGAGAAGGGAGACTGGGGCCACCAGGTGGATGATGGGGGTGGGGGTGTTCCAGGGCCCAGGGAGCAGGCAGTCTGTCCAAGCGAAATGCCAGGAGGAAGCCTCGTCAGTAGCTTGGGTCCTCCAGCGGGGCATGTGGGGTAAGGCAGCTGGTGGAACAGCTCGTCAAAGAGGTTTCGTGATGGGTGACAGGTTAGCAAGGCCAGAGCAGGAGTAAGGACGCTGGCCAGGTGACCCGGTGTGCAGGTGGGGTGGGAGTGCAGGGAGTACGGGCAGCGGGTGGGATGGGCACAGCATGTCCACTGGTGTGCAGGAACGGACAAGTCCACACGCAGCAAACCCCTGCCCGGGTTCCTGGAAGGACCCCCCCCCTTTGCCCCCCAGGCCCACTGAAATAATTAAGTCCCCCCGGGAGCTGAGGGTTTGCCAAGGTGTGGTCTGTAATAAGTTATACTTTGAAACAAATTCCAAGGCAGCTGTCTCCCCCATGTAGGCTGTGAACCCCAGGAGGGCAGGGACTCATCTGTGGGCTGTCAGAGTCTAGCAGGACCCTGGTGAGGACATGCCTAACACCCTGGGTGTGAAGGAATAAGCGAGCACACGGATAAGCCAGCGGATGAACAATTTCAAGGAAACAACTTTCTGGTTCAAGGTGTGTAGCTTGCAGATGTGCTGCAGCAGCTACAGGGAGGAAGGTTCTGGGCTGTGGTGAAAAAGCATGGTGGGCCCTTGCGTTTTACTGGCTGAGGTTGGTATTTAAATGAGCTGAACACTCGAAGCCTGGGGGCTCCGGGCCAGCACCGAGAATTCTGCTTCCTTTTGGCCACTAGAAGAAAGAAAGGCTGCCCTTGACCTTCACACACATTGAGCTACAGTCAACTTTCTAGTTTGGGGAAACAGCAACAAACCCAAACATCCAGAAAGAAAAGGACATGCCGAGCATGAGGTCGCTTGCTGGACAGGGGGCGCGAGGCCCTGCAGTGCCGGGCGCCTTTGCCTTCTGACAGCGAAGGGGGCCACTCAGTCCAGGTGCCCGTTTCCAGTGGCACAGAGCATGCTCTTGTGACCGCGGCCATGGGAGCTGAGATGCAGGCAGAATTTCCATGACTAACCCACTGTGGTGCAAAGAAAATGTCCCAATTTTCATGGTGGTTTTGAAATGAATCAGGCTGAAACTTGATATGCGCCTTCTCAGCCTGGCTGGGAATTTTTCCTCTTAATAAAAAATGGCCTAATGCCCATAAGCCAATCCCAAACTATTGAACTAGCAAATGTTGAGTATTTCTTAAAAGTTAGTTTCGTAAGGATCAGAGGCTCTTGGCTTTTGGGAAACTTGGAACATGGCCCCTGTGCAGACGTACGGGGATAATTCCTGGTGGACACGTAGCCGGCTTGGAAAGGCCTTGGCCCCTTCGTGCCACATGTTGTTGCCCATTTTCCAAGAACTTCAGTCACACCCTATTGCGTTCAATTAGAACATGTAGCCTCATTTTCCACGGGGGGAGGGACAGGCCAGGGACTACAGGTCACTAAAGCATCCACTGGGAACACAGAGGAGAAACTATCAAGCCTGAGCAGCTCAGTCGTCACCCAAGGAACTTCTGGTGAGCTCGTCACTGGCTCTTTATTGCAGTTCAAGCCTCTGAACTTGAAAAAAAGAGTCCTAGATGGGAAGTTTCCTTCAGTTGAAGCCTGGTAATGTCGTTACCTGCCAGTATCTGGTGGGATGGAAGCCATCCTTTCTCCTCCATGGCCCTGTCAAGGAGCATTAAGGCTGCCGGAACTTCTTGCCTGGAACTGCTGTAATGGATTTTTCTCGCTGAGCCCCACGCCACTCCGCATGCTGCTACTGGGGGGAGATGTGTAAAGTGCTGACCACAGAAGGCGCCTCTCCTGCTTGAAGTACTTCCCAAGTTCCCATGAAATCCCAGTGCCCTGTAGCACAGCTAGTAACCACGTCTGTCTCTGTCCCTTGGGAGACTTCTTCCCCTCTCCTCGCCCTCCCCTCCTTGGGGCCACCAAGATTTGGCTCAGCAAGTAGAACCTCTTCCAAGCAGCAGCTTGCACCCTAAAACTTGGCTTGCATGCTCTCCTACTCACCCATCACCTCAATCTCAGCATGTAGTACCTGCTTGTTGACGTATCTGTCTCCCTCACAGGCCAGGGAAGAAGCCACGGCTTTTATCTCTGCTTTTCTGAGACCTAAAATCATTCCTGGCTTGTGATGAGGGTTCAGTAACTGATTTTTTGAATACATTAACAGACAACCTTTCCAGGCCTCAGTTTTTCCACCAGAAAAAAGTGAGAGAATTATCTGAGCTATCAGAACTTTGGGCTGAAGGAAGAAATCTCACCCTACATGTAAATCACTAGGGTGGAAAATCTGTGCAGACTACAAATAGGACTGTTACAAGGGGGTCAAATGAACACCCGTGTTAGCCGAGTCACCAGCTGAATTTTGTTCGAGCAATGAAATTCTGCAGGAACATAAGCCCCCCAAAATGTGTGAGGATATAGCAAGTTAGCTGCTGTATTTTCATTTATAATTCAGGTGTGAAGTTTGCAAGACACAAAGCACTCAAAGGAAACAATTCTGAGCTACTGTTCAGTCACCCCACT
This sequence comes from Talpa occidentalis, assembly GCF_014898055.3. Taxonomy (NCBI): domain Eukaryota; kingdom Metazoa; phylum Chordata; class Mammalia; order Eulipotyphla; family Talpidae; genus Talpa; species Talpa occidentalis. Next base: position 79,389,716 of record NW_023601543.1, on the reverse strand, counting down.
CCCTCCTGCTCATTTAACCTTCACAAAAATCCGAGCTACTCTATTCCGTAAAGGGAGAGATGGAGGGTCAACTTGTTCAAGGTCATCACTGGAAAGTGGCCAGGCCCACATTCAGATTCATGTCTGTGGAATTCTCTCCACTACAGAGCACTGGACAGATGGCAGGAACATTTAACCTTACATTTCATCCAGCCGATGGCAAATTCTAAGAACTATCTCAAGGACAAGAAAAGATATGAGGAAACATAAACTTCTCTGGTAAAGAAACCACTCTGCTCTGGTCACAAATTGGCTTTGTCCTATTTTATTCAAACATATTTTTAAATGGTCAGAAAAAGGGGCTGGCTTCTTTAAGGAAATCTCTGGCAAGAAATGCAAGTTATTAGGCAAGCGAAAGTAGAATGTTTGGCTATTCAGTACAAAGTCATATTTATGTGAAAACTTGTCCAAGGATAAGGGAGACATGGCACTTATTTACTCACTCAGTTATCCAAAAGTTACTAAGTATCTACTGAATGCCAGGCATAGCAATAGTTTGGAGAATGTACAATCACTCTAAATCAGCACTGTCCACTGAAACTTGCTCCATTAATGGAAACCTGCTACATCTGCACTATCCAATATGGTAGCCACCACCCTCATGTGGTTACTGAGCCCATGGAATATGGCTAAGTGCGATAATTTAAATTAAATTCTGTCACATGTGGCAACAAAGATGTCCATGGTGATCCTTCATCATGGTAATTCTCACTTATGATTAGTCCATTCATTCAATGCATATTCATGGAGCATTATGAGCCGGGTTCTGGGCTAGGAACGGGGGAAGGATACTAGGGTGAACAGAATTGCCATGGTAAATGAGGAGAGGCGTACCTCGCTTTATTGTACCTCATTTGATTTCACTTCGCAGGTTTTTCTTAAAAAACTGAAGGTTGGGGGTGACCCTGCAGTGAGCGAGTCTCTGGCATGTGCTCACTCTGTGTCTCTGGTCACAATGAATTCAGGTAGGTGCCCTGTCTTTGTGGACATAATGCTATTGCACACTTAATAGACTACAGTACAAGCATAAGTTTTATATATACTGGGAAACCAAAAACTCTCCGTGACTCACTGTATTGTAATATTCACTTTATGGCGGTGGTGTGGAACCAAACCCACAATTCTGTGAGGTGTATAAAATGCTTCACACAGATCTATAAAACAATCAGTGTTAAGTGGCAAAAAGTAACTTTTCATGTCTGCATTCCTTTAAAAGCCACTGGCCCAAACTTGCAATGAAAAATGAGTAAATAAATCAGGCATTTATTGGAAATAGTACAGTCACCTGTCACTTAATGATGTTTCAGTCAACGATGGGTCACATACCCGATGGTGGTCCCAACAGGCTATGTAAATAGCCTTGGAGGAGTAGGCGGTCTCATCTTGGTGTGTAATTATACTATGGTTGCGCACGATGACAACATTGCCTACCAACTCACTTCTCAGCAGGAGCCATCAACAAGCCACATGTGACACTAGTTACACTATTATTCACAGGAATGAAAATTGGCACAGCCTTTCTGTAATGCCATTTGGCAACGATTATCGAGAAATATAAAAGTGTACACTTTCAGATATTCTACTTCTAGAAATGAAGCACAGAAATGTTTATGTATATGTTATGTGTATGCGGCCAGAGGTCTTCAGGCAGTTCTGCCAATGGAGGTCCTACAATAATTTTGAAACTATACGTAACTCCGCTTACATCTGAAGCTGCCATCTAAAATTTTACATAAGATTAAGTCACAAAGGATATGATTTCTGTTATATTCTAAATGTTGCTATTTTGAAATATAACTATTATATTGCTCCTGAATATAATCAGTATATATTTTACCACCGCCACCACTCACTTTAAGAAATCATAAGGACAACTGAGTCGTCCCCATGAGACTCTCTCCTCTCAGTACAGCAGTGGGTATTAGCTTGGTAATAAGGAGCAGAGACCCAAAAAAAGAATGGCTAGCATAAGGGAAAATGTAATAAAAAAATTAAAAATCATGAATAAGATTTTTATTGACAGTTGGAAATTCTGTATCATTTCTTTTCCTCCTTGATTTCATATTTCCACCCCACTTCCCCTGCTGAATTTTATTCTAATGTAAAGTAGCTTTATGTTTTCCTTCATTTGATCCTTTTCTAAATTATCATCTTTTTCTGCTATAAAAACATGCATATAAATTGAAATTTATGCCCTTATTTCCTGAAATCAAAAGCCTCTGTATAAGACATTTTTGTTCTGGATCGTTATTACAAATGTTACTAGTATACAAATGATCAAAACATGTGTATACACATATCACACATTTTAATACTTTATAAAACATAAAAAAGTAGAAATTTATTGGACTTCCCCCTAAAACACTTCATGTGCATGTGAATGGCTATAAGCACCAGGAGGAGATGGTTTGGTATCAAGTCTATTCTTATTTTTCTTTGTCTAGATGTAGTGCCAGAAAACTTTGTTTACATAAGTAGAAGATATAGGAATGGAAAGAATTTTCTTTTCACACTGTCACCCAAAGCTTTGAAGTCCCTTCGAGCTATATACCAAAAATCAGAGACTGGTCTAGCATCAACAAGCTCTGTTTTTAACAATCTGTCAACGAACAACTCAGTAGGCGCCCCTTTCAATTTTGCTGGAGGAATTAGAAACCAGCTGACTTGCAAATGGATTTTTGGCCCAGGTGATAGAGTCACTCAATTTCTCGACTCCAACACCAATCTTAGAATTGTCTCTTAATTTGCACCTGGAAGTGTACAAGAGTTTGGCCTTGCTGTGTAGTGTGGGAGAGGACAAATGGGAAAGGGGATGAGTTTGAAGAAAAAGGACATAAGAAGATGAGGTGAATCCATGGCCTAGGAAGTCTCCATGTGCCCCCAAGGTGAAGCGTGGCCAGTTTGTGGACCACTGTCCTTAGGCTGTGCCGAGCAGAGAGATCATGGTAGAAGCAGACACCAGGCTGCTTTAAAAGTAAAAGGTGCATCTATGTGACTTATGCGGCAAGATGTCAAACTTAAATTATTTAGTATACAAAATATTTATGGACCAGAATTGTATGTATAACATGATCACACACAACAAACCCATCCACTCACCCAATCATAGACTATCGCTGGGAGAGGTTAAGATACCAGGAGATTTTCACTAACTTCCTGCATGTTTTCTTTTTTTAAGTGAGTATCTCTTCCTTTTGTAATTTGGGGGGTGGGAAGAAGTTCTTTAGAATAAAAGTCCAACTGGAGAGATGATGTATATAAAGATTTTTGATGCAGTTACTGAAATCTCAGCTGATTTATGTGTTCAAGAACCTTCTAATTTCTAATCACAGTAGTCGTGGTAAGAAGAGTCGTGAGGCACATAATAATGTTTCGGTCAGTGACAGGCCTGATCTACAAGACCCCAAAAGCGACACCAAACAGCTCAGGTGCACGACAGGCCATGACAGTGCGTTTCTCAGGAGATGCACCGTCACTCAGCGATACGGGGCTGCATATATGCCGGGGGACGGGGCGGGGGGAGAGGGAGAGATGTGTGTCTGTCTAGCTGAACCGCAGCCACGCCAACTATGCTGAGAAAGCATGTGCTTTGAGTCAATCACTGCACACCATTATGTCTAAACGTAGCGATGACCCTCTCAGGATTTAAGTTCAAGTACACCTACCTGAAAAGCCAGGGTTTATTTAACACATCACCCACTTCCTTGGTGACTCTGCAGGATTTTTCTGCTTCTACATAAGGGTTTGCTGTAGGAACCAAACTTACTTAGAGTGGCAAACAGCCTACCTTTTTTTTTTTTTAAACATTTCTCTCTAAGAATATGGAAGGAAAAAAATCACCTAAAATTCTTTTTTAATTAAGTATATTTTAAAACCACAGATTAAGTTTTTCAAAAGGTGAATAATTTTTCATACTTTATAAAATGTTCTGCCACAACCGTTATTATGGCCGTAATTGTAAATTACCTAAACTTTCATATGACCGACAAACCTTAAGGCCAAAGAAAACTCTAGACCAGACCTTAGAAAGGGCTAATAACTAGTTCTAGATTAAAAGAACCAACAGAACTAAAGGAATGGAGCTAAAGAGGTAAGAACAAGCTTTTCAATCTTAGAATTTTCAATATCCAAAAAACTCAGTTAAAAGAAAGAGATGTGGGAAGCATACTGCAAGGCTGAGCTGGGCCCCTTTATCCAAACACTCCAACCCCCTGGTTTAATGGCAAAAAATCAAGATCCAAAGAGGTGCAAAGCCGTGCCCGCTGGGCTGCCACAGTGCCTGTGTAATGGGGCAGAGGGCATGTTTTCTTGTAGGGAGCATGACAAGTGGGCAGTTCATCTTATTCAACAGCACTTTGCTCAGAGCAAAGGGGATCAGAATGACACTCATAATAACAAGTTTTAATGCATGTGTAAAGCAATAACAAACTAATGTCCAGAATTGCATGGAAGCCAAAATGATGCAGAGAACAAAACTTGAGGAGGAAAATGTGCCAAGTCCAGGGTTCTGGTTACCACTCTGACAGGGATATGAGCCACCGGAACCTCTAACAGGGCTGGCAGTGGCCCCATTCTCCAGCTTTGGGGGAAGGACAAGGACTGAGGTTAAAAGTATTTAAAATGCCATCAAAGGCGCACAGACCTCTCCTGTTGCACCCACTGCTCCCCTCAGCAGTGTATTTTGTCAGTCTGCCTGTTCTGTTCCCCGCTCTGGCTCTGGTGAATCCTCTCACCCTCCCGTGCTTCTGACTGTACCCAGTGCTTGTATAAAAAAAAAATAAATAAATCTTTTAAAAAAAATAAAAAGAAATAAAATGCCATCAAAAAATCTGACCTTCCATCAGTGACTTCTTTTTAAAAAAATCATAAGCAATGATGTTTCTCTAAAAACATTAATCTGCTAATTGTACATTTCTGGGCATTGAGTTTATATGTGAACTTCATCACCCGTCACTCTCTGGGGTCTGTTCTTTGCCTCTGACATTTCTTCCCTCCTCACACCACACCCTCATCTCTCTGTAGACATGCATGAGACCTGTGGTTTCCAGACTGCCCCCAAGAACACAGTCATCACCAGCCCAAAAAGCATCGAGAAAAAGGAGGTCAGCATTGTGAGTCTCCCAGCAAGCTAAATGCCTTCAATTTTTTAAAAGATTTATCTGTGCATATAAGAACTGCAGTGTAGGGCCTCCCTGGTGGCGCAGGGGTTAAAGACAGCACTATCAAGCTCTCGGCAGCCACTGCAACACAAGTTCGATCCCCAGCCAGCCAGGGAGCAACCCACATGGCGCAGCAGACCTCTCCTGTCTTGCCCGCTGCTCCCCTCAGCAGTGTGTTTCAGTAGATCTGCCTGTTCTGCTCCTTACTCTGTCTGGTGAATCCTTTCACCCCCCACACCTCTGGCCTGTACCCCAGTTTTTGTATGCATAAATAAATCTTTAAAAAAAAAGAACTGGGGTGTAGGCCAAAGGTGCGTGCGTGTGTGTGTGTATGTGTGTGTGTGATAGGATTCATCAGAGACAGAGTGGGGAGCAGAACAGGTAGATCTACTGAAATACACTGCTGAGGGTAGTAGTGGACCAGACAGGAGAGGTCTGCTGCACCATGTGGGTCACCTCCCTGGCTGGCCAGGGATTGAACCTGTGCTGCAGTGGCTGGTGACAGCCTGATAGCACTGTGTCTTTAACCCCTGCGCCACCAGAGAGGCCCAGTGCCTTCAACTTTTAAACTTGGAGATTACAGCCTTTCTACCAGGGACTGGCATTTGTTTTCTAAAATGTGCTCAATAAAATAAAAATCAGCAGTCCCTTAAATTAAAAGCCCCCTGCCCCCTTTTTTGGGTGGACGAGTCTGTGAAATTCCAGAGTATGAACCACCTCAGGGAGAAATGACTCAGGCCTGGGGTGTGCCACTACAGGTCACCTCGAAGCTAAATAAAGAGGCTTCTTTTGGCTCTAAGTCAGGGCTCCCTGTGCACTTACATCTCATCCTTAGCCTATCACCCTCAGAGCCAATGACCTTCTAGTAGAGCGACCAGCCTCACTGCACAAGTGCTCATTACTTTTCTCATTTAATGAAGCAAAGGTAGCAGAAGACTGAGTGGGCCACGGCTCCCAGACCATGCCTTAGCAAGAGTCCATGGTTAGGGAACCTTTTCAGTATTTTATTTTTATTTGATTGAGATAACGGGTTTACACTGCTGTTTGGAAGGAGTTTGAAAAGTAAACTTCCTTCCTTTAAAAAGTGAGCTTGTCTAGAATTCTTTTAGTGTGTCAGGGGGTACTTGAACATGGTGTTCTGGCAGGCTGTACATCCCTCTGGATATTTACAGGTCAAACGGAAGCCATAACCAAGCCCTGCCAATCTGCGAGCCCTCAACCAGAGGGCAGAGGCGGGCACTGCAGGCCAAATAAATGCCATGTGCAACCTGAGAACTGCAGGTCACCTGTTCGCTTCTTGCTTCCACACTCATTTGCAGCTCAGAGGCCTGAGCTGAGCATGCTGCGGATATAACAAAGGTTGCTCTATGCTTCTCTTTGCTGTGTATAAACTACTTCCATCCTGCTGGGCGGTCCTTCGCATTTGTATTCTCAAAGCCGAAAATGGGCTCAGCATGTTGCAAAAAGGCAGGTACTCAAGGCATTGGGCTGAAGGAAGAAGAGGAGGCCCTGTCCACAGAGGGCGGCAAGCAACTCCCAGGGGAAGACACGCCCCCTCGGCATGCAGTGAGCCTCTGGGGTCACCCCAAGCGCACAGCTAGTGGGCACTGCTACCCCCTCCCAGCCCAAATGACGCTTGTTACACGCCAAAGCGTCCCTCCGCCCATCTCACCTGTCAGTGGCTTTTCCATGTCACAGGCTGACGCTGCAGGTGGCTCAGGCACAACGGCCCCATCAGTCTGTGTTTTAGAATAATTCACACCACCAGATACATGGGTCCCATTAGATTGTGCAACATCTGTCATCATCTCCCCACTTTGATTTGTTTAATCTCCTTCTATGTCTATCGTATTCATGAGACTTCCTACTGGCACTTTGAAGGTTCATTGCTTTTGTGCTTATTGGATGTGATGGGATAAAAGAAGTTCGTGGGACCCATCAAAAATAAGCATGAGCCCAGACAATGTGATGGACTGTCCTGAGTGGGGGCTGAGCAGGCAGAGGTGACACCTAGGTGTGGACGGACATTTCTAACTGTGAAGGCCTATCAGTAGTCACCCTCAGTTTATATCTGGGGTCAGACTCTCAGAAGTACTGAGGACAAGACCTTGACATCAGCCCTTCTCCTATAGGACTATGAGATGATTTTGAAACCAGTGCTGGTTGCCAACTTGACCTTGTTTATCAGCACAAACCTAGGCTGTGAGCCCTACGCTTCTTAGGCAGAGGTTGGGAACCAGGGCGGGGGCACTGCAGGGAGAGGACCGGGCACAGAACCTCTTCTGAATGAACTGGAGCTAAGGCTGAGTGTCCTGCAGCGTGGGGAGGAAAGCAGACATACTAAGAGACAGACTGGCTCAGGCCCCACCACTCAGAAGCTGAATCTGTTTCACTTTCTTGCTAGACTGTGTTTGACCCTCAGCACAATTTCTTTTTGCTTCTTGTCATCATATTTGAGGCTCCTTCACACATATGCTCTATCTGGAATAATCTAAATGTCACTCGTGACATTCTCCAAGGCAGGCACAGCACCCGGTATATGTTGTCCTGTTAAACAGAGAAATCACTCAATGACTTGAAGCGCTGCAAAGACCAATAACTGTCTTGCTCCAAAAGGGGCAAATTAATATATAAAAGAACTGAGGACAGAAAAACTAACAACCCAAAGCCAGGGATCTAAGTCTTCCCCCAAACTGTCCAAGAAACTCCAAGAAATGATTTCTTACAGCAAAAAGTAGAAATTTCAAAATAAGTCAAGGATGTCATAATTTGTTTATAGAGATTTGGTGTCCTTATATTTAATTCCCATTTAAACTGTGATTTTCAATCTGGGGGAGAGTACCTAATTCTAAGTGTAACACTCTTTCTGCGTGAAAATCAGGCTCAAGTCGTGTCATTGTTTTGAGGGCAAGTAACTGGCCACAGCCTGTGGAGGGGCTGTCAGAGACCCAGGCATCTTCTCTTGTCCATGTTCAAGTTAATTACTTCAAATACATTTGCTTTTCTTGAATACGAAGTCACAGGTTCCGAAAGCTCTGAAACCCTTTTCAAACTATGTTTTATACAGATTCTCAGAAAATTAGCTGGTCCTCTCCAGGACCAAGAGGCTGCACTTGAGGGGACACTGTCTTCAGCCCAGCCGTCCGATTCACCGGGAGGTTCTTGGCAGTGACAGTGCGTTCCCAGCTCCGGCGCTGGTTCCACTTGGGGCCAGATGGGTCTGTTATCAGGGGCTGTCCCGTACCTCGTGGGAGGTTCAGCAGCATCCTTGGCCTCCACCCACTGGATGCTGTAGCAGCCCCACCCCCTGGCCCCCTTCTGTGACAACATCTCTCTAGATATCACCAAATGTCTCCTGGGGAGAGCAGCTGAAAACCACTCATGTAAACCACCTTCCAGCACTGGCAAGTTCGGGCTATGGGTCGGGAAAGCCGGGTTCAAAGCCAACATTGCTAGACTCCAGCCAATGAAACTTGCCCAAGTTACCTGGATGTCTTTACTCCTTGCTTCTCCCCCATGAAAACAAGAACCCTGACACTTCCCTCACAGGGCTGGTGATGAAGAGAAATGCACAAAATCTAGAAAATATCTAGTAGGGACCCAGTCGCTATTAGTTCCTTCTTCCTTTCCCTTTGCTCGCCCGCACTGCTATCAATTCGCCACTGGATCTTCAGGACAGTGGTGGAGGGAGGGGAAGAGCAGGAGAGTGTGCCGGGCACTGCACGGAGGAGCGCGTGTAACTCCCAGACGCGCGCGCACACACACACAGCTGCTCTCCTCAGGAGCCCCTATGGCAACTGCACCTCAAGGAGAAATCAAAGATTAAAAAGGTATTTTCTACCCCCAAATACTCTTAGAGCACACTCCTAAGCCTTTCAAACACTTTCAAACTCTGGTGATTATTCTATTACTGCAGTTGTAATCATACTTATCAATGTCCAGGTGGGCCTCAATTTAAGAAAACTGTATAAAATACACTTTTTTTTTTTAAACACCTTTCAGGAACTTATTTGTACTAGAAAATGATCCCTCTACAAGCTTGAAGGGAACTTTCTCAATATATCTAATACAAACTGGTTTACAGACAAGGCAGAAACACCAATACAGTGGTTATTAGTCTAAATAAACACAACTATTTTATAAGGTGGTGCAAAGGTGCACTTTTAACTGCATACTTGTAAATGAATGGTGTGTATTATCTTCTTTGACATGGAAGCCTCAAAATGGATGTCAGGAAAATTTAAATTAGCTCTTTAAAAAAAAAAAGACAGCTATACTGACGTCTAATTTATAAGTCATAAAGTTCACCCATTTTAAGAGTACAATTCAATAGTTTTTAGTAAATTCACAGTGTTTACAACCATGACTGCAATCCAGTTTTGGAACCCTTCCAGCTCCGCAAATTGATTCCCCTTGGTAGCATTCGCAGGGCACAGGGAAATGCTTTTACATTTCCTGGTCCAAATGAACCACAGGCCTGGAGGCATTTAAAGCTTGCAGCCTTGGGCCCCAAACTGACTCCAAGGTCAAGGGTGGCTCTGTGGGGCAGGTGGCAGGATGGAGCAGCAGCCCTCAGCTTCTTCAAGTGAAGAGGGGGGTGATGTCCCCCAAAAGTAGTGGAAATGGGAAACGTAATGCGATTCAGAGAGAATGGAGGACGAACGGTCAAAACAGAGGAGGCAAGCACCTGAGGAGGAATGAGCAGGGTTTTTCCAAAGTCAATTAGTGCAACTGGATGGCATAGTTCCAGGGCTGCTTCCTGCCTGGAGGCCCGCTGCTCTGTGCAGTAGTGGGAAAGGAATGGGAAAATCTGCAGAGTATTGAACTGTCACAGTAAGTCCCACCACGCGGAGGGAAATGATATATGGCATCATAACAGTAAATGTTGTGGCGCTTGCCTTCACGGCCTATGATCTCCCATTCAATCAGAACAGAGACGCTTCCCTCAGTAAGAGGAAACTGGACGATTTGATTTTCATCTCTATTCATGCGCAGGCCTGCGTTGGAGCTTGCCCATGTTTTCTATTACGCTACTTGAAATATGGCTGCATAGTTTGATACAAACACTCTCTCAAACTGACATCAACAACTTAGTTTTGGACCAACTGATTTCATTCTAAATTATTGCAAGCTAACAGATGCTGGCAGCTACCCACACGAGATCTCAAAAAGCCATGTTCTCTAATTTCATATTATAATAATTTGAAATTACAGCATTATTAAGAGGAAGCTCAGATTTATTTATAGCTCACACTGATGATTTCTAATGGCTTTCAGGGCTGTATTCTGTTCTTCATGGCGGCCTACATCTGGACAGCCGCAATTGTCTGAATCGCTAATATTCTAGGACAAATAATTTCCTCTTTTATTCAAAGTGGTGAGCAAATAGTACAAAAGCAGAGATACCTGAAGAAAGCAGGCCCTCTACAATGTCCTATTCTTCTTGAAAGACCATTTCTGCATTTGGGTCTAAAGACTTTTGCTTAAATCCTCCCCGTCTCGGGCCCCCCTGCTAAAGGAGTCCCTGTTCCCTTGTGCAAGCACTTTGAGCAGGGTTTGCTTCTTCAGCTCTTTCTTCTTTGTTCTCTATTCTCATGGTAAGGACTTGATCTTCCTGACTCAACGATCACATACTTCTAAGCAAACCCATTTATCGGCAGCATCTCAATCTTGCTGCAGCCTAACAAGTGATTTGACACAATTCTGGAAGACAAGGCGACCAAGCTGGTAGACATGTTCATATTCTTTAAGGATAAAGATGCTGAAGCTCAGAGAGTCTGTGTAAGTTATGGGACATCACCCAGCAGGAAACTGCAACGTCACCATTCAGATTTAGGTCTGTAGATTTTAGCCCTGCTGCCAGCCCAACTGTCTTCCTCTCTCACCCCAGGGAAGGTCCTCATAGCCACCTGCAATGCCTGCCCATCTCTCCAGCTTCTGCTCCACCTTCAGCCTTCATTCAGCACTGACAATCACACAGGAATGGCCAACCAAATATCAGAGCAAACATGTCCCCCCCTCCCAACCAGTTCTTTCCCCAGACACGTATATTTCTATTCAAGCCATTTCTTCCCCCACCCCAACCCCCGCCACCCAACTCTAACCTCACACCTAACAAATCATCTCTCCTCCTCCCTGTTCCCAAATCAATGTTACCTGAGGTCTAGCAATATTCTCTTACATCGTTGCTCTGGCATCTTTGGTGGGCAGCTTAATTCCGGCTCCCTCTCACCTGAACTGTCAAATAACCTGACTCTTTGACATCTGCTTGCCTTCATTTGATTGGTCCCACAAAGCTCCTCAGTTATTATCTGAAGTTGCAGACTTGATCATGTCACCTCAGTGTCAACCATCAATGGCTTGCACTGCCTAACGCATAAACTACGCACCCATGCCCCTCAAAGTGAGCCAAGTCCAGGTCAGCACCCCTCCACGACTGCACAAACCCTCAGTTGCTGATCCGGGCTAAGTTTGGAGTGCTCCCCATGTGATTTCCCTGCTTACCTTCAACTTGAGCTAAGTTTATCCAACTTCAAGATGCAGACAAGTCTGCCCCCCTTTGTGGAGCCTGCCCTAATATCCTGGGTGCCAAGGAGTACCCCCCAACTCTTCTTCTTACCACTCAGTCATCATTCACAGATTGTCAGGTTACCTCACTTTTTATTAGCTATCTTAGGGACCCAAGCAGACCCAAAGTCCTTGGAAGGCAGGGCATGAGCGTGAGAGCCTTGGCATCCATTCAGCCTTGCTCTCCAGCAGTATCAAGTATTTAGTGGTAGGTTACAAGGCCGCCAGCCATTATTTCTTGCATTGCCAATAATACATGCATTAAATTTTCAGCTTAAGGAATTATAGTTTTCTGCAATTAATGTCCCCTTGGCAAATCTTTCTGGACTCTGAAATACATACAACCAGTGCTTACTTTCCACAGTATGAAAAGCTTCCAGAGACTAACCCCCCTCCATCAATGCCCCTAACACTTTCAACCTAGCTTATCAAGTTGAACATGGGTGATAGCTACTTTAGTTATCTCCAGACCCAAAGAAAACAAATTCAAAGGCCAAGGCTCTTCAAGGAGCACTGGCGGTGGGAGACTGCCTCCCATCTGTGTGGGAGATCCCTTCTTTCCCTGACATTTGCCATCCAGTGCTGGGGTAGAACAGGGGTAGAACCAGAAATTAATTAGGTTCATTCTGGTTATTCTTGCTCATCCCAGCCACGCTGCTCTGCTCTTCCCTGTCCTTCCACCAGATCAAAAGCTACAGGAGACCAGAACTTCTATTATTCTTGCATCAGTCCAAGTTGACGGAATTCTCGGCTATATTTCCTGACTGAGCTTCTCAAAGGCTGACTGAGGATGGTAAAACAGTTACTGGAAACAGGACAAGTACTTTTGGTGTTTATGATGACAACAGAACCTGCCCCCAGGCCTTCACAAGTTCAGACCAGTGACTGCAGGTCAGTAATTGCCAAGATGCAACTCTATTAGCAGGTTCTGAAGAAAATAGCACTCAAAGAGAGAAGTAAGCCAGGTGACAAGAACATTCATGTTAGGAGTTCTGGTGTCTCCTGTGAAGCCTGCCAACTGCCAGACACTTGCTTCTAAGTGGGCCAAAGCAAACAATGCCAGAAATATTCCAAGTCAAATCCATCCCTGACAGTGGGACCCAGAGACTAGGGAAGGGGCAGAGGAAGGGAGGAGGTGGGAGTGGTTATAAAGGAGCAATGGGAGGGATCCTAGTGGTGATGGAATGTTGTGTATCTTGACTGTGGTGGCAGTACTAAGAAAACTGGGGAGCCTGGTAGACTGTATCCATAGCAATATCCCGGGTGTGACCTTGCACTGTAGTTTCACTGGAGTAAACTGGGTAAAGGGTACCCAGATCTCTCTGCATTATTTCTCATAACTGCATGTGAATCTACAATCATTTCAAAATAAAAAAGGTAAATTCCAAAGTGTGGCCACCTCTATTGTGTAGACTGTGAGAGACTATCAACATGTGACTGTTGACAGGTACCAGTAAAAGATGTAAAGCTGAAAAAATGTAGCCCCAGAATCCAAACTTCATAAAAGGGTTGTCACCCGAGTCAGATGACTAGTGGCCTCCACCAGCACACACGTGACCTCACACCCACCCACCCACATTCCAAAAATGACCCTCTCTAACTTGTTTATACAGAGACCGCAGCTCCCCACGTACTGATCACATAGGGGTATCTTGACCTTGGGAAAACTCACTCATGTTCTGAGCTAAGCAGCAATCACCACACCAAAGCTCATGTTAAACTCAAAGTTAAAAGACTGAGTGCTGTGTCCACACCAGACGCTGCCATTCTGCGTTTTCACCCTTTCACCTTTTTACCCTAAATATATAAATCACTGGAAAATATGATCCTATGCGCGAATGTCTTCAATTATGAAAAAGGTTTATTCATCGTTTCTTTTCACTGGACCTTGCAAGGAATTTCTACTAAGGCCAGAGAGAGTGAAAATCTATGTATTGTGGAAACCACCATCCCCTCCCTCGTTTATGAAACGGCAACACGTAAAACCCACCGAGGGCTATCAGCTTTGAATTTAAATGGCTGTGTTAGCTCTCATCAGGCAGCTCAAAGGGCCAAGCCCGGCTCTGCAGTTCTTTAAAAATTTTGCAAGAGAGTCAAAAACGTCCTTACTCACCGATGTCATTGCTGCGGTCGGAGAGATCCTTGTCCAGGATGCCTGACATGGAGCTGCCCGCCAAGTCAATCTTTGGGCCGTCACCCCTACATTAAAAACACAAGTCCAGGTGTTTAATAATTGGTGTGCGTCCTTGCAATTTTGTCAGCTTTCTTGCTGTACACACGTTAAGGAGTATGCTGGACATGGGGGGCGGGGCAGGTGACACTGTTGCCTGCGAGCGAGCCAACGAGCTATCCAACCACATGGGCCTTGGTGAAAACCGGTCAGCGGGCCAGATGTCCCCGTCTCCGGCACACATTTTCAAAGATGGCTATTTTAATAATGATTGTTCAGCAATGCCCCTTTAGCCACAAACCTCCTGCTGGTACACAGGGTGCAGTGGAGGGCCTGCTCCCGCCCCATGGCCCAGGAAGCGCCAGCAAATGATAACTGGGTGCTTTCCTTTTAAGGAATGAGGGATTTAGCCAATGCTGCTTGTCAAAGGTCGGCTACTTTTAACCTTGAAAAAAAGGTTTGCTGGCATGGGGCTGAGGCACCGGCCAAGCTGTTGACAGGCACAAGGTGTCGAGTTGAGATCTGGCAGGCCCGAAGCTGGCACTAGGGTACAGGCCAGTAAAATGAGATGGTTCTTGGGTGGGTGCCCCCGAGCCCATCAGGACGTGACTGACTTCTCTGTATATCTGGGCTCGGGGCAGCACTTTGGGATGGGAACAGGCCTCCAGGATGATGAGCAGAACAGCCCACTCATGCACGAGAAGAAGGTTCTTCCAAAAGGGCAGCTCTGTGGGCCCTTTTGGGGGCCAAGTCCTTAGATGATCTAAGGGCTTGATGGTAGTGAAATAGGAAAAGATCCCTGCCCAGGAACCAAGAGGGAAGAGCTGAGTGGTTGCTTCCAGGAAAGCACCAGAGACAGTCCACCTCATGGCTCCCAGTGGTGACCACAGCCTGACGCTCCAGGAGCACTTGTCAAAGCGTGACTATGCTGGGGGTATCGAGGGGGCCAGAGCTACGGTCCTTACCCTAGAGGGGCTTGTGGGCTAAATGGGGGAAAGGCACAGAGACACCACAGGCCCACCTGGCTCAGCATAAGATACAGACTTGTCAAAGCCCCACGGGAGAAAGGACCGGTGCAGGGCCTCTGACGCCGGGAGCGGGGGCGCGCGTTGGAGGAGCAAGGATGCATCAGGAAGAGGCACGACTGAGCAAGGACTCGAGTCAGGCGACAGTGCCCAGCGTGCCCAGGGGCCCAGGGCTAAAGCCTGACGTCCCCAGAGTTGTGAGAAGAGGAAGATGGGTGAAGGTTAGGCTGAGCCGGGTTGAGCACTGCTGCTTCACTTTGTCCTGGCAGTAATGGGGGACAGAGGGGCAGCGGGTGCAGGAGACCCGGAAGATCTAGAAGCAGGAGGGGGGAGGCATTTGACGGAGCAGACTCCCAAGTTCCTCACTCAGCAAGGGAGGGGCGGCAGCATTCAGCACCGCACCTTGGGGCTTTTTAAGAGCTCGGTTGAAATAAAAGTTTCAGGAGAACATGAACTACGCACACGGGAAGGGGAAAGCAGCTAGAACTTCACAGCACGGCCTTTATTTCCCCCCTCACCACAACCTTCTGAGGCTGCGGGGACCTCCCCCCGCCACCCCCCAGGCTCAGGCTGCCAAAGATTCCCTCTCTATCCCCATTACCAAAGCTTAGGTCTCGCCTGGCAAGATTCAGGCCAACAGCAGCCATGAGATTGAGGAAATTTATTTCAGAACATTTTACTGGCAGAGCCCCAGCACCCACAAATTTGAATGTTAACCTTCTGAATAAAATGTTCTGGAAATGTAGCATTATTAGTAAAAATATGTTAACTTTTGAAAGTTCTTGGGGCCCCTTGATATTATTATTTGGCATTTACGGAGCCTGAGTGATTTGCTGCTGTCATCCTCCAAACAGACAGACAGACCTCAAGTCAGCCAGACAGTCCTGTTCTTTCAGGAACACACCAAGAAGCAAAACCTAGGAGAACACATGTTCTGCCCGGGGACAGTGGTCACGCAGGCAATGAAAGTCCAGTTAATTCCACTAGGCTTTTTTATTTTTTGCCAAGGTGACACCTCGGTGGGCAGCCAGGGAGCAACCCGGCGGGCGTTGCGGAGAGGAGTGTTATGTAGCAGTGAGGCACCTGAACACGGGGTTGATTTGTGCATTTTGGTAACAATCTTGGCGCTGCCATTTCCCTCTTTGACAGCTGGAAGCTTCGAGTCAAACGTGAGTCTGTAGTGAACACGACCGCACATGGCTGTGCTCCTCTCCTCTCGAACATTATCTTTCTCCCCTCGCTTCCCCCTTACTGCCACTCTTGACTTCATTCTTTACATGCGTGTTTGAAGTTTACCTCTCAGCTTTTGTGGAGTGGTGCAGGGTAAAAAGGAGTCATTTTTAAAAATAGGGTCTACATTAATGACATGGGAAACATTCGTCTGTTTGGGACCTGTTCTGGGAGCTTATGCTAAAGAAACAGTGGGAAATACCCAAATGGGTTTTGTGGATTTGTGCATAAATGCGATTTTTCTCCAAGGACATAAAGTTATATGACACTCAGCAAGATCACGCCTAGGTAAACTCGATGAAAACCCAACCAAACTATACGTAGGAAAAAGATAGGGAAGAAAGCACCAAACACATGGGTAATGGCAGTTGTCTCTGAGATAAGACTATAGGAGAATTTTCCCTTCCTTTGAAAGTACCCCCCCCCCTTTTTTTTAAAGTTCACTTTCAGTAACAGGGACTCTTACAATTCAGGCAGTTCCTGTTCTCTCCCCATTCTCCCCAACAGCATCGTCAAGGTGAAAAGTGAGACTGAAACTCTCCATTAGGAATCTCCCCAGGGCCTCCCTGGTGGCGCAGGTGGTTGAGCACAGGGCTGTAAAGCAATTTACAGCCTCTGTAGCGCGGGTTCGATCCCAGCCTGCCGGGGAACTACCCACATGGCGCGGCAGACCTCTCCTGTCTCGCCCGCTGCTCCCCTCAGCAGTGTATTTCAGTCAGTCTGCCTGTTCTGTTCCCCGCTCTGTCTCTGGTGAATCCTCTCACCCTCCCACACATCTGGCCTGTACCCTGGTTCTTGTATGCATGAATAAATCAATATTTAAAAAAAAAAAGAATCTCCCCAACTGCAGGTACCTACAGGGAACAAGTCGGGGTGCATGGAATTAGGAGTCCGAGACAGAGGAGTCCAGGTTTCAAGGGACCACTTGGAAGTATAAATAGGAAGCAACCATCCCTAAGTGACCCCTCCCCAGATTCTGAAGCACTAGCTTCCTTTCCCACAGGAAGGAGAATGGGATCTCCCATCTATCCAATAGAGCCCTGATCCCTCATGCCAAGAAGCAGACACAAGCTTTCAGCTGAAATTATCTTCTCTGCAGGGCCAGTAGCAATCCGATTTTGAAAACACAGTAGGTGTAGCTTAAAAAAGGTTCTGATCCTTCCGAGTAGGGAAGCTGCAGCTGGTGTTTTGACAGTGTTCAGACTGTGGGTGTAGAAGCGTTTTACAATGTCTATTTGTAAATGCCTTTCACTGTATTTATAGACTCTTACAACAAAGCTAATGAATTTCGGTTCTCAAAAATACCAGAATTTCTGAAATTCTCCAGAGCCTGTGTTCAGAGCTGCTGACACCCAATGAGACGGGTGCCTTCGACGGCCCCTGTTCTCTGATCTGCCCAATACTATTTTGGCAAAAAGAATATACTGAATTCAACAAAAGAGGAGAAAACCCATCCTTTTGTAATTTACTAACTCCTGCAAGTATTTCTGTATGGTGAGTTGCAATGTCCACAGCTGTCAAATAAAAGGAAAAAATAAAATCAAGCAGGCACATCACCACATTGCCAGAGATATCAGAACAAGGCTGCCCTTACTCATTTCTGATTTGTACATCAAAACAATGTTACTGTATTTTTCTCCAAAGTTTTAATTATGGAAACTTAGAACACATGGCTTGGATAGGCACCTTGCAGTTAGCAGTCTCCTTTTTTTACTGGACAGGGAACTAAAACCACAGAGAAGGGAATGACAGGTTCAAGGTCAGCCAGCAGGTGTAAGTAGAACCTAAGAGCCCACAGAACCAATATCAACAGCCGCCATTGACTACCTGCCTCCCACCCCCACCACCGACCCCGTGCAGGGCACTGGGATCAGCCCCTTTCATACACCATTCAATCATTCAATTGTTACAGTCCCCTCCGCTCACCCCCCAAGGTATCTACTCTGCATGGTGGACACACAGCTATCTATCTAGCGCTCCCTATGGTGAAGGGCTTGGGCCTGCCCCCCACTGCTGGGAGGGGTATCAGCCTCTCCAGGAACCACCTGAGGTAAAGAGAAGCTCCCGTCTGTTGTGCTCCCTACTCTGTCTCTGGTGAATCCTCTTACCCCCTGCATCTGGCCTGTACCCCAGCTCTTGTATGCATAAATAAATAAATCTTAAAAAAAAAGAGAGAGAGAAGCTCCTTCACCTAGGGACACCCTTTCCAGGGCAAGCCACACCCCCACAGTATAAAAGGTCCAAAGCTTTAGTGAGCCAGTGTCACGACTTGACGTTTCCCTCTGCCCACTGCTGCCTCCTTTTCCCTGCTATGGGCACCAAACCCTAACTCATATCTTGCGTACTCAACCCTGCTCTGGATCTGCTTCCTGGAGAAGCCCACCTAGAGTGCCTTTATTTTCATTACATAGATCAGAAAACAGAGGCTCTATGGGATTCAATCATTTGCTGACAAAAGGTCAAAAAACAGAGCGTCAGGGTCTGGATTTGAACCGTCCAACTCTGACTCCACAGCCCAGGTTCCTGCTCATTTCTCAAAGCTGTTTCTCTCGGCCTCCAGGTCACAGGGACGGTGAGTCATCAAGGATGCCAGGAAGCCTGACACAGAGGCTCACTGCCAGCTGGGTAATTTGCTTTTGCACCCCAAGTTAAAAAGCACTACTAATAAACGGAAATCACAACCCGAGCCCCCCAGAGGGGCCTGCTCTACCCACTCAGAACTGAGGCAAGGCGGAGCATGCATGGGGGTGGGGGGTGGGGGGGACTGGGAAGATGCACCATATGCACCCCTGGGGAATGAGCTCGGCCAGGGGCATGGCCCAATTTAGCCCAAGTTGGGACAGTTAAGCCAAGACATGTGGCCAGGAGAAGGTGTTGAAGTGCACAGGAAGCCAAGGCAAGCAAGCAAGTAAATAAATTAACAGCAGCGATAACATCCCCGCTGCGGCATCCCCCCAAACCCCACAAACCTTCTGGAAGTGAGTGGGGATGAGGGGAAAACCCACTGACTCCTGTCAACAAAAGGCCCCAATTCAGATGATGGTTTTTTTTGGCAGTTCTCCTGTCCCCCCACGCCCAGAAGCATATATTACTATAATGTAAATGTTTGGGCTGTAACTGAGTTAAAATGGTTACAGGGTGGGGTGGGGTGGGGAGGTGTTTAAAAACTCTGGGAAGGAAAGGAAAAGAATTAGAAAAGTCCCAATTGTCCCCTGTGCTCGGGCTATCACTGGGGTGCACAAGGCAAGTCCTCTATTTTTCTCTAGATTTCAACCCACCAGGCAGTTGTCAACTCACATGGCAGATGTCAAAAGCGAAGACCCTAGAGAAAGGACTTGAGGTACCCTGCCTTCCTTCCCCTGCCCCCGCCCCCACCTCTTATGCCCCCTTGGCCTCAGAAACCTCAGTTATCAGTGTCCCATGGTTTACAATTATTTTGCTTTATCAGCTCACCTGTGTTTCCTTATACTACTCCCATATACATGAAATCGTCCAATATTTGTCTTTATCTTTCTGGCTTGCTTCATCTTTGGATAACCTCCTCCAGTTCCTTCCACTTTGCTGAAAATGGCCACATTTGCTCTTTCCCTGCCCTGGATAGTTATCCCATTGCATGGCTACACCATATCTTCTTGATCCAACCCTCACCCAGTGGGCACAGGGCTGGTGCCATATCCGAGTCATGGCAACCTTGTCTTATCACACCTTCTAATGTAAAAACACCATGTCCTCTACAGGTGCTTAGGTGGCAGGTGTACGATAACACACACCCCTAAATCGTATACAATATTGTCAACCAATGGTACCTCAATTAAAAAAAACCAAAACACCAATCACGGCCTACAGTTCTGTTGTCCCTATGTGCCCGCAAACCGAGGGTGTGGGCTGGGCCGGGAGCGCTCTTTCCTGCTTTCCTGGCTGCCTGCTTACAGCATCTCGGTTTTGGTCTCAGGCTACTAAAACTGGGCACGGAAGACCCAGTTCCAGCCCCATTTATTATGGACCAGGGAGCTACGTCCCAAGGGTAGGAGTCATGTGTCCAAGGTCCTGCAGTTCATTGTGGCAGAGCTGAAACCGGATGGAAGTTTCCTGATGTGCAGTCCTATCTTTGCTCACTGCACTTGGGATGGCAGTCATCAAAATGAGCATCCACGTGCACATGCTTATGTGTCAAGAGATTTTCTTTCTCTTTCAAACAACTACAGCAGGGACCCTCCCATGTGTGAAGGTGCCAGCCTGGAAGCCTTCAGAAGCTTTCTGTGCTGGAGTGGAGTTACCCAGGGGTAGGCGCCTTCTACCAGGAAAGGACAAGGCTGCAGCACCAGTAAGCCGTTTCCTGTGCTCATCAGTGAGAGCGCAGGCGCCTCCCTCTCCTTCCGCAGAAGTGCAGATCCAAAGGCCCTGTTGACATCTGTTGCATCCTTACATACCTATCCAGTGGCCAAAAATGTCCCAGGAATAAGAGACGCTTTTGCCTGAAAACTTCCCATTTAAATAGGGGCCTGCTCGAGTGAGGCCGGAAGGCAGGAAGCAGAGTGGTTTTCCTGGCAGCGCTCCCTCCGCACCATGTCCTTGTTTGGATGAGCACAAACAGGCGTGTCTAAATATAGTTGGTGAAGACACGGTGGAAGGTGATGGGACATTGCCCACTCCATTCCCCTCCAAATTCCTGTTCTTTGTGCAGACTCTGCAAATGTGTGGAACTGGCCTCCCTCCACAAGCCATGCAGGGCCCGCCACGGCCTGCCACCCCCTCCAGCAAGAGGACGATGACACGCGCAGGCCTCAGGCGCGCACCTACAGAGCGGTTAGGGGATTTCAAGAAGTTGAGCCTAAATCTCAGTGCCTGGAGCAGTGGGATCTCATCACTGGGCAAGCGACAAAAGTTTGTGGGGTGCCGCTTGGGGGTGAAGTATTCAAATAGCCAGTGGAACAAGCACTGCCTAAGAACCAAATAGTGCCGGGCTCGCGTGAGGTGAATTTGCACTGACCCTTGCCTGAGTCTGGACATCACTGGCAGGAAAACCAATGTGGCCCAGTCTGGGCTGAGGGTAAATTCCATCTCTACTGTTGGTTCCGGCTGCAGTGAGTCAAATTCCTTCTAAGTGTGGGTGGAAAAAGGTCAAGAGACAAGGCGATAAATACAAATGAAATGAGGTCAGCAGACATCCCTACAACGTGACCAAGCGTCTTCTCCCGTGCTCTGTAAATCCTACGGCCTCCTCAGCCCTGATGTTCCCTGGCCCCTCACTGTTTCCAGGAGAGGCTGCTCCAGTTTCCACTCCTTGGAGACCTCCCGATGCACCAAGGGTGTCCATGTTTCTGCACTCCCTTGGGCTACAAAGGATGACCTGCTGGCCTCCATGTGGGTACCCCCCTCCCATCGTGGTCATCCACTGAGGAAATGTGGATACGCTGAGGTGGCAAATCCAGCATGGATGGGCTGAGGGCCTCATGTTCTTTATCTGCACACCTGGGCAAGGCAGGCAGAGGTGGAAACTGCCTCAGGGAGGCAGGCACCTCCAGGGTAAATAAGTAGAGAGGTGGGGGTGCAGCCCGGTGCCATGGGTGGGCAGGAACTAAGTATGACCTGGTTACCACAGTTAACCGCTACCTAGAAGAGGGCCCGGCCAAGTGTAGGCACCAATGCAGATCCGAAAAGAAGGAACAACACCACCACACACACACTCACACACTCCTCTCTCATCACCCAATCCGTACCCAGCACCCACTGACCATGCCAAGTTTCTGACAAGATAAAGTCTACACATGCTTGGCTGCCTGCCCACTCTCCTTAACTCACCCCAAGTCTGTCTCTTGCCCCCAGTCACGGTACAGAAACTGCTTGGCTGGGACCACCAAGGGCCACCCAGTGACCAAAGACCAAGGGTGCCCTTCAGGCTCCCTGGCGCTGGCCATGGCGGTGGTCCTCACAGTGTGGCCAGCAGCCCTGGGAGCTGCACATTCTCAGCCCTTAACCCAGATTTACTGCATCAGAAACACGGGGGGAGCACTGTGGGGGGAGCAGTGTTCTATGTTTCAACAAGTCCCCCCTCCCAGGTGACTCCAGTGCCTACTTAAATGTGAAAAGCAGGGATCAGGAGTTGCTCCCCACTCCCCGCCTCCAGCTTCCATGACATCACACTCCACCGACCCTTTCCAACGGCCCCCAGACCTTCCTCCACACTATGAATATCGATTTCCCTGCAGTTGTCTCCATGCCATGCACGTCACCACCACGTAGGCCGTGACACCCACCCCTGTCATTTCTAGCCAAGACTCCGCTTCTGCATTCTCCAGAGACATATCCTGGTACTAACTTGGAGAAAAGAGGGGAAACATAAAGCACACAAGCCATCTCTAAGAATCTTTGCAAAGAAACAGAGTTCCCGAGCCCTTCTGCCTGCCTATGTTGGTGCAGCCGTTTCTCTTCACAAACCCCTTTGCAAAGCTGCAGCAGCAGCTCTACCCGCCTGTGTCTATGAGGGCGTCTCTTCTCTCTCCTTTTCCTAACAAACCTGTCCTTCTAAAGTTAGAGTGAGTGAGAGAGCGAGAGAGAGAGAGAGAGAGAGAGAGAGAAACAACTCCAAACTCAAAATGACAGCCTGACCACAAGCACACGCTTTCTCTGTGCACTTAGGGACTGAGGGGCACTGGCAAGTACTCTACCTGTTTCTTTTTTTTTTTTTTTGGTTGATTAATTAATTTATATCTAGTAAGAACAAACAGGTCTTTTTTTTTTTTTAAAAAAAGCTTTCTTCAGGTGGGCAGGAGGGCCAGATACTCACATGTCAATCAGGGGGCCAGGAAGCTGATTTCCTGCTAAGCTGTAGCCCTAGGGGCTGGAGCAGGCAGAAAGCTTGTGGAAATCTGAAGAAAGATGAACTTCCTCATGGGTAAGTTGGTCTCTGGAGAGAGATTTGCCCATCCCTAAGCACTTAGTGACTGTGTGGCATGGCAGTATTTATTTAATCTTTGCCTCAAGCTAAAATGTCTTAGAGTTCAACAGTCACTTATCTCAGTGTTTCTCTGAAACCCAGGGTTCCATCTTGATTACAAGGATCCTGTGCTCCAATTCTCTCAGCACAGCCTCCTGCCCTTCACAGGAAAGGTGTGTTTAATGAGTAGAGCAACAGGCTACGCCAAGTAGCACAGGTCTGAGAAGTCACTGAGACTCTTGTGCTCAGCCTGGTGGCTAAGACCCAACTGCCCATCTTCTGAGATGTCTCCTCTGATACCTGCTTCCACCTCTAGAGCCAAGGGACATGCCCTCTGGGATGCTTGGGCCATGATCACCAACTCCCTCACCACGGGACCTTCTCACCGAACAGCCTGCCACCACCCTACTAAACCTTTCCTTTCACTGACTGACGTCAACTCCCAAAACACACTGACATCCTTCAGGGAGGAGATTCTTCTAGAACATCTGCCTCAACCCATTCAGGTCCTGCCATCATGCTGAGGCTATTACAGGCATGTGGGTGATCCATGCCCAGTGATGCCCCCCTCCCTTGGTCACTTCAGTTCTTGGGACCTTTATTCATTTTCGGTCACCCACAATGGAGGCTCCTCCCTGTGTGGATATGCTCACCTCAGGCTTCCTCCATCTCTGAAGCTGGGGCTCGACCTCTCCTTGACGATCACCTGCTGTACTTCTGCTCATCGACTACTGCTACCCCGTCCTTGCTCACCTCACCACCGCCTTTTCCTTTCACCTCCATTCCACCCACCTTCCTCTCCCCACATGACTCAACCACCCCTCCTAGCCCCAACCTGCCAGTCACCCCTCCATCCTGAGAATGTGGACTGAGAATAAAGGTCCTGCTACAGCTTCTTCACTTTTTGGCAAGAAAAAGAAAAATTATTGTAAGTTGGGGTGTCTGTTTGAGAGAATTAACAAACGTGTTCTGGTCTAGCCAGCCTGCTTCTACTGCTTTCCCTCCTGGGTTTATTTTTTTTTTTTTTTTTTAAGTTTCTTTTTTTTTTTTAAAGATTTATGTATGTATGTATGTATGTATGTATGTATGTATGTAAACACTGGGTACAGTCAGAAGCGCGGGAGGGTGAGAGAATTCACCAGAGACAGAGCGGGGAACAGAACAGACAGACTAATGAAATACACTGCTGAGGGGAGCAGCGGGCAGCAGGAGAGGTCTGCGCGCTATGTGGGATCCTCACCCGCTGGCCGGGGATCGAACCGGTGCTGCAGAGGCTGCGGACAGCTTCACAACCCAGCGTTCAACCGCTGCGCCAATGGGGAGGTTTATTTTCTTTTGAGGGCACACACCTGCTCTGCCCCTAGGCCTCTGGCTCAATGACTTCCACTGCATGCAAATGCTAGAGCCCAGGGCAGTTAGCTTCTCACCAGCATTTCTTTGCATTTTTCTTTATCTCGTGGATCCTTCTCCCAAGTTTCCAGACCTTCTTCTCACAGAGGTTTCTGAACCCCTATTTCTGAATAAACATTATGGGATATGTAGCATCACATATTCTTGTGTGTGTGAATGCACGCGTGCACACACACACATACACACATGTTTAGCCATAGCTGATCATTTGAAATTTGTTTATGATCAAATATCAAAACAAGTCAGTAGGCTCATACTTTTGAGCCTCCATTTTCTCAAGTGTGAAAATGGAGACACGGAATGCTCTTTGCTTCACAACCATCAGTTATGCAGTGGGTGGCACGAGATGAGGGGACCCTACCTTCGCCCACTGGGAAATAAAAGCCAGGGCATCCCCACGGCGCAGACTTTATACATAGGAGGTACTTCTGGCCTAAGAGCATCTCTTATCACTCAACTTTAAATCAAAGCTGGCATTAAATTTTGTGGGGAAAAGTCTTTCTTGCTTGTTAAAATTCCATCTTAACTTACTTTCTAGAAATTGTAAGAACATTCTTACCATTGGTTAAGTAAGTTAATCACGTACTTTCTGCTTGCTTAGACTGAATACAAAGCTGCACTCTGTCGTTCTAGTTCCTCTAGAGGTGATTCCTGAAAATTTTGACTCACGGTTTGAGCCCCACCACCACTAGATCCGCAACCATGCCTTGCACACAGCGGACCCGAAGTCCATTTTGGTTAAGTGAACATATATAAAAATGACTCCCCTCTTCCTAAACTATGTATTCCTTTATTTCTAAGAGATGCTCATTTCTGGTTAAATAGTAAGAAATCAATCTCTTCCAGAAGGCACATTCGGCAGTGAGCTTTCTGGTTGGTGAGAGGCAGATGGCGCGGCAATGCGTGGTTCTGAACAAGAACGGCAAGCAACAGCTGCGTGTCCATTTGTTTAACTGTCCATCCACCCCTCCGGCCAGCTCTCTGGCTGGTCAGGTAAAGCCTAGTGACAATTTGGGCACACACAGTATAGACTACCCTTTTGCAGAGGACCACAGATGCTAAACTGAATGAAGTCAACATTCCTACTTCAGCTAATTTGGCAAAACAAATCCATAAGCCAATTTATGGGTTGGTTATCCACAGCAACTGCTTAGCAAAAACCATGAATGGCATGAGAAAAAACAAGCCTTTCTTTGATTTTCATAAGTGGTCTTATGCTGAGATTCGTGGCATGCCAGCTGACTTAGGACAGAAGACACACATGCTACAGAGCTTGCACAGAGGCTGGGAAGGACGAAGGAGAGGCAAAAGTGAACAAAAAGCAAGCTTGGCAAATCCCCCCTCTTTTTAGGAACCATGGCTTTCAACAAGTGTGTTAAATGAGCCACTACCATATGCTCAACCCTGCAAAGCATGTGGAGATGACAAAACACACTCCTGATCTGCTTTAAATCTGGTAAAGGAGTCCGGGGGTGTGAGCATCCCAAGTGGCTCCGCATGGGGCCCCACACTAGGCTAAACAGTGTCAGGCATTTGGAGGAGAAAGTGGTTATGGGAGATAATGGAAGGCTTCCAGAAGAGGGGCATGCAATCTAGGCTCTGAAGTTTGGGGGCATTAACAGGTAGGTGAGAGAAGAGGTGCATAAGCATTTAACAGGTGCATCCACTGTGTGGCCAGAGAAGAAAGGGGAGAGCACTGTCAAGAACCTGGGAGAAGCTAGACCAGAAGTTCGCAGAGTGTGCACGTGGGCCAGCAGCATCGGCATTGCCTGTGAGCATGTTAGAAATGCAAATTCCCAGGCCCAGACCTACAGAGTCAGCAACTGTGGGACTAGGGCGCAGCCATCTGTTTGAACAGGTTCTTCCAGTGATTCTGACTGATGCATGTCCACGTTTGAGAGCCACCGAGTTAGAGCAAGCACTGTCCTCCCTTCAAGTGGCAGAGTAAGTGGCCAAAGTGGGTACAGGCCCCCAAATGGTTCCCAGCCTTCCCCAAGTCTGCCACTGCCCAGGAGTGGGACAAAGGAAACCTGAGGCTGCTTTCTGCAAACTGGTGCCTCACGGAGAGTAAGAGGCTGGGGCTGCCTCTCTCCTCCCTGGCAGCTCAGAAGCCACACACAGTGTGAAAAAAGAGTGACATTTCCCACTGATTACTGTACAAGATCCCCTCAGGCACTGTCCTCAGTGGCCCGTACTTCTCATGGACAACTGGATGTTAGGAGAGCAGGAGACAGAGAAGAGCTAAGCAGAGGCAAGAGGGAAATGGCCTCTGTGAGCCCAGAAGGTCAGCAGTGCTGACAAGCCTCTCCCTTGCTAGCAGTCTAATCCACCGCTCTCAAAGCCCACACCTATCCAAATGAGAAGGTTGGGAGCAAGCATCCAAGCAAAGATGCCATCAGAATTGCACTTTTCTTTGAATCAGATCATTAGCAAAAGCAGCAGGAATATTCTGGAAATGGTTATTGACTTAATCGAAATGTCCCTGCAAGACTAGCAGAATGAGGCAGACTGGTTCTGTTCCTCCTTCACCCACCACGAAGCGACAAGTTCTCCCTGTTGCCACTGTCGATATTCTTTCAAGAGGCACTGAGGGTTGCACCACCTTCTGAAATGCTAGCTCTGGGCTGACTGTGCTACTCACACAGCCGTGGTGTGTGCAGGTGCAAATTCCACGTATCAGTCAGCAGAAGAGGGCATGACATGTACAGGCCCAATCAACTCAACAGCAACAGGGTCCCATTAGTTTCCCGGGGGTGGGGGGTAAGATGGACGCAGTTGTTTGGACTTTGGAAATGCCAAATGAATGACCCAGGTGAGCCAGTAGCTGTCCCAATGGGCTTGCACACACCTGAGTACCCACATCATGCAAACTTAGTTTGAAAGAACGAAGATCTGGTGAGTGACTGTCTGTTGACCGGGACAGGTAAAGACCTCCAGGTAACTGACTTGCTCTGGTGTATTAGAACAATATGTACTAATGGCGGAATGTTCTAGCAATGAACGTGTGAAGAGAACTCAACAGTTCTTGCTCTTTGCCGGGCATCTCAGGTTGGGAAGGCACAATGCCCAACTCAGATTTCACATGACTGACACATTTGCCCAGCCAGCCACTGAACAGACTGGAGTTTTGCCAGGCGTATGGAACACGTGCTGGAGAAAATGTCTCCCTTGCCTCACAGGGTCTCACAGTTCAGAGAATGTACACGAGAGCAGCATTTGCCTTGCCAGGTCCTAGGTTCCATAAAAGAACTATGCAGCCAAGGGCAGAGGGAGCCTGAAGGTCTAGAAGGAGGCCCCAGGGGGCAGAGAGAGGGTCAGGGGATAGAGCTGCCCGCAGGACATCCAGGGGATGAAGTAGACAGGCACCCACATTTCCAGTCTGAAGGGCAGCCGGCCTTGTTCTAAAGAAGGGCCTAGATGCTGGGTACCTGGTCCCCATGCTAGCCCTAAAACCCACACTGCACCTCCCAGCCTCGTGCCCACTTCTGCCCAAGGACAAGAGCAAGGGCAGAAGTGGTCGAGTCTCTAGGGAGCTTTGCAGGAGGGCAGCTCTGCGCCTCTCTCAGCTGGCCGCACGCCAGACGCCTCTCCTGTGTCCCATGGCCGCCCCATGCCCACACCCAGAGGGGAGCAGTACCTGGTATGAGTCAGGGGACCCACTGGTCGTTCGGGCCTCCTTGGGGGCAGTGCGCCCGGTCTGCTGAGAGAATTGGTCTTGGGTGGCCGTGGCTTTTTTGGTGGTATGGCAGGAACAGAAGGCTTCTGTAAGTCCAACTTTGGCTCTCTCTCTGGTCTTTCTTTAAGTCATTGTTCAGAAAAGCACAAAGAAGACAGACAGAGCTAGTGTAAGTGACAGTACCTAGGTGCAGAATGTTTGTTTCCTGCTTAAAAAAAAAAAAAAAAAAAAAAAAAAAACACTGACATCACTCTCAAGGTGAAGCTGCAAGGCACAGACTCATTTCTCCTCAGCCAGCTTGAAAAGGCCTACAGGCTGCAGCCTGCTGTTTGCCTCTGCCTGAAGGGCCTTTCTGACCACTGCCTACCCTGGCAAACTCCGACCCATCCTAGACAGTGGTCTGGCTGAAATCGACAGTCACATTCCCTGCTTACCCGTGGATCTTCCCTCAAAGGGCAGACTTACTTCCTCACCTGAGCCTTGATGCGCAGCCCTTTATAGACAAGCTCCACTGGTCTGCCAGTGCCCGAGCGCAGGGCCCACATCTGGTCATCTCCCTAGACCCTGCATGGCACCTGGCACACAGCCGGGGTGCAGAAAGTGGCTGGTGGGCCTTAAAGGAGCCACACATCCTGCTGGGTATGAGGAGGGAAGAGGCCTCATGCCTCTCAGGTCGGCCTGTATAAAGGGCCAGGAGCCAAGCGAAGGGGAGCGTTTCAGGGAACTATGAGGAGTTCCGGGTCCCTTCTGCGCACGCACGGTGAAAGATGAAAGGTAAATTGGGACCTCCCAGGTATTGGATTTCCGAGAGCTTTCAGGGTCAGAGCTATTAGAGTGAAGTCAAAGCCACACCTGGTGGCCACATTGGGCAGCGTTTAGTGACCGCTTCACTCTCTTTTTTTTTTTTTTAAAGTAGATTAATATTTTTTTCATTTTATTTAAATTTTATTTTTTATATTCCCCATACAATTACAACCCCCTTATTTTGACGCGAAGCCCTCCTTCCACCGCCCCCCGGCCCCCCCGCTTCACTCTTGCTATGCATGTGTAAACTGTGCATGTCCACTTTTTTTTTATATATATAAAGATGTAGTTTCAGAGAGTCACCCGCTGGCAGGATCCTATGTTCACTTGTAAGCTGGAGCTCTTGATACATTTTATGTGCAAACATAAACTCATGTTGTTTGGGTGCCCAGGCCACTGGCAGAGCTGTAGAAAACCCATCAGGTATAGAGATGTCACGGTGCTCATCCATATGGTATTTCGGAAGGGGACATGCTCCATCCGGGAGTGCTGGGGGCTCAGTTACTGGCACATGGGGACCAGAGGAGAAAGAGCTTGGGAGGGAGAGGAGCTCCAGCGGCCTGGAAAGGATCTGAGAGGGGGTTTGTGCCCAGCTATCGGGGAGGCCAAGTCTCGCGGTAGGGCTGGTTCCCTGGCTTCTATGTTGTTTATGACCAGGGCTTCTGCTTTCCCAATCCCTCTGTGGCAGAGAACAAGGAATTATGGGAAGGGAGGAACAAGAAGTGTGTGGCCACCTGGCCATCCAACTAGCACAGCTGTTCCCATATCAGCTGAGGCCATGTATCAGTAAGGAACAGGGAGGGTCCTCGTCACAGCCTGGCAATTAGCGAGAAGCTGGCCAAGGGGCAGTGTTTGGTTATGTAACAACACTCCCTTTGCCAAAGAGCTGTTCGAATGGTATAGACTCAATGGCTAGTTTTTCACTGACGTGACACAGACCTGGACTTCACAATGAGAAGCCACAACTCAAGTCCTAATGGTTCACTGGGAAAGAAAGGCATAACTTCCTAAGAGCTCTCAATACTGGTGAAACTTTTGGCAGGCTGATATAAAATATTAAATTTCACAATCAAATTTCATGAGGCCACCCAGAAGCACCTCCCAATAATGACATTCATTAATTCAGCATTTCTCTTGTGACTTACAAATAACTGCTTTTTAAAATGGAATTTTCTCTGCCTCTGGTTCATAATAACTACGTAGCATTTTTGCCATAAAACATGTGATCAATCAAATCTTAGACACCTAATAAAACAAGTCTTTGGGCAGTATGCAGATTTCTTTGAGGGAGACACTCAGAATGGCAGGAGTTAAAGACATTCACAAAACTGACTGGGTAAGATGTACTGGGCTACTTCCGTGAAAATGCCATTGGTGCCCTCCTTCAGGAGGCTGCAGGCACCGAGCTACTGTTTTGCCATGTCCTCCCAATATTCTCTAATAAGGACATGTGTCTGTAACACAGCAGACAGGGTCAAAGGCCCAGCAGTGACTGAGGACAAGAACCTCCATTGGTCTGGATGGGAATTTCTCTAAGTCACATCCACCCATCCAGTTAGTGAGCACTTCAGGATAGCAGGCCTGGCAGAGGGCAGGAGAGAAACTGCAGCAGATACATCCAGGCCCTCAAGTAACTCAGAGTCAGCATCCTGACTTCAGGAGCCACTGGTGCAGGGAGGGCAGTGATGGTAGAAAGATCAGGATGGAAGAGCACCAATGTGTGAGGGGGCTGGGCTGGCTGGTTTTCATTTGTTGAGAGAGTCTCACCAGAAGAAGAGCTTTACAATCCTCTCTCCTAGTTACTTAGAAATGGGATACTTAAAAGCAATCAAAACAAAACCATAATCAACATATTCCATGAAAAAAGCAAATCCTGTAGGTAATTCAGATTAGCCCTGTGACACACAGCTTTGTCTCTTGCTCTTCTAGAAGTGCCAGTGAAGAATTGATTTCATACCTTTTTCTTCTGTTCTGTTAGGAAGCGTTTCTGGTCTTTCAGGAGGTATCTTTTTAATTTCATGTTTTCTCTCAGTGGTACCTAGGGGGTGAAGGGAAACAGTGATCAGAAAAATGTTTTCTCTGTTCATCTATTAGAAAAACCAGCATTTAAAATGTTTATCAGGTACAACAAAGTCAATAAATTTCCACCCTAAGTGGGCTGCTGGTATTTCTAATCGGAATCTGCTTACAAACAGAGCAGACACCATTTCCTGCCCGTGTCATCAAGTTTGCCTGCCTATACATCCTTAATTTACAAGAACACCACTAATATTTTCTGATATTTAATTCTAACTTCCTTAGGCATCAAAAAGAGTCATAGGAAAGCACTGGGTAAGGTGTGGGGGGGAATGTTTATAAATAAATAGTCAATCATCAAAATATGCAAATAATAAGGGATCAAATAAGGTGACCTACGAGTAAAAGGGAATTTCACAGGGACCAGGATTCCATTTTGTAGGAGCTCCATTTTGTAGTGGCTTCAAAATGTTTGCTTACTTCCACCCCCACTTCATCAAGAGGTGAGATCTGGAATGCAGGTAGGCTTTTAACTGCTTTACCCAGTGGCTGATGTGATACGATATAATTTCCAAGACTAGGTCATCAATAGCCACATAGTTGATGCTGAATACTGAAATTCCACGTGAGAAGTCCTGAGGCCCCTGTGCCGGACAGAACACACAGACCTGCAGCCCCAGCTGAGCCGGCCTTCCAGTGAGCCCTGACGAGAGCCGCCAGGCCTGAGAGTGAAGCAATCATTGTCAAGTGGATCCCCCAGCCTCAGCAGGCCCAGCATCTCCAGCTGAGGTCCCAGACATCATGGAGCAGAAAGGCAAGACACACTGACCCACAGAATCCATGGGCATAAGCAGACTGTTGTTTTATGCCACCACATTTGGTGTGGTGTGTTATATACCAATAGAAATTCGGACATATTTTGAAGTGGAGGGATGCGCAATGAAGATATGGTGGGTCAACGAAGTCCTTTTGATGTGGGTCTGTATTTCCAAATGCACCAACTGGGTTTATCTTCACCCACATGGAGTGTAGCTGCTCCCTCATCTGGGGTTTTCCTTGGTGCCAGTGGCCTCAGGCACTTAGAAAATAGCTCAAGCATAAGCCAATCATAAGTACTCCTCTAATTTATGGATTTGAGTGCTAGACAAACTCAAATGAATATGACCAGCCTGTGGATGGGTGGTTGGTACTAAATTCACAATTACACAGCATCAGAAGCCAAAGGACTTTAAAAAAAAATCCACTGAACACACTTTACCTAAATCCCCTTACTGCTTCATTACAAATTAAATACTGTATCTGATATCTGTCCATTTTATATCTGATTATTTTTGGTCAAATAATCAAACAAGGGAATCTGATGATGGGGAAAATACGAGTATCTACCTCCTTATCACAAAGCCGTTCCCAAGATCATCCACCAGGATAATAAAGCAAGAGTGGCAATCTAGAAGAGTAAATGCCATCTTGCTTTATCCCAGAGATCCAGGATGACCTTTGGTAAAATTGTGGTAAAAGGTTAAGAATCTGCCTATCATGCTACAATCCAGTCTCCTAATGATCAAGAAGTTCAGAATCAATCCCAGAGACAGAAGGAGCTAACATGACAGTCTGGGGGTATCCTGAAGAACACAGACCGAGGGAACCTGAGCTTAAACCATCAGACTCTTCTCCTAGGTCTCTTAGGAGGTCACCCAGGCCTCTAGGAAAAAGGGTCTTTAGAGAAAGCAAGTAAACAGCCTGCTTTCACTGCAGCACAATAAGGTAGTTATCTGGCCAGAACCACTAGGTGGCAAAATTAAACTGCTGAATGCAAAGGAGAATGGGGTTGGAACAGGAAATGTAATTAACATCCCATTTCAAGGCTGACTCTCTGTAATTCTCAACTATTTTGAAGGGAATGGGAAAGGAATTTGGGGTCAAGCTGATTTTCTCCCCAACTTGGTGGTCCAAAAGGACTTAAAATCACTCCTTAATAAGTCTATGAACAAACCAACCTGGAAATTTATTCATACTTTACATGCTACAGAAGTCACAATTATGAAAGTGAAGAACTAAAAATACCCCTATACTTCTTGTTTTCGTCGTCAATTTTTCAAATGCCATTTTACTACTTATTCATAATTAGTTTTTAACAATTATAAAGACAAGTTCTATTGGGAAATGTGAATTATCCTCCTTATGTATGAGACTTCAGTGTGCAGTGAGTTATCAAATGTCTAAGTCTTACTCTATTTTCAACCTTAATACCTGAACTACACAGAAAAGGTGAATTGGACTCTTTACAAAATTAAAAAGAATCATGAGGAAAATATTTATTGCTAGAAAAATATTTTTTTGTTGGAGGTGGGGAGTGAAGTAAGTACAAATTTTGGTTAACCCCACAGGACAGACACTGATATTCCGCGCTGCTATCCACGTATGGCGACGCCATGACCTGTGGGAAATCATCTTTCCCCAGGCTGAGCCTTCATCAGGGAGAGCAGGACAGTTATGTTCTTCTGTCCTCAAAAATGAAAAAAGCTTATTTAAAAGAAACAGGTTTATTTCAAAGCTCTTTCCGGTCATTCTCTTTGGGAGGCTAGATTTTTTTCCCTCTGATTCAGGAATATATTTTAATGATCTGTTTATATTTTAGGAAAAACATCAGTATATTTAAAACCTACCTGCTCCCAATTTGGCAACAGGTGGCATTTGAATCTAAGATTCTCAAGCTCTACCAAGGACAATGTAAATATATGCAAAGAGAAAGACGCGTTATGTGAACGGAACTGAAAGGTACATTACCTGCCCCTTGCTTGATGACAGGAGCGGATGGAGGAGGTGGCTTCTTGGGTCTCTGAAAAAATTAAATTAAAATGATACCACATGAGATTGTTGGCAAGCCTGGCCTCTCACATCAGGGCCACAGACACCGTTTTCTAGATCAAGTTTGGCCAATCCTCTCTCTAGGGATATCAGATTTTGGCAGCTTTAAACAAATACTAAAATAAACTCATTCTGCAAAACACAGCTCTGATGGACAAATGAAACACCATTTCCCCCTTTCTAAATTTGTAACAGTCTTCTCAAAAAGTACCGCTCAGCAAAAAAAAAAAATTCCGGCCTGAAACCAGCAAGCACAATGGTACTCCTACGCTGAAACCACATTTGCAATTAAGATTTAATCTACTGAATAACCAGGCGATTCAGAAAGAGTCACTGGGATAGCTCTCAAGCAGATGTCTGGATAAGGGGCCTTCAACAAAATTCAGGCTGAGGGAGCCCTGCGGCTGGGCAGGGATCTAGCCCTTCTTACCTCCTCCATCCCCAGGCTGACAGGCCATGTGCAAGGCCCCCTCCCGGAGACCAAATGTTCCCCAGAAAGTGGGATGGAGTTTCTTTGCCTGTCGGCTGCTATTTGTTTTACACTCATGCCCTGTCACTATGGAGGTGACAGAGGCAGCAATGCAGTTGATGACATTCACTCCCGAACTGGATCAGGTGTCTCCTTGCTCACCCATGAGAAACTGGAGGTGGTTGGGTGGGACTTGGCAGATGAGTCAGAGGCTGGAGAACCCAGCCAGGGCACAAATCTTAGATGCCATTCTTGGACAGGGGAGGGGGCATCAAAGGCAGGAGAGAACAGTCTCCATTTCAAAGTCATTTAGGAAAAATGGAAATGGGGAGGTTTGAGCACAGGATCCATGTCCTGCTGACACTTCCGACCCTCCAGGCAACAGATACTGGTGTTTTTAAAAAAGCTCCACGACCTGTCTCTCCTGTACTTTGAAAATGTATGACTGAGCCAGTACCACAGGGACTAGCAAAAGGGCCTCCACTCCCAGCAGGTGCCAGGACACAGCAAGAAATGGGTTTTAAGTAAAGCCTAGAGAATTAGAGGCACGAGGAACTTTCTCAGGGATCTCACAGCCTGTAGGTTCTTGGTCACTGACATTTCAGCTCCACTCCTTAGTTCTTTCTTCACTTGGCTAAGTTCCCATGAGTAAGCAGTGCAAGAGGGAGAGCTGCAGTATCTGACTTCACTACGCATCCTGGCTTTTCTGATGATTAGCCTTGGACTCTGGGTAAGTGACTCACCCAGCTGAAACTCTGATCTGTCGGTGGTGATAATACAGTATTACGTCCTCTCTTAGGGGGAGGTGGTTTCACAAGTAGAGGGAGTCAGCAAGCACTGCCTTGTTGAACCCTCATGACTACTCTGTAAGGAAGGACATTATTACGTCCATTTTGCAGATGAAATAATTGAGTTTTTGTGCAATGAGGTCATTTCCCCAGATCATCAAGGCTATTACATAGGCTGTCTGATCCACAGGGGCACTTTCGGTTTTCCCATTTCATGACAATTTTAGGTACCTTTTTCTCCCTTACATCATTTTTAATTTTTGGACAGTATCTGATTTCTCCTCTCAGGTGCAGTCCCCATAGTTCGCCCACCATCACATCACCCATGATCCCTCACCACAGTCCCTTGTGCAATTCCCTCCCATGTTTTGACCCCTCCCTGCTCCTACATGCCCAGGATTCTCTTAACCACTGTGAAGGGTCCATCGTGCCAGAGAGAATCCACCAGACAAACCACCATGCAGCAACAAACCACACACAGAGTTTACAAATGCACAGGGAACTGCAGTGCATGGTAAAGCTGAAATATGGAATAGTATCAAATGCAGCTACAGTATGAGATCGACTCGGTTGCAATATACACAGGAAGAGACTAAGACTAAAAAGAAAGAAATTCAGTGATAATGTCTGACTAGGATTATGGGTGTGTGCGCGTGTCCCTGTGTGTGACCTTCTCAGTCTTTTTCTGCGTTGACTGCCTGCATACAAGCCTCCGGGGCTACAGCCCGGCACACACAAGCCATCCACCAGATGCGTCTGTTTCTGGCTCACAGACCTTACACTACTCTCTCCTCCCCATGCCGGCCCCTCTTAGCTCTCCACTCCGACGCCTTCCTTTTTCTTCCTCTTTTCTCTGCCTCTGTATAAATTAGGCTGGGGACAGATGTGTGTTTATCTAATGAAGTTATTGTTGAAACTCTGCCAATTAACCTTCCTTTACCTCGGGATCAGAGTAATTTCTCATTCACGAAGCAGCCAACACCCTGTGGCCTAATTCTTCTCAGCCAAGCCCCAACAATGCCTACCCCCTGGACATCTTCCTCACTCCCTTCTGGTTTGAACCTTTTTTTTTTTTTTAAAGATTTATTTTTTATTTATATAATAGCTGGGGTACAGGTCAGAGGCGCTGGAGCGTGAAAGGATTCACCAGAGACAGAGTGGGGAACAGAACAGGCAGACTGACTGAAATACACTGCTGAGAAAAGCAGCGGGCGTGACAGGAGAGGTCTGCCGCACCATGTGGGAATCTCCCTGGCTGGCCAGGAATCGAACCCGCAGTGCAGAGGCTGCGGACAGCTTCACAGCATTGTGCTCAACCCACTGCGCCACAGGGGAGGCCCTCTGGTTTGAACATTTTTATAACCAATTTCACATGAGCCTCCTCTTGCTGAGGCCCTTCCCCCAGCAACCTTGCCTTAAACCACAGGGCCCCAAATAAAAAAAAAAGACAATTACAAGTCATCATATTTTCCAAGATAACTGTGCAAAGAAAAAAAAAATCCCATCACGTTGTGTCAGATTCAGTGTGGAGCAGACACGTAAAATGTGACAGAGCAGAGCAGAGGGGACGCTGGCAGGGGTGGGGATGCATGGAAGGGAGCCCCCATGCTATTGCAGCTCATGAAAAGTGTGGCCATGGCAAGCATGTACTTGAACGTGGCAGAGGAGGGAGGCAGAGTTGCGCAGTTCTGCTTGGTGCCCTGGCAGCTGCGGAGGCAGGGGGGCCAGTCTGGAAAGGAACCGTTTCTGAGGCGTCTTGTGGTCACCGCGCTTGATCGGTGCTGGCAAGGGGCCTGCTCTGCTTATTAACACATTGTCCTCTTTTCCCTTGACTGCTTCACTCCGATTCCAGCGAACAGAGCCTTCCTGTCTACTCAGATGAAAAACGACACCACATTTCCGGGTAAGATGGCTCTTCAAGTAATTCGAAACCAAAATCGGGGCCAGGTACCATGTAGTTCTAGACCGCCCCTTGACGACGAATCAAGTCTTGCCCATGAGCCTACAAGTTCTGTTCTTTGACTGCAACAGGAAGACAGGGCAGTGAGAACCCAGAAGCCACCCTAGCTCTTTGCTGGAGAATGTGACAGCAAAAATTCATCACGAGAGTTTATGATTCACAAATGACTAGATGGGAACACATTCTTCTGCTGATTGTCCCCAAAATGTCCAATTGTGACTGGATGGAGGAACTGGGACCATGCAGACTCCAGGTTAAAGTCAACCTTTTCTCTACGTAGTTTACCAGCATGACCTAGCCTCTGCAGGTGTGCAGAGAGAAACACCTTCAGCTAAGTTTTAGGGATCTTATGTCAGTTTTCAGAGGAAACTGTTCTGTTCATTCTCTTTATCCCTCCCTCCATGGTGAAAGCAAAGCACTCCAGCTCCAAGCTAAGAGGCAGAAGCTTGCTCAATTTGCAGGTAAAAGCAGAGGGTGTCAGAGCTCTGTGTAACCACAGGAGTCCCCTCTGCAGCTGAGAAAACTGTATCTAGGGAGGCCAAGTCACCGGCTAGGTGGTAGCTAAAGAGGCCAGAACTCACACTGCCAAGGTCTAAACTGTGGTGAGTTATCTAAAAAGAACCAATATAAAAATGCTCATCACCAAATCAATGAGCCAATATTTTCTGATTTCTGAGAAAGCAGAGGCCTGCACATCTTCTGGGCACTTGGGCCTATGTGCATGTGCAGCTACCTGGGTGGAGAGTGTCGTCTTGGCCAGAGAAGCAAACACCACCTTTCGAAGGAGGTTATTAGGTAGATTTGATTTCTGGCCATTACTACCAGGAAGGACAAAGGTCTAATATTCAGGAATGAAGACAGCAGGAAAGCAGGAATTCTAACGAGGCACTTGACATCTTCAGCCAGTTTGCCTTCAGAGCTTTGGCCCCACACATGTGGTATGTTTAAGATAAACAGAGGCATGCACCCCTGATGGCCAGGGACCCTTTAGAGGAATGTGGTAAGGCTCTGGCAGCAATTTCAGCTTGATTTTGAGCAACACCAGGCCTTCGGAAGCCCTCCTCCATGCGTCCGGCTACATTCTCTGGAGGGGTCTGTGTGTGAGGATGGAGAGGATAGTTCCTGACCAGGTACTCCTCTAAGGTACCACTTAGGAGGGCTCTAAGAAATACATGGGGGCCACCATTCTGCCATCCAGAAAATTAATGTACAAACTAATAATGTCATAGGTGAGTTTTTTCCCCATTTTGTGGCTTATTAGAAGCACATATTTATTTCCTTTTGGAAGACTGAAGATGTGGAAATGATTTATTGGGCATCTTTGAAATGAGCAAGGATAATGGTTCTCTAGCTGAAGGAGAGGATAAGGAAAATTTGGGCTGAGAACATTTTTATAAACCAGGCTGTCAGATGATAGGGGTTAAAGTAAGGGACCTCCTAAGAATTTTGTAAAGAGAACGTAGTCAGAGTGCAACCAGCAAAATTCACCTATGGTGGATTAGCATTTGTGCATCAACGAAGCAACCATCTCTTCTTGCTTTCATTCCTTGCTCTTCTAGCAAGCGCCAAATGAGGTTTCCTGCAGATTCCAGCTTCTAAGGAATCAGGTCATGGGGAGCAAATTCCCAGGGCAGCAGACCCATGCATTCCAGACTGGCTGACATTTTAGTCCTTACTGTAATTAGTTAGCTGGCAGCCTGCTCCCTGGGTAAATCTCTGAGTTGGCAAAGGTGAACCTGCCTCAGCATCACACTTCTTCAGAAATCTCTGAGGGCGGGTTGCTGAGTTCTGAGGCTGAGAGGCAGCCCCTCCACTGAGGAACATTCACCAAAGAAACACCTCTAAGAACCTGGCAACATCCCCATTGCTGACAAGGCACAGACTGGGCTGAGGCCTCCGAGCCAG
Source organism: Talpa occidentalis (assembly GCF_014898055.3). Taxonomy (NCBI): domain Eukaryota; kingdom Metazoa; phylum Chordata; class Mammalia; order Eulipotyphla; family Talpidae; genus Talpa; species Talpa occidentalis. The sequence goes on along the minus strand of NW_023601543.1, from coordinate 79,350,693 downwards.
CACAGCTAGGACAGTAGCACCTTCTGGGGATCCGAACAGTTTCTCTTAAAAGAACCAGAGCCTGCGACTTCCATAAAACACTGTTATTCAGAAACATCACCTTTTACAATACCTATTCCAATGCTGTAAATGACAGTGAGAACTTGCCTCTGCTGTTAGAGTCCTCGTTCCTCGTTTTCCTGCACTAATAATGACAGAGCGCGTGCACTGCCTCATTAGAGCTCTCAGCAGATTTAATCTTTCCTTTCTGATATTCACTTTTAGTGTCAAGGCTCAAAATAAACAGAAAGCCATTGAATCTAGATTCTCTCACAAATAGCTTACATAATTGCTCTAAAATACACACCAAGAGATTAACGGATAACCTCTTAAGGAAAAGCCCATAAGTGTTTCTCACCCTGGTGAGAGAGAATCTGCTGTGCACTCTCAAAAAGAAAGACCACCAGAAATTCCCAGAGGCTTCGGGGTAACTACCCGAATCCACAGCCCTGCAGAAAGTGCGCCAGTCTCATCAGAAGGCTCCGGCGACGCCTACAGACTCAAGAGGTCTGCAGCAGCATAGACATCGCCTGCTTCTGTCTACCCAGAGCGCCACAGATCGCCCTCTTTTCTGGCTGAATGACTGCAACCCCAGCCACTGGCAAGGCAAGATGACATCTGCTCAAACTGGTGGCAGAATAATGTTTCAGACTCTGCCACTCACATAGTGCCTTTCTGTTAATGATTCTAATCATCATTACACAGTCAGCTCGGCAAATGCCAGCCCCTTCCCCAGCCACGGCAGTGGCTCACCAGTTCGGGCGCTGCAGTGAAGGTTGGTATAACAACCCGTGCAAAGCTGATCAGCTGGTTTTATAGGCCAGATGGGAATGAAAAAGGATGTAACACTTTGAATTTTCTAAAAGCTAAATGTCACATTATACAATCACTTCTTAACTGTAGGTATCACTTTGTCTGACAGGTAGGACTATTGTTTCTCTAAAATTGAGTTTTCTGCTTCTTGGGGACAAGGTTAAAAGACCTATCAAAAGATGGCTGCTGCTTGTCTGGGGTTAGAGAGATGCCATGGGGCACTCAACGAGCCAGCCAAGATGAGTCTGCTTATCACTGACCACTGTCTCAGTAGATGTCTTCCCTTAATACCTTACGTAACAGAGCAGAGCTTCTAGGAAAGTATGCCATGGAGTCTTCCATCTCCCGTGTGAATTTATTGCCCCACTAAAATTTAACTGGAAACTTGAAGGCAGGGTGCTCCCATCTAGGCCACCACAGGCTGTGCCCATTTGTTAAAAGAATGATCCAGATTTTACCCTAGCCTTCAAAATCATACTACCTCAGTCAGAACCAAGAAGGTGGCAAATGTCTAGGAGGAAGGTGTGCTTGCTAAGACTCCTTGGCCAAAGGGAGAGGAGTCATCATGAAGTCTTGGCATCTAAATCACAGGATGTGAACCTTTTACCAGGATCACAAAGGTCTGCAAGAAGGGCAAAGTGGGCAATCTGGATGCCTCCTCTCCTGCACTCCCTGGGAGAGCAACACTCAGTGTCCTTGCAGAAAGGACTGGCCCTGAACACCAGCGGCACTGTCCAACTCCAAGCCCACAAGGGCAGCAACCACATGCACACTTCACAGCCCATCAAGCAGCATGGTGGCCTGCCCAAGGAGAGACCCTAGAAACAGAGCGAACGATGACGGAACATGAAATAAAATTGCCAGGCAGCAGATCACGAAAAAATATGAGTAATAACATGAAGAGTGTATCATGCTGTGCTCACTTGTCTTTACAAATATGTTTTATAAAGCACTAGATTTCTTTTTAATGGCTATTCATCAGAGTTCTCAGATGCACTTGGGTTCCCAGGGAAACTCACCAAGACACCAAGATTGCTGGTGACTTGGCCAGCTGAAGCAAAAAGGACCTAGACTCAGACATCGACAAGATGGCACAGTCCCACCCAGCGACCTCCACATTTGTGGAAATAGTGTTACAAAGACCAGAGCAATTAACACGCAAGGGGCATTTACGAAGTGCCGGGCACTGCACTTACGGAATTCATAGGCATCATTGTGGTTAAATTTTTCAACAGCTTGACAAGGTTGGAACAATTGTTCTCACAATCTTATTGCTGAGAATACTGAGGCTTAGCGACAGTGAGCTGGCTTAGCACAGAGCCAGGGTTCAAGCCCAGGTCTCTCAGATGTCACAGCCTAGAGTCTCAAGCACAGCATTCTACAGACATTTCCCCAACCTCATCCCCATGTGCTACTGCTATGGAACATTTGTTATCTAGCCATTCCTAGGAGTCAGCATCTGTTTTTCGCAGGGATGGATTCTGTCAGTGGATAACCCAACCACTGCAATTGGCATCAGGAAAGATGACATAAGAGATGTTGCTTGGTGGAGGACTTTTTTAGTGAATGGTGCACTCCTCCCTGTTCTGTGAATTTTTTCCCCCTTAAATATGGTTGGCAACTGGCAGGTGGGGCTATGATCATCTAGAGATCTGCTTCTATCAATATATTGACACTTCCCAAGCTATAATGTGCAAATAGATCACCCGATTGTGAAACAGATCATTCTTGTAAAAATGTTAACAATAATGTATGGTTAATATTTGTTAAAATTCCAGTTCTGATGCAGGTCTAAGGTGGGGTCTAAGCACTGCTAATAAGCTCCAGGTGTTGCTGCTGCTGCTGCTTCACAGACTACACTGTAAGTATCAAGGATTTCAGAAACACTGGGATACAGATTCTCTGGACCCTGAACTCAGTTCCCAGAGAGAACAGCAGGTGTGCAACAGAATATCCTTCTACTAAACAATGTAAGAAAGAAACCATTAAGACACCTAACAGGTGTGGCTTTAGGCTTAAAACCAATTTAACTATTTATAGGACATAATGTTGGAGGGCACCGACATCAAGCTTCTTGACCAATTACACCCGTTCATCTCAGCAGATGGCACAGGAGGGTGCACGGATCATCACGGATGTTTAGAGTGCTTGGCAAACAACCCACTAGTATTGTAGCCATCCCTCCTGAGCCTCCGTTCCAAGGGAATGGTGATGAGTCAAGGTCAGATTCATGGTCAGTGACAGAGCCCCATGGGCATGAAGAGGACTTAGGCTGGGAAAGGTGAGCAAGGTGCCCTGTGGGTGGCTAAGCACAAACTGCTGCCCCCTCAGGACATAAAGGGCTGCTCACTTTCAACACCACTTGTTACATCAGCAGCAGAGAAACAACACACCTGGAGGGGGCAAAGAAAGACTGGCTCAAGTGCACAACAGCATCATAGAATAGATTCCCACAAAGAAAGAGAAAGACCAGATCAGAGGTGTGGGTATGTATACGTACGTACGTGTATGTACACTCTCTCTCTCTCTGTAGGAAGATTAGCAGGCCCCACTGTGTCCTCAGCCTTACAAAATGCTTTTCAGTCATTTCCAGCATACTGGCCACGTCACCCCTAAGGGCGTGCTCCATGGGACACAAGCAGTCCACTTCCCAAAGAGAGCACCCAAGGGATCCTGCCATTTATTTGGGTGCTCTGCATACCGTATCTTGTTTATTCAGGCCACAGCCCTAGAACGAGGATTGCCATTGCCAGGGGACAGCTGAGAAAGCGGTGACTTGGGAAGTTACTGGGCTTGCTCCATGCCCCATGCTGAGTTCAGGGCAGCCCAGGGCTTGGAACCCAGGTCCTGCAAACTAAAATGCCAGCGCTCTTGGGTGGTGCACCGAACTTCCCCCACCTTGCACCCCAAGCCCCATCATAGAAGCCAGGATTCTGACAGCATGTGGAGCGCTGAGACCGAAGCCACAAACACTTACATTGCCCTCCTTTTCAAAGTCTGGTGGAAGCAACTTCACGAAATTGTCAGGGAACACGCCTCGTCTGCCGTTGAGCTCTCCTTCCCACCAGCCGATGTCGATGCAGTCCTAGCAAATGAGAGAGCAGAGAGTGAGAAATGGGACCAGCACCACCCCAAGCGGCCTGACATCCCTTCTGGAAAGGACAGAGGCCCCCTCCTTGAGGCCCTATCGCTGCGGCAATGGTGACTAAGACTAAATTAGCACAAAACCCAGAGTCAGCTGGAGAACAAAAGCTTAAGTGTGCTAGAATTGCTGGCTGGGACCCAAGACCAGGCTTGCTTTTAGATGCCCTGAATCAGTGAGATCTCTCTCTCTCTCTCTCTCTAAACATGGGAAGATAAGTATTTTTGTTAGGTTTTAATTTTATCAAAATAAAATTGTTTCATTAACTGCAAATGTGGCTTAGAAAATCTCACCTGCACAAATGTCCTCTTTGTTTAGCCTGTCACAAAGCTTGTTGAAATGAAAAAGAGCTTTGCGACAGTCAGCCAAGCATAAGAAAAATCACACTTTCCGCAGCCCATTAATGCACTGCTCTCCACCTTCTCCTTTCAATGCTGATGGGGCACAGTTGTCTTCCTGAAAGCCCCTCCCCCACAGGACAGAATTCCAATTTTGCTTACTAAATGAATGAATAAATCTAGTCATTCTTCTAGATCAAAGCTGCTTTCCTCTGAATAGCCCCTATTCTGCAAATGCACTCATCAAACATTTATTGAGCGCCTACGCTGTGCCAATGGCTTGTTCGAGTTTTAGGAGTATCTCTTATGCTTGTGCTCTAGGTCTGGTTCCACTTCTACCAACCCAATCCAAGGCTCCCTGGCCCACTTGCTACACACGCCTTTGCACGGGCATTTCTCCCTGCACTGGCTTGTACAGTATATGCCCCACTGTCAAGTATATGCCCTTGTGTGGAAGCCTGACTCTCAGACTGTGATCAACAATTCTAGCCCCAAATGAGTGAAACCCCCAAATGCTAATCACACTGAGGACTTTTAAGGTTACACGTGAAGCAAGAAATGCTCAAGAAAGTGAAGAGACCCCCAGGCCCAGGGCCCATGGACAGATGCTAGGGGGGAAGGGAGAGGGAAGACTTAAACAGCAGAGGTGCAGCTGGTCGAGAGAGCCTTATGCGGCTCACTTGTGCTCATGAGATTCGGTATTCTAGCAGGGTGAGGAGTACATATGCCTTTTCCCCCATTACACCCCCAAACCCACTGCACAGCGCCCGGTATAGTTAATATTTATGGAAGTGATGCTGACTCTTTCTAACCCCGAGTCCTGTGGTCTCCTGCAATCTAACACCTGGGTCACTGCGGGACAAGAGCACCTCTATCTGCTTAGGTTTCTGGAGATTCCACCTCAAGTGAGAAGTAAATGACAGCCACCTTGCCCTAGCCCAGGGGCATCTGTTACAAGGACAAATTGAGCCCCTAGAAGAAAACACAGGTTTTGGCCATAGGTGCTTAGTCCTCAACTCACTTCTCAGCCCACCCAGCATCAGAAGGACACCTGAAGCATCAGGTTCCGATTTATCCTGAACACCAACAAAAGACTTCCAATGTGAGAGAGCACTTCTCTTTCAGGGAAAACGACAATGAGGAAGCCACGCATTCTGGTCCTGCTCACATCACACCCCCAAAACAATCTAGCATCAGCCTCCTAAGAAAGGGTTCACAACAGGGGTGGTGGTGGCAGGACTTCATGTCCTCTGAGGTCTTTCTGACCCCCAAAAGTGAGGTCATCAATGATACCAGAAACATTTATGAAGGAGGTAGGGCATGGAATTTCTCTACTCCTAATTCTTAGACATTAAGTCTTGCAATCCAGAAGGCTCTGCTCCAAGGAAATGTTTAATGCATTTTACTCCCCTCTTTTTCTGGATAAGTCCTTCTCATCTTCAAATCCCAGCTGGAAATTTACCTTTAAGAGGGTAACTAAGATGAATGAGTTCTCCTTTCTCTAACTGTGTTAATTTGTGCTTCCCAATATTCTTCCACAAGCATCAATTAAATGCAAATCACATTTGAGCTCCTTCCGTAGGCATCGAACATTAAACATGCCAAGGACATGATCCCTAGCCTCCTGGAGCCTAAGGATTTACATGAAAAACAGACACATATGACACGACAGCCTTTTTTGACAACAGGTATCAACTAAGAGCTCTGGTACCAAAGAAAATCACTCACCATTTTTCAAAAAATCTTCAATGTTTTCCTGTGTGAAGGGAGTGCTTACGCGAGGACTGCATGTCCCTCCACATTCATTTCAAACCTGACAAAGAATTATGTCCACAAAGGACACTCCAATACTGTCTAGTGCTACATCTTTCCTTACAAGGTTTTCTCCAGACTTTCTAAGTGGTGCAAATCCATAAGGCATAAACTTTAGCCTTACACAAGCAGGAACCCAAGAACCACCGTAATAAAACCTTTCGCTGTGTATATGAGAACAGTTAAAATATTTTTAATAAGCAAACCCATCCGAATAACTTGAGGAGTCATACACACCCTGGGGGGATACTCTGTGCCCCCTCACAGCTCAGTGGCTTGGATGGCTCATTTCTACTCTGCTTCTTTTTTTTCCCTTGTATAAATTTATTTATTTATTTATTTTTTATTTTTTTTTATTTTTATATTCCCCATACAATTGCAACCCCCTTATTTTGACCCAAGCCCTCCTTCCCCTCCCACCCCCTCGAGTGTCTCTGGTTCATAGTTGTTTGTTGATTTTGATTTTTTCTTTCTTATAGTTATTCATTTTCCTGGTCCCTTATTTAAGTTTTCTAGATTCCTGCTATGAGTGAGACCATCCGGTATCTGTCTTTTCCTTTCTGGCTTATTTCGCTGAGCATGATCCCTTCCAGCTCCTGCTTCTTAAGGAAAACACTACCAGTGCTAACCACGAGTAGTTCCAGGTAAGCGAGGGCAAGCACAAGGCCGAACACTAGCATCGCCGCTCTGGTTAGTGTAAGAACACACACAAGGCATGTGCAGGAGATAAGCACATGCATAAAGGAAAACGGCCAGGGAAGAGGAAGCGTGAGCTGCTGCAGGACAGAAAATGGCCGCAAGGTCAAGCTGCCCGGAGTGAGCTGATTCAGAGAACAGAGGCACTTTCCTCTTTCTGGCAATAGAAGCTAATTTAAGGAAAACAGGAACAATTTTGACAGCAAAATGCTAAGTGAAAAGAAGTCCTCTCCAGCCAACCAGACAAAAGAACCAGGCTTTTGATGACAGAGATGAATAGAGAATTCTTTGTATGAAGGCCGTGCTTCCAGAAGAGCAGCAAATTCAATATATTTATTGAGGACCTAAAACACTCAGGAGATGAGGGGAATTCAAGGGGAAAAAATATCATTGTGTCCTCACAGGGCTCCCTAATTCGGAGCCCAGTGGGAGAGTAACTGACAGAACACAAAACACCAGCAGGAGTAGGACCAAGAGAAGCCACCGGCCCGAAAGGAAAGAAACAGGGCAAGATCCGGGACCATGAAGGAAGGGCAGGGAGAGTGGGCAGCTGTGGTCATGGAAGACAACTTTCAAGAAAGAACGCAGTGCTTGGCCCCCACCAAAACGATGTTAGGTGTGAGCCAAGGTCGCACCCAGGGGTGACAGAGGAAGAATGGAGGAGCCGGTGGTCAATGATGTGTAAGGCCAGAATGTCATCAAAGAAGAAGCTGACGTCCTCAGGGAGGATGCCAGGAGGCGGGTGAAGGCAGGTCTATGAGGCAGTAGCTGATCACTGAGAATGGCAGTGCCATCAAACCACCAGATTTTAGGGTGACCATCTAACTTATTCCCAAACCTGGGACCCTGAGCATAACCCAAGATAATGGTCACCCCAGAAGGTTTTAAGATTCCAGTAAGAGTGCGGTAAAGGCAGTATAGGTAGGAGAGGGAATGGCCTCTGAATGAGGTGGGATTTTGCGGGGAAAAATAAGAGATCATTACAGAGATAAAAGTTTCTAGACAAACAATGATCAGAAATATGCTCTGCTGACATGAAAGCAGAGGGAAGTAGACCTGGACCCTTATCAAGAGTTAAGAGCACGGGAAGAATTATATTTCTTTTTTTTTTTTAAGATTTATTTATGCATACAAGAACTGGGGTACAGGCCAGAGGTGTGGGGGGTGGTGGTGAGAGGATTCACCAGAGACAGAGTGGGGAGCAGAACAGGCAGGTCTACTGAAGTCCACTGCTGAGAGGAGCAGCAGGCAAGGCAGGAGAGGTCTGCTGTGCCATGTGGGTCACCTCCCTGGCCGGGGATCGATCTTGTGCTGCAGTGGCTTCGGAAAGCTTCATAGTGCTGTGTCTTAACCCCTTGCGCCACCAGGGCGGTCCCAAGAATTATATTTCTGACAGAATGTTCACTTTTCTATGACCAAGTCTTCAACAAACGGCTTCCCCATGCCTTGGGACCAGGCAGATATTGGAATAAAATATATTTTTTCTTATAAAAATGGTTTTTCTTTTAAGGAGTGAATAAACAGCCATGGGTGTGCTGTGTTCCAGCCTCTTGGTTTATGGACGATCTCAAGTTATCCCAGGCGACTCAGAGAGCGGGAGAGCAAAGCTGGGCCACTGACAATATTTAAGTGACCCACCAGGGATAACAACTCTGATACACAGGGAAACCTTCCGGAGGTGTAAGAAGTGACTTAACTGCTGCCTTGAAGGTCATTACTATGGCTGTGTAGACTGATGTTAGAGACCTTAAGGGATACTGTGATGGGGAAAGCATCTTAATGAAGCTCACATGCGTTTGTCATGGGACTCAGCACCATCCTCGGATAAATCCCCCCGGCAGCAGCCCATACTTGGGAGAGAGCCGACGGTAGGGATGCCAAGGCCTTGGGGTGTGTCTGAAGAGGGAGACCTTGCCCTGACCTCAATGCCATGCCTCAGTCTGTTCAACTCTACCAGGCGAGCCCTGGGCAACATGGTTGAAGTGCTTTGTCACTCCACAGCGCTATGGCACCAGGGACCAGCTGAGAGCCACTCCCTGGCATGCAACCTGTCAAAAAGGATTCACCAGTGAGCTCTGGTGCATCCGCCCCTAGTCCAGGCACGTCACCTCGTTAGGGAAAACAAACTTGCCATCTGCTTGTAAAATGGTTAAAAGAATGAGTCAACAATCTCACCTTGTGCTCCATTTTGTGAAGTATGTAAGGCAACATATTAGAGCAGTGTTTTTCAGACCTGGCTGCACATTTCAATCACCTGGGGAGTTTTTAAAAATCCCAGTGCCCGGGGTAAAACCCACAGCAATTAAATTGTAATCTCTGGTGGGTGTGACTAGGAAATCTGTTTTTTCAAGGCTCCTAGATCCTTCCAATGCGCAGGGATCTTGTGAAAATGCCACTCCAATGGGTCTGGGGCAGGTCTGAGGTAGCATTTCTAGTTTTGGAGCTACATTTTTGCTCTTCCATATGTGTCTATGTCCACTCACCTTCCACAAAACCACCGGTGCCAGTACTCCCTGTCACCCTCCTCTGTCCTCTCCTCCCTCCCCCTCCCTCTCTTCCCTCTGGTAACCATGCAATTCTTTCACTAGGTCCAAGATTTATTCCTGCTGTATTTCACCTGTGTATCGTTTTTTGTTTTTTATATTTCACAGATGAGTAAAACCAACCAGTATCTTTCACTTATTTCACTTAACATAATCCCCTCAAGGTTCATCCTTTTTTTTACTAAAAATCCATTTTGTACTAAAAGCCACAGATTTCATCTTTTATAACAGCTGTGTAGTATTCCAATGAGTATATATTCCATAATTTTTTTTTTATCCATTTGCCTATTGAAGAGCACTTAGGTCAGTTTGATGACTTGGCAGCTGTGCACAGTGCCTTTCTAACAGGTTCCCAGGTGATGCCAAGCTCCTGGTCCATGGGACATACTTTGAATAGTACCAAATACCTAGCACAGTGCACGGAAAATATCAATTCTGAATAAATGTCATCTGAAGGATCTGATAAATGGCCCAATCTTCCCCCAGGTTATTAGGTTATTTCTTTCAATTTTAAAACATCAGAAGTGAGGTCAAGTTGAACAAAGAAGACACAGGTGTAGATGAGCTACACAAAGAAAGCTCCATCTATATGATCAGGCTTACATGTCAGTCTGTACCAAATGTATAATTTATTCATAATTGTGGTAACAACTTAAGTACTCCCAAAAATCTAGGCTGCATTTTCTCATATAAGTGTCCTAAGTGAGTACAGACAGGAATGTATGGCTTAAAAATGTACATATCAAACCAAAAGAAGAAAATGGGTTAACCAACAGGTCCAAATGAAAAACTGGAGCATACTGCTCAGTCAGTTCTCCTAGTGGTCAGATGTCCCCACACTCCCTAGTACCTATTTCCCAGAAATTATGCACCATGGCTATTTTTCACAACCTTCTCTGATGACTGAGATATGATTCAAGGAGAGAGTGAGTGCTGCACAATTTTAGTGTGGCTGTTAAGTGAGCTTCAGAGTGCCCCAGGGGGCCTCACACCCTCAGCATCCCGCCAGCAGTACGGAAAACGCTGTTTAATATTTACTAATGAACGCCTTCTGCACAGAGCTTCAGGGGAGCTGTTGCGAGAAAGCTCCATGGAAGCTGGAGCCCAGGAGCACTCAGCTCTGACTCTGCTTGTTAACACCTCCCCAAGAGATGCAATTATTCTGCATGGCTGGCATTTCTGCTCAGAATTTCCAACATCCCCGTAAGTCAGTTACTAAAGCAGGCTCATCAACATCACAGTTTATGAAGTAACAGGGGGAAAAAAAGAGAACTATGGTCTATCTCAGTGTCAGAGAAATGTCTGGCATACCAGAGTTAATGAGGGAAGCCAAGAAACCAGTCCCAGGGACAAGCCCACTAAAGAAAAGGTCACATTCCAATTGGTAACACCCTAGGATGATCAAGGCTTGGGCAGCTACTCACTCATTCAGTGTAGTGATACTGGGACCAGTCTCTGTGATACTGGGAGTCTAGACTTCAAAGAGTTTATTTACCTAATTGTAAAAAAAAAAAAAAACTTGGCTTTTTGCTGGGTAATGATGTACAGATTTTGCTAAACTGACTTCTGATTTTATTTCCATTTTATATAACAGATAAGAAAAAAATGGATGAATAACACACAAAAAAGCAGTAATCAAGCCTCCTTTAGGTCATACCATTATTTATTCAAACATGAATTGATGCCTGAAAACTATTCAGAAATGCCCCTATGTGGCTTATATAATCTTTTACAAGCTTTTACTATACCTTTCATATTCCTGCTTCTTCATATATCTAGTAATTGTGATTGTATGTTCTCAACAACTGTGCATGCTACATTGTTGAGTGACTGGATTTTGTTGTCTTCCTTGCAAGAATGTTAAGTTTTATTAAAGTTGGCAAGTTACTTGCAGGTCAGCTTGATCTGTCAAGGCTTGGATTTAGGTTTTGTTAGGGTGGGTCTAGGTTAGCACTATTCCTATGGTTGCTTTTTCCTGGTTCTCAATTGGAAGCCAGGGATGTCCAGAAAGGCTTTTCTAATCTACTAAGTCAGAACTCCAACATCGTCCCATCATTGGTGACCCCTGAGATATTCACTCAGCTCACAGCCCACCCACCCCTCATGTTTTTTTTTTTTTCCTGCTAGGTCTCATGGAGTCCAGTCTTATTGATGTACAGCTTATTATTTGCCCAAAGACTCAAGAGAGCCCTACACAGATGTCTAGAGCTCTTCTTTGTGCAACATGCTTCTCTGTAGTCCCCTGCCATGAAAATTCCAGCTACCTTGGCAGTCCTGAAATATGATTTTCATTTCCTCTATCCAGTAAGTCTTCTGCTCTTTAAGGAACTCTGCCCTGTGCTACAGTTTAAAAAGCGTCCCAGGCAAAAAGTCAGGGTGGATATGGAACTCACCGTGTGCTTCCTTTTTCTCAAAGACAATATCCCTGCGCCAAGTTTTTGTCCAGTTCTTAAAATAACCCTACCTTGTATATTGTGTCTAGCTTTAGAGTTGTCTATGGCAGGAGGGAAAGTTCATTACCCTTTACTCCATTTTGGCCACAAAGAGAAGTTATATACACACTTAAAAAGATTGTTTCTTTAATTAGAGTGAGTTTATTTCATTCTAGATATAATAAAACTTGGTGTTCTATCTTTAAAAGTCTGAACTATTTCAAGGCCTAATTCCCCAAAGAAGTCCTACAGAAAGAATTTCTGAAATGAAGATACATACAAGAGTTTTTAATTACCCTGGAGTTTCCTTTGCTAGTCATATGCACCTTTCCCTAACAAGGCAGGTAAAGTATTCCCTATGGAAAAATAGTCACCATGAAACATCTTTATAAGGAAAAGTTAAATGCATTCAGTAAGTTAGTGCCATGCAATGTTGTTCAGATAATGGCACACATATACAATCATACTTTGAAACTGCTAAAGGCTAAATGTTTGTGGAAGTCATCAGCTGAGAGGGAGGTTCTGACCATGTAAGGTCCTTCCCATTCACCCTGGAGAGCTAAGAGCTCACTACACTATACTCCTGAAACCAACTCATAGCACATGGGTTAGGAAATGCTACAGAAGTAACCCAAGAATCCAGATGTCACTAAGAAATGAAGAAAAGCTGAACCCAAATCTCAGTCCCCTGAAAGAGAACAGAGCTTCCACAGGCATTGCAAAAGGCAGGCAGGTATCAAGAAGGCCCAAGGGGATTTTAATAGGGGACAATGCAGAGCAGAAGTCCCAAAGCCTCTGCACTCACAGCCTGTATTTCCTCTTAAGAAAAGGATGCTTCAATCTGGAGCCTCTTCAGAGAATAGCACCCAACAGCAATGCTGTGTGGCCAACCCCATGGGCCCCATTTATGTCCGGCATCTTGTGCTATTGTGTGTGTGGGACATGGCCTGAGAGTTTCTACATAACAGATGGACCAGAACTACTCCCTGATTTCATCTGCAGCTTATATAACCTTAAGTCTCAGGAAATGGTTATACTTTTGGCCTTTTTTTCTAATGGAAAATACAGACTGTCTACTCCTATAAATGAACTTCAAAACTCAGTAACCACGTGAAAAGGAGATGCTTGCAGAGAGGGCTTTTTCCTGTTTATTTGTAATCCCATTTTAAGCCTGACAAGAGATGGGAACCACAATAGGCTACCTAAACAAATGCAAACCATGAAGGTGGCATTTTTACTTTTTTTTTTTTTGGTCCATTTAAACAGAATCAAGTATGCGAAGTTATGTCACATTATGTTTTCATAGAAACTTTCCATCTTCTACTTCTTAGGTTGTTTACACTGACGTAACCACTTAATGCTGAATTTTAAAAACTATTTCTAATGTCATCTGCAACTCATCCAAAGCACATTGCTAAAGGCACCCCTTAGCACTCTACCGCTCAAGGACATACATCCTGTAGCTTAGCCTTTCTTTCCATTTATGTTTCGAGAACTGTATTGATTCAGTATCCAAATACATGACTTCCTTCAACTGAAAGGATAGTAGATATATTAAAAAAAAAAAAAACTGACAAAGACACTGGCATTTAGAAAGCATCTTTCATAATGTCTTAAGAGATTTTCCTAGCCCCTGCACCAGCTCTAAAATACAAAGAAAGCTGTAAGGATGAGGGTTGGGGAGTATCTTCATTTTACAGATAAGCACTGGGAAGGAACAAGGGGTAAAGGACAAAACTGTGATCCTTAAGAAAGTCAAGAACCTCCAGGACAGCTACAGCAGTTCTTGGTAAATTTCTGAGTTCCCGCCTTCTATCTCCATTCTTCATCAGACAAATCTACACTTTTAAGTTTTTCTATTAGGATAACTTATTCCTTTGCATAAACATTTGTTTGGGGTCTTTTTCTCCATACTCAGCATATTTAGCTTTTAGGACTGTACAGTGAGTAAAAACTCCAATTCGCAAATCAAACCCAGGCTCTAGGGCTGCTCAGCTGAGTGCAGGCCTGACTGGTGGCTTGTTTCTACAACAGCTCATCACCCTGGGGCACAGGGCCATGGCAGAGTGGGGGCCAGGGAAAGGCTCGGATATGGGGGAGTCTTGGTCTTATAATACAAAGGCTATTCCCAGGAAGACCAAAAATAAAATGAAAGTCCTTGAAATTCACTCAATTACTTATCAGCCATTTACTAAACACCGGCCTTCAGACAGCCTTGTAAGAAGATCAACAGACCAACCAATACTATTCTCTTAACATCTTTGCAGAGCAAAAATGTTTAATTTTGCCAAGGTCCAATTTAGCAGGTTTTTTTCTTTCATGGATTGTGCTTTTGGTGTTAGGTTTAACAACTCTTATCTCCTATGTTGTTATATATAACTTCTATGCTTTACATGTTGCCCAATGAGCCATTCTGAGTTACCCTTTGCATGTTTTAGGTTTAGGTTAGGGTTCATTTTCTTTCTTTTTTTGCCTATGAATGTCCAATTGTGCCAACACCATTTACTGAAAAGATTTTTTTCTTGTATCTTCTTTGTGCTTTTGTGAAAATTAATTGGCTGTATTTTTATGGGTCTATTTGTGGGCATTCTATTCCAGGGGCCAGCAAACCACTGCCCATGGGCCAAATCTGGCCTACTACTATTTCTGTACAGCCCACGAGAATAGTTTTTATATTTTAAAAATCAAAAGCTTACTATTTCAAGAAATGAGAAAATTATACAAAATTCAAATTTAAGTGTCCATAAATAAAGTTTTATTGGAACTTAGCCACACCCATTCACTTACATGTGTGACTGCTTTAGCAAAGTTTTGACAGAGACTCTAAGGCCCATGAAGCCTAAAATATTTATTCTCTGGTCTTTTGCAGAAAAAGTTTGCCATGCCCTGGTGTAGGATATGAGGATCCTTAAGTATATTCATAGAGAACCTCAGGGACTCTCCGAATGCCACTTTAAAAAAAGTACTGTAAGAAGCTTTAAATAGAACCTCTGAAAGCCTTGAGGAAGAAGGAAAAGGAATGCATTTAATAGCTGACTACTCTTTCTAGCTAGGACTAAAATATAAAAGCCTTAAGTAAAACTATACTTAAAAGAATGAATTTTACTGCACTAATATTTATTTTAATGACATTTTTCTTAAATATCTCCATGAGTCATAAACTAAGGAAAAACATTTGTAATGTGAAAACATTTGTAATGTGAAAGATGACAGGCTAATGTCATGAATATTTTATAAAACTCAATTGGAAAATGACACATAAAATTGTCAACTTGAGTAATCATTTTTTAAATGCAAACACTTATCAGATTAGCAGAGATTAAAAAGAACAATAATATCTAGGGATGACAAGGATAGGGAAACAGTCTTACACACCTGTGGGGAAGCGAAGCTGGCACAATCTTCCAGAACATCACTTAAATGTCTTCTAAAGGCACTGAGGCAGCATTACAGTTAGCAACTTCTCATCAGGAAATAGTAACAACCCCACCACTCAACATCTACCTTTAGTGTGGTCTTCTATGTGCTTTACCTACTATGCCTCATTTCATCTTTATACCACGAGGAGGTAGTTCCTATTATCAGCTCCATTTCACAGATGTGGACACAGACACAGAGACAGAGCAGCCTGTCCACACTTGCACAGTAGTAGAAAGTGACAGAAGTAATGACGCGCCCATGAATTTACAAAGAAGGTGATGACTACATGCAACATGGTCTAAAATAGGATCTAAAACTGGAAACAAGCAAAATATGACAGAGAATGGTAGTACTCCATACATTAGTATACATAGCTAAGGAACGATTTTATAGGGCTGCCAAAATTAGAGAAAAAGAGATGAAATAGCATATATATGACTATTTTTATTTTGAACTATAACAGTGTGTGTGTATATTAAAAAATCTGGAAGATTATAGCTCAAATATTAAAAGAAGCATCTGAAGGTGTTAAGGTCACAGGTGATTTTGACTTTTCTTTGTATTTATGTTTTGTTTTCTTTTTTTCTTCTTCAAGAGTATTATTCACAAAATTTTAAAGTATTATTTAAAAGTGCATCCCACCTCATTTTTCATCTCATGAAAGTGTATTTTAATAACACATAAATACAAATGTAAAGAGCAATTGTATACAACTATAATAAATTTACTTTCATCCTAAGGAGGGTCAAAATAAATGATAAAGGGGATTTTCAGGAAAAGTACTGACCTTAATTTCAGGACAGTTCAATATACCATGAAAGAACTTCCTGTCACTGGGCATTTGTCATTTCTTCTTCCAAAAATAACTTATAATTGCAGTAACTATAATTTACCTTTTACCTTTCTGAAGCATTCTCAACCACAGCAGCTTAGTTTATCCTCACAACAGCCTCTCAGAGTAACACAAATACAAAGGTTGGACATAAAAAAAAGGAGAGGTTCTCTAATGCCTTAAGATACCTGCTGATTTTCCTGTGTGTGTCAGGAAAGAAGTCTCCCCAGAAGATGTGGCCAGGATGACTGACGTCCCGCCACTAAGGCACAGCACTCTGGAGAGAGATGACATTAGGCTGAACAAATACAAGATGCCTTTTAACAGTTATATGCCATTTGTGGTGGCACGTAGAGGTGAAAATTTGCATCCATTACAAATCATCTGTCTATCAAAAATGCAATTGGGATCACCAAATTTTGGGGTGGCACTGTTTTGACTGTCTACTGGTAAAGGAAAGACAGTTTCTCCGACTCCAAGTCCTATGTTTGGCCTCCTCACCTAATTGATAACTGTGCCTCTGTGACGTAAACAAGCCCAGTGAAGTGGCGTCTTGATCAAATGCACGTACGGCGCCAGGATTCCTCTCAGCCGTCCCACTGTCCTTGTTACTTTAAAGAGGAAGACAAAACAGCAGCAAACTATATTCCTTGGGATTTCTAATGCTCTGAAGAAGAGATATGTTATGACTTGTCGTGAGAAAGGACATACGTAGTCTAACAAGAGAGGCCATACAGCAAGAAATACACCCTACGACATCAATGACTCACTGCTGAACACTGACATTTTCCAAATGTGTGTAAACCCAGATGATCCCAGACCTATGCTTAACTTCTTCATTCACTCATAAAACATGTCCTTTTAATGGGCCTGTCAGCATGTCATCATTTCCAGGGTGACACCTGATAATTTACTCCTCACCCTTGAAACCACATTTAATCCTAGCATTTTAGCTCCGCTAAAAGCTTCAGCAGTTCAGAGAGAAGGGTCCAGGCCAGAAATCTACTTAGCTGATCGCCTTTCTTATACCAAGCCGAGGACCTTTCTGGAGAGCCCTAGAGCTACTTCTCTTTGAGGAAACATCCTTTCTTCCTATGCGGCAGAAAGACAGGAAGTCTGAAGACAGTTTTCTAGTGAATAAATGTTTCCGTTAATGAATTAACGGGAGGGAGGTGGGAAGGGAAAATAAATAGCAGAACAAACAAAAGAACATATAATCATAGAGTGACTTAGGAAGAAGCCAGGACTCCCGCCCTCCCAGATCCTCCCCCTCCCCCACCCGCAGGCCTCTCTCTCTGTCAGAGTCAACAGAAAACTAAGTGGCTGGAGGAGAAGAGAGCAAGGCAAACCACAGTGGGCATGGGAAGAAAGAGGAAGAAAGATGTGGAAGAGGAGGGCTCCGGGCACAAAGGGAAACCCCAGTAGCCCCGAGCTGAACTCATTTCCTCTGCACTGAATACATCATTTCATTTGGGGAGAGGCGACAGGAGGACGGCAGAGGCATAGGTGATGCTGCCCCGAGGAGATGAGACGCATGGACACCAAAGTGCAAGCGCCAGAAACAAATGGTTGGGGTGACGTCGAAGTAATGACGGTTTCCTGATAAAATCATAATGTCTTCTACTTGGAAAGAAAACCCCACCGCGCTTGTCCTAGATATTCAGCAACAGGGGGTGACTCTGGAGCAGACAAGAGACACCTCTGGCGGGGCGGGCCCTGAGCCCCACCGTCTACAAGCCTCCCGCTGCCCCACAGGAAACATAGGCGGGACCACCCTGCCCAGATCTCAAGGTCAGGCCAGGAGATGCCTCTGCCCTGCCTCTGTCATGACTTGCTGGGCGTCCCTTGGGAAAGTCACTTCTGGGCTTTGGGCCTCTGTTCCTCCTTTGGCATCTGAACAGAACACCCCTAGTCCCCCCTCACCCCCAGGGCTGCTGTGAGGATGAGCTCGAGGGAGACTAGTGAGTAAAAGGAGTGCAATGAGGAGTCCCAGGCTCTTGCTGCCAGCAGCCCAGAAGGGTTCTGGGAAGCTGGGGTCCTGCAGATAGATGGAGCTGTTATTCTCTCATCAAGTTCAGTGCTCCTCCACCGCCTGGAAAGGCAGGGAGGAATCATGGTGAGGTGGAGAGGAAAGAAGCTGGCTTAGTTAGTATTCAGCCCTCGCTGCAGGGCTAGCTCCAAATATCTGGGATCTCTGCTCTGATACCTCCCTAGGAAAAGGTGAAATGCCCAGTTTGCGTTTATGTTTTTTTTTATAAGGGGTTCCATTTTCTCTAATCCTCCAGGTCCCCTCTTACTCCAGGGTGCACCTGCTGGTGTCCCTCTCTGAACATCAACAGTTTACGCTGTCTCCTTCTCCTTCTCTCCATCTCTACTGGAGCACAATCTCTGATAACATTGTCTTTTTCAGTGTTTACCCTGATGTTGTCAAATAGGCTTATAACCGCGCAGAAATAGGCATTGTGTCCGCAGTGATAAGGTCGAAGACACAGCTACTCAGGGAAGACTCTTTATAGGAAATACCTAGAGATTGTTTTTTATAGGGGGTCATGCGGGAAAACATTCCGCCCAGGGCTGGTGGGGCTGCGGGGAAAGGACCATTGCTCTGAGGCCAGGAGGCTGTCAGTCAAGGCCAAGAGCATCGTCCCTCTTGGCAGCTGGGCCTGGGCAAGGAGCAGCCAGAGCTTCTCTGGTTAGAAAGCAGACCCAGAGGCCTTCGAATATGCTCTGAGCACAAATCGGGACGGCGGGAGCACAGAGGAGGGCGCCATAATGAAAGCTAAGTGCAGGTGTGCTCCGCAGAAGTGGAAATGTTCCCAAACCCACAAGAATTTCTTTATAAATAAACTAAAAAACAGCCTTGCAGATTGCCACATTTCATCCTAGTTTCCAGGGACACATACAAATAATTGAGGTCTTTGCACATTACTTCAGGAACCGTGGAGGGCTTACAGGCATCCACTAAAGTGTCTGACTCATTGTCCAGAAAGCTTCATGAACTGATTGACAACCTACGGTTAAAAATGAGGGTAACCCCACCCTGTGACCCCCACCACAGCACCGAAAAACGGGGCGAAAGGAAACCACCTTAACTGACTAGAAAAGGAAAAAACTGCCAGAACCTTTAGAGCAAAAGCAATTCAATTTAGCAATTCAGGTCTTTCATCTCCACTCATGCATGCAATAAAGAAGCACGTCCAAATGCAAATCAAACAAATCACAGTGAAATTATTCACTTTACAAGATCGATAGCACACAATCGTCTAGTGAACTGGGCAATCCCTGCACTCAGAACAAGAAGTAAGAATTTTCTGTAATGTCAGCAAGTTCGACAGATTCAGACTCCATTCTTCTCACTTTCAGCAGGCGAAATATTTATGGTATGCCTTCTTTCCAAATTCTTGCTAAAATCTTCTCCATTGTGAATTCTTACCTATTTTAGGTAGATTTTTCACCATTTTATACCTATTTCATATCAAGACATTCCAGGCCCAGCACACCGGGCACCCACAAGAGCTCTTCCATGCTCATTTCCAAGGTGAAAGAGCAATCAAAGGTGAAGTGACAACTCCCAGCATACCCCGCAAGAGGCACTTTATACACAGCATCTTAGTAACCCTCACAACAGCCTCTGTGGTCAGCCTCACAGCAGAGGAAGCCGAGGCTTGGGGGTGCATGACATGCTACAGACACACGGCTAGGAGGGCTAGAGCTGGGCTTCAAGCTCTGGCTCCACTGAGCTGCTAGCCTACATGGCACTCATCATTTAACAAGGTGCTTCAACAAACTGGAAAGCTAGGTCAAGGTTGGTAGACATTTTGCAGTAATAAAAGTTAAAATCTGCAGAAGTACAGGTTAGCAAGAAACCTGATTTCACAGAGCATATAAAATAATAAAAACAGAATGAGAGTGTATAAGGGACTTGTTTTAAGCAACAGGCTCAAAAAGCCCCCAAGCACATGACGCCGAGCAGCCTGCGTGCACACAGCGGCATGCTCCTGGTGGAGAAAGCAGCAACATGGGTAGGTAGGCAGCGGGCAGCCTGGGCATCAGGACCAGGTCTGGGCCAAGGCAGAGAGGACGCTTGAGCAGGATGGGGAAGTCCTGGAAGCGTTTGTGAAGAACAGCAATGGGGATCAAGGCTACAAAGCCATGCTGAGGCCCGACTACCTGGGCAAATGAATACCAGAAAAATAGAGCAGGGTCTCACAAAGAGAGAAAATTCTGTCACCTATGACTTCCGTTGGCATAGAGGGGCTCCAGGAGCCAGTACTGTCACAGGATGATAAAGAGAAGAAGCTGGGGTGCCTGGGGGACACATCCCTCCTCCCTTTGCCACCCCAAGGCTCTCCTCCAGAGCTGCATGGTGGAAGATCCAGAAGGAGGGACAAAGCAGGGAGGGGGACTGGCTCTCTGCTCACCAGCCCAGCCTGGGAGGTGTGGACGCCAGCCTGGGCCTGGCCCTCCCGTGGGTGGGAAGAAGCAGGGACTCAGGAAGGCAGACCCCTCAGGTGGGGGTGTTGGTGGGCTCGGGGTTGGCAGAGGACAACCAGGGGGAGCAAGGATGAAAGTGACAGGACACACGAGGCACGAGGAGCAGCATGCGTATTCAAGTCAGGTCAGCGGACCAAGTGTCCAGGCAGGACAAGCGCCCGCATCGCAAATGTAATATTATTTGTAAGCTGCCTCATTATTTGCAAATGGCCATGAAAGCAGGGCTCTCGGCACAAGCCTCAGGTCACTCTCGAAAGCAGCCTTCCTCCTCTGCCTGCTGCTCGCTCCCTGTGGTCTGGATGGGGGCCGAAGAGACCCTTCCTCGCTGAGTCCTTTAGGCAACTCCGCTTAAGCTGGCAGGTAGACACGCAATGGTCAAGACGAACGTGCTCTCGCTGTAGGTATTCACATGACAAAGAGGGAACCAGATGCATTCAGAGACGAGGTCGTCCGTGGTGCTTTTCTCTTTTCCCCAAACCTTGTTAAATACTATTGGCACATCTGGTTTTCAATGAAAAAGTGGCTGACCCCTCCAAACACAAAGAGAAAAGACAGCCCACCCCATGGCAAAGAACGGCAGCGACTGAATTCCCTGGTGGCCTGTTCTTCACCAGATACTTGCTCGAACCCCCGCCCTGTACCGTTCACACCCCGCCCACTGACTGTGGTTCCATTTCTGTAGTTTTCTTACCTGATGTTGACTGTGGTGTAATATTTTGAAAGAGACCGCAGGCACTTAACTTTTATTACAGTAATTGCTACAGTTGTTGCATTTTATTATTTGTTACTACTATTAATCTCTTACTGTGCCTAATTTATAAATTAAATTTTATCATAGGCCTGTACATCTAGGAAAAACAGAGTCTATGAGGTTCAGTACTAGCTGCAGTTTTAGGCATCCACTGGGGGGCTTGGAACACATCCCCATGGAGAAAACCTAATATTTGTGCTAATTATCAGCATATTTGTATTATGCTACACCCCATTTAACCACTTCCCAATTCTGAGTGCTGGGTGAAGGGTCTAATTAAAACCAGGGAAAGCACCACGCACAGCAGGCGGCGCCCGCAGCCGGGGGAAAGGGTGGAGGGGCAGAGAAGCAGACTGCGGCCTCCCTGGCAGAACAAGGGCAGCCTTGTCCCGTTTTCCTCTTGTCTCACCTGCCACCTGCGGAAGTACACTGAAGTCAGTTCAGGGAGAACATTTCACAGGTAAAAAAAGGATGGACGAGTTCTTGGGACCTAAGCAAAGTAGGGAACAGTTTGCTATTCCAGAACGGCGCCTGCAGCATTGCCCAGCGTACCTCGTCCACACAGAGCGGGCTAACGCTCCCGAAAATAATCTGACCTTTGGCAAGCTACTTAACCTCTGGCTAACTTCACTGATGGGCATCTTTGGTTCAGGTTCTTACAACACACAACCTTCATGGAAATTTCCTAAAGGTAACCACCCTTGATTATAAAGGTTATAAAAGTAAATCCTACCTATCACTTTATAGACAAACTTGGGGTTGGGGACAGGGGGCACAGTCCGCACCATGGTCCCCTCCCTCCCAGTAATGGCTAGAGGCAATCCTTTTCCTTGCACCCTCCACCCTACCAACACATCCCAGCCCTGCTGAGCAGAGACACCCAGGGGAGCCCTAGTCGGGCTTGTGATAGGGAATTAGAGGTTCCTGCCACTCACCTGGATACAAGGATAAATCCACCCTACACATCTTAAAGACGGTTCACTGCATTTGACCATCACGAAACTCTACTTCAGAGAAAAGGCCTCTATTCCTGAATCACTTCAACAATGCATCTCTCAACCACCTACTTGGTGAGGGCTATTACACAAAAGCACAAGCAGTAACGCTCCAGATCCTGTTAAGCTGTGTCACTTCACACAGATTTTATAGCTCTCTGTATATTTACAGGACTCTGCCTGTAATGATAATAAAATCGCCCAACCTTAGCCCAAACAAGACAGGCAAAATTCTCTCAGGCTCGCTACCTGTCTTTGATCTGAGCAGCAAACATTCTTCAAGCGCTTTCTGCTGAGCCATGAGCAGTCTTTTCAAAGCCCTTCCTTACGTCACTCCTCACAGGGAGCTTTTGTGCCAACGCTGCTGTGGAAAGGGGTAGTCCGACTAAGCAGGCCACCTTCTGGGTTAGCTCTTCTGGGACAGATGTCTTCTGCAGGACCATGCAAATCTGCAGCTAGCTCCAAGGCAAACAGAATCTATTCAGTTTTCAAGTTCATTATTCATCTGGACACAGTGAACTTAGCCTGATCTAGAGGAAAGACGTAAGCGTCTTCATCAGGAATTGAGAGCCATGAGAAGCAAGTGCTTCAGGGGCTGAAACAAAAGGTTGTCTCCAGTCAACACCCCAGATCGAGTCACAGCTTAGAAGGCAGGCAGAAACCTTTGTTTACCTTATTGATGAGAGTGACTATATCCCCTTCTTTGATTGTCAATTCATCGTCATTCTGTGCCTCGTATGGAAATATTACTTTGCAGTAATCCTTGGCTGTAAGGAAAGAAAAAAACAACCTTTAAGACACTTGATCTAGGAGAAGATGTTAACTTCTGAGGAAAGCACACTTACTAGGACACTACTACTGTATAAAGAAAGGGTCAGCCTCAGAAAACTACCTCAGATGGCTCATTTTTGGCTCATGCATATTATGATTATCATCTCTCCCCCCCACACACAGATTACATGACATCATAAAGTGCCCTTGAATGCTCTGTGTCTCTCAGGCAGAAAAGCAAAAAGATTTCCTTGATCTCAGGATGATGCTGGGTTGTTGGAAAAGTCATGACATATTTTTTGCACAGAAAACAGAAAAAATACATCATGACTTTTCCGACAACCCAATAGAAGTGTCTGTTTTATTTTCTTTATTTTTATAGGTCATTTCATGTACACTTCAGGTAGATGCATAAGCAGACATAATCCACAAAGATCAAAAAGTTTAAAGTCTGCCCTTGTTGGCTTCTCCTACGTATCACTAGATCTGAAACTGGGTATCTGCGTTAGTCGTAAGGCCGACATGGTAGCCAAAACAACGAAAGAGATGCCGCAGAGCTACATTTTAAGAGAAAGAAGAAGGTGTGTTTATATGTCAACAAAAGTCAACCATCAGGGCCTCCCCGGTGGCGCAGTGGTTGAGCGCTGGGTTGCGAAGCTGCCCGCGGCCTCTGCGGCGCCGGTTCGATCCCCGGCTGCTCCCCGGCCACCGGAGGAGGGTCCCACATGGCGCGCAGACCTCTCCTGCCGCCCGCTGCTCCCCTCAGCAGTGTCCTTCGGTCCTTCTGCCTGCTCTGCTCCCCGCTCTGGCTCTGGTGAATTCTCTCACCCTCCCGCGCTTCTGACTGTACCCAGTGCATGTATAAACAAAACAAACAAACCAGCAAACAAATAAATAAAGCATGCCTCTATTTAAAAAAAAAAAAAAAAAAGTCAACCATCAATAGTCAACAAATACTAACCAAATGTTCTTTACACAGACACATGCATGCATGTGTCATAGAGGGGGTCGTTCATCAGCAAGGATAGGCACTGGCTCTTAGCAAAGAGGGAAAGACAGTAAAGCCACTCAGAATCAGTTCGGGAATTTCTTGAATTATATGCTTTCCAAAGTCATCTGATGTTAAATCTTCTCTATTTATGCAACAGTGCCAGCTTAGAAGAATGAAAATACTTGTAAGATATTTGGGAAATCAAGACCTGAAAAACTGGAGTTTGATGACTCAGGACAGAAGGTGGTGAGAAAGATTCTTCAAGAGAATTAGTGTCTACCGTGCTGGGATAGGCATTTATTACTCTGCATCTAAGTCAACAATCCTAATGGCTTTGAACGGCTTAGCCATTTCCGAAGGATTAGGTCAGTTCCTGCAGAGAGATCACAACCTAGAGCTATATACATAAATATCAATTATCTTATTCCCAGGACAGTTCGTATCACCGAAATGTGGTTTTTTTTTTATTATAGTTATTGTCACATCAATCAAAGAGTGATATATAATGTAAAAGCAATAAAAATCTCTAATAAAGACAAACTGTGGTCTAAGGTTGGTCTAGACATGATGAGGGGAGAAGAGACGAAAGAAGGGGCAAAGAGAAAGACTCATTTTGCTTCTGCAGAGATTTTTTGTTTTCTGCCCAGTGGTTGGAAGGTATCAGTTACATCCCCGACCTAGAGCTGGCAAAACTTCCATCCTAAGTACACTGAGCCCTGATGCTTCTGCTCATTAACCTGTGCTGAGTTTTGAAATCCCACCCATCTCAATTGCCTAAATAGTCCTA
This sequence comes from Talpa occidentalis, assembly GCF_014898055.3. Classification (NCBI taxonomy): domain Eukaryota; kingdom Metazoa; phylum Chordata; class Mammalia; order Eulipotyphla; family Talpidae; genus Talpa; species Talpa occidentalis. Next base: position 79,325,837 of record NW_023601543.1, on the reverse strand, counting down.
TGTCCACATAGTTACCCATGTTCCATCTCTTTTAAATCAGTAATAGAAAACCTCTTAAATTCTAAATCTGCCAAACATTCTAAACGAAGGGAAAAAGTTAAGCATCTTTAAAATGGATAATGACAGCTCCTTACCAATTTTCCTATTGACTGTGCTAGTGAAGTATGACTATCCAACCTCAAAACTTACAATGCTGAAACAATTACAGCATTATTGAAAAACTGTCCTGCAGAGTCCTACTTTAAGAACAATTCTTTGGATGGAACTCATGAAAGCATTTCACAAAGAACGGCAGATACCTGTGGCCAACAAAGAAAAGGAACAAGTCATGTGTCTGGTCCTTTCCATCAGATAAAGTTCATGGAGGGTGGTGGATTGTTGGTTAACTCCCAGCAGTCATTCCTCATTCCCTGCTAAGTTCACAGAACCCAAACATGCTCAGGCATTGTATTCAGGAACAGGGACTCCTCCCATAGCCTGAGAGATGAGGAAAACATACCTAGGCAAATAATATTAATTTCATTTCGCTCTGTCGATGACTGGTCTAGGGGTGAGCAAGTGATCTACTGCTAGCCCATGAGAGGTGAGAGGAACTCTGTTGGGGGTATGGGGGTACTGTTAGATGTGTTCCAGGATAAACACAGAGATGTGAGGGAGAGAGTTGCCTCTGCCTTCCTGCTTTTAGCATTGTTTTGTCCTTGTTGGAAGACGGTATAACATTTGGTGCTGCTGTGATCATATTTCATCTGTGAGAGGAAAGTCAAGAAAATTACAGGGGGCCTCCCTGGTGGCGCAAGGGGTTAAGTCTCAGCACCACCAAGTTATTGGCAGCCACTGCAACATGAGCTCAATCCCTGGCCAGGGAGCTGACCCACATGGTGAGCAGACCTCTCCTGATTCGCCTGCTGCTCCCCTCAGCAGTGTATTTCAGTAGTTCTGCCTATTCTGCTCCCTACTCTGGTGAATCCTCTCAACTTCCCCGCACCTCTGGCTTACACCCCAGCTCAGGCCTCACACTGTTGAAACGTCTCTTGAATTAACCAACTTGGGGTGGGGGTGGGGCCTGTCTATGGAACTCTGGCTACCCGACTTAATGAGACTGTTGATTACTACTACTTAGGGGTCAGGCAGGCATTCATTACTACAGCAGAAGACACTGTCATGAAGGAAATTGGTATTAGAAGATATTTTGAGTTGCCTCCTCTGAAACGCCTGACTGTGATTTGCCTCACCCCCCTCAAAAGGTCTTGCTATGTGTCTTCGTGCATCTTTTTCATTCCATATCCCCCTTGCTATCTCAGGACATGGCCCAAATAAGGGGTCAAAAAATGACTGGCATCAACTTGTAACCAACTTTTGAGAAAACATTTACAAGAAAGTACTAGCATGCCTTTAAAATGTTTCACAGAGCCATTTTGTTTTATATTCACAGTTTTCCTATAAGCTAAAGAGGGCAGGTGCCCCTACTTTTTTTTAAAACAGCTTTAATGACTTAATGCCATAAATTCACCCATTTTTAATTGTACAATTAGAAGAATTTTAATAGTTGTGTGACTACCACTGTAGTGATATCACTAGTTTTTAGAACACTTCTGTCACATATTATGCTGCTTTCTGTGTGAAGCATTGGACAAAGAATTATCTTGAAAGCACCAATTTTAGATAACAGGAGCAGATAATGACTGGTGCCAGTGGCTACCGTCAACTACTACTCTCCATGAAGCAGGTTCCTGCCTCATGTCTAGGGTCTCTTGGCATCCTCAGAGCCAGACACAGCTCCCATTTGATGTTTTTTTTGATGACCCCCTCATGATACCTATAAAGTGGGGGAAAATGAGATGGACAGAACAGTAGGAGAGGATTCTAGTTCAGAAGTCAGGGTAGTCAAGACTGGGTTGGGTCCTAGTGGGCATTCCCAAGCATACAAGCTGAGGCAATCGTGGCTGGAGGTCAGAACCCCAGTGTCCTGAGGTGTCAAATGAGAGGCCAGTCAAGAAGGGATAACAGGAGCATTTGCTTGCTTCCTCAGAACACTTTTAGTAAATTTAAACTTATTCTAACCCCGAACATCAAACAACTAAAAACTCTGGTTAAATTAGAGAGTGGGGCTGGCCCATTTCCTACCCAGGTTCCCAAAATATCTTAATGAAACTCTGGAGCTCCAAAGAGCACCCTGGGTGAGACCCAAGTTCCACCCAGTTCTGACATGTCATGACTCGAGTCACAGGCACTATGACCCAGAACACCCTTAACCAAACATGGCAAACATTAGTGTCACATTTTAAGTTATTATGATATATTTTAAAATAAGAATTTGTTTTCACTTCTGAGGCATTTGGGCCCTAATTCAGTAGTACTGGAAAATAAAAACATTATGTTTGTTGGATATAACAATGGTTTCAAGATACTCAAAATTAAATGTAGATGCAAAACAAACAAAAAAACAAAAAAAGCCATACTAACTCTGAGGCTCTGGTTTTGATTTTACAGTACATGGAATGAAGATGTTCCCTACGTTAATTCAAACTTTTATTGAGTCACCACCATGAAAAAGATATTGTCAGCTCTTGGACCTGTGAGACACAAGTTAGCCCAGCCACCTCCTCCCACCCTCGCAGGGAAGTGATGATCTATTGCCTGGAAAAAGGCAAGGGGAGAGGAATGACAGGAAGAAAAGACAAACACACGAATAAGCATAAACTCACTATGATGAGCATTGTGTTTTAGAGAAAGGCGAGATTACATTCACAAGAGTTCACAAAAGGAGGCCTTCGGTAGCTCTTGAAAAGAGAGTATAATTCTATTTTTTTTTTTGGACGTGGGAAGGTTACAAATTTTAAATGACTAGCAACAGAGATGGAGAGGAAGGGAATGAAATTAATTCCCTTTTACAAGCAGGCATTTTTTAGAGGCAGGCATTTTCCACCTATTCATCAATTAGAGGGATTTAATTAGTTGAAGATCAAATAGGAATGAATACACACACATATACACACACAAAGGTGCAATTTATACAGTAATTGAGATGATTTTGCCTATTTTTATTTAGAAATATAAAAATTACTAATGAATTGGCATAATACTGAAATTCTATGTCAGGTCTTAGCTTTCATTTCTTAGAGTTCCCTAAGAATATGATAAAAAGCAGTGACTCTTTTTCTAGAAAAAGGGAGAAAAACCCAACACTGTCACACACATTCAGAGGTGCAGAGACAATGCCGTATAGAATATCAGAAGGTTCTAGAACCCTGAAGCCCTTGCCTAGTTTCAGGTCAAGAGTCCCTGTACTAAATAATGATGGTTTTCCAATTTTAAAAATGTTGCTCTATTAAAATTGCCAAAAAAAAACCCCATAATTTCAGTCTCTAAACTTCTAGAAATGTATATGAGATAAAAAACAGGCTGTTTAAGAAATTGAACCCACATACACACATCCCATTACTCTCTTCAGCTGGTTTTATAATCCATATAAAGAACAAACAAACACAAACATACTTTAAGAATATCCTCAGTTTAAAGGAATAAAAGCCAAATAAACGGAATAAATGTATCAGCAAGAACATATACATACACCGAGGGAATAGCATTAAATCCATTCTCTGGGCTTGATTTGAGAACACATGTCCTAAAGCCCATGCGTCACAGAGTCTGGTAAGAAGCCTTCTAGGACTCTTAGCAACGGTGGAAAGAACCAGGTCACGCCTAGAACTCTCTTCCTTTGGGACACCAGGACAAAAGTATCAGGCTAAGTGCTGCCAGCATTCACCACATCTGAATTTCTTTCCATAAACTGACAAACATTATAGATATTACTGGTTCACGACCTCTTTTCCAGAGGCCCTGGGGACAGAATTTTTCAGATTTCAGAAAGGAAATATACTGCAATACCATATAATAAGCACCATCCCCAGCTAGGGTCTGGGGTTGTACCAAACCATCAAATACATTAAAATTCTGCAGCGCAGGGATGAGACATCACCCCAAGTGGGATCAAGACCATACACAGATGCACATTAGTCCAAATTTAAGCACCTGACAAATGATAAAGCATTTTAGTTGTACAACCATTTTATATTTTGAAATTGCAATAAGGTACAGACTTGGATCATGTTCTGGGTAAAGAGATTATAAACTAGTGTCTAGTTCTGAAGGAACTTTGAATCAAGGAGAGGACACGGGCTGTACACACAGAGCTGTGACAAGACGACAGCGAGGAGAGTGTGAGAATGGTGCACTTGACTCAGAGCATCATTGATCTGGGGCAGGGACATCACTTTCCAGAGGGAGGCTCAGGACATTTCTTGGAGGAGTGAAACAACACTGGGCTCTGTCTAATGTTCTAGGGCTTAGATGAGAGCAGAAGTGGGGTTGGGATGTGTTTCCCAGTCAGTGCTGATAAGAATGATATGGAGCACCTGCTCTTCTATGCCATCCCAGAGCCTTCCTGGAGGTCTGAACCCCAGTCTGAGATGGGTCAAAGGACCCCCCACAAACCAGCACTCTAGTGATGTCATCAGCAGGGAAGCTTATGAAACACAAGTTTAGGTTAGTGCTTCTCAGGTGGGAGGGTTGGAACTACAGATCCCCTCTGCCCCTAGGGTTCTGATTCCACAGGGCTGGGGTAGGCCTTGGGATCTGCATCTTTCACAAGTTTCCAGAGGGCACTGAGGCTGCTGATCCTTGAACACACAGTGAGGGCCCCAGTCCAGGCCCAGGTATTAGCAAGGATGCAGTGCTAGGAAGGTGCAAATCAACATGGGGACCCAGGGGGCAGACCACTGTGGTGGTGGTGCAGGGGTGGGTGTGCTGGGGCACAGATGCAGACGGGAAATTCAGTCCTGGTCAGATTCTGAGCACCCAGGGTGGTGGGGTGGGATTGGAATGCACCTGGGGCTTGTCACTGCTTCAGTAAATGTTAACCGAGTCCACTGCGTGCCTGGCAGCAGGGATGCAGTAGCGCCTCCCCATCCCACCCCAGACTTTACTGTCGTTTACACCAGCAGTTCATCGGCCATACCAGCAGACATCCACGCCTGCTACAGCGGGGGCCAGGGAGGGTGGTTAGCATTGCTAGCCTCTGGTGGGTGGAGGCCAGGGCTGCTTCTAAACTTCCTACAACGGACACAAGACAGCGCCACAGCAAAGAATGATCTGTCCCAAATGCCCCTAGTGCTGACGAACAACTCTAAAATTCAGACAGGGAAATGAAATGCCACACATATGTCACTATAGTGTCAACTCCAGTCGGACACCTACCTTCATGGGTAAGCTGACCATGACCCCAAATCACAACAGAGGCCTCTGTTCTTGGATGTGGCTAGAAATTTGACTTTCAAGCTATTTCCTGACTATGAATTATAACAATTATAACACCTTTCATTCTTTCATTTTTAAAGAGAGAACTTTTTCTTTTTTTATAAGAAAATAAAGGTCTGCACCTCGAGGGAACAGTAACAGCCACATGGCACCCAGGTCACCAACACAGAGGACAACTCCTAAGAATGATGAATGATCAGAAAGGGCGTGAGCGGCCTGTTGTGAGCAGGGAAAGCTCAGCCTCTGCCCCTCAGTCGCTTATTCGGACGCCTGATCTGCCTTGGTACAAATTCTGTCAAGGAATTTTTTTTTTCTAACCCACCTGCTCAACTGGTCTTCTGAATCTCTAAGACTAAAATATTTGTTCGGAAAGATGCTAAACAGCCCTTTCTCTGAACTATTTTCCTATCTCACCAAAGCCACAAATCTGCATCAATTGTAGTGAGGGAAACAGCAGATGTGGCGAGCTGGAGGAACCTCAGGGCACTTCAGTTATGAATATTTAGACAGTTTGCCTCTTGTTATGAAAATTATGGCAATCTGTTCCCCAGCATTTCAGATGAATTTTAATATCATAAAAGGTTTATTGGGGGAGGGGGGTCATGGTAGACGTTCAATTACATCCTGAGCAGCTGAGTTTCACTTTCACTCAGAAAATGCCAACTCACATGGACCTTTTTTTTGAATCGCACTCTCAATCTCGATGTCAGTTTGAACCACAGCATGCTAAGGAGACAGCTGTGCAAGAAGGGGCTTCGCCCGTCTGTACTGCTGGGCAATTTGACCATAGCTTAGGCTTACGACCAAATGCACAGAAGCTGTGCTGCTTCCAAGGTCAGGTCATTTCTAATAGTTGATCAGCCCTCTGTGTCCTTCCACACCAGGTGGCACCTCCAATCCAGGAAGAGGCAAAATGTTCCAAATGGAGGGGCATTTGAGGGGATTAGGGTGCCTCATGGAAGTCGTGGGAGAACAATTAGCCCAGAATTTTGCTCTTTACAATGAAAGCCAGAGTGCAAGGGAAGCGATTAAACTGCAGTAATTCTTGCTCTAGGATCCATGGAAAATGTCCTTCAACAGTGATCCCTCAGGGGCCTCCCTGGTGGTGCAAGGGGTTGAGCACCACACTATGAAGCAATCGCAGCCTCTGCAGCATGAGTTCAATCCCTGGCCAGCCAGGGAGAAACCCACATGGCGCAGCAGACCTCTCCTGACTCGCCTGCTGCTCCCCTCAGCAGTGTTTTTCAGTCAGTCTGCCTGTTCTGTTCCCCACTCTGTCTCTGGTGAATCCTCTTGCCCCCCTCATCTCTGGCCTGTACCCCAGCTCTTGCATGCATAAATAAATAAATCTTTAAAAAAAAAAAAACAGTGATCCCTCAGGTCTTCGCTGATGGCACTAGCCACTGCCACCTACGCTCAGGGACATCAGCTCATCTCCCTAGTGAACTGTCCGTGACTTCCTCCTGTTTCTCTTGCCCGCTGCTCAGGTCCCTGAATGCAGAAACCTTTCACTCTGCATCATAAAGCTTTAGGAATTGGATTAGAGGATGAAGATGTTGAGAGAAACCTCATGGATTTGTCTCCAGTACAATCTTCTGACTTCACAATGAAGGACAAGGCCAGAGAAAATAAATTATTTTCCCAAGGTCACATAGCTAGCTAATAGCAGAGCTAGTCCTCAGATTCATCTTTCTTGACTGTTGGCCAAAAATATACCCCTGAGTTTCTGCAAAACCAGTCTTCATTAACAACCAGTCCTCACCCCACGTCCACCCCTGGCCCATGCTCCTCGAGAGCCAGGTGATGGGCCAGGTAATAGATCTATGGAGGACTGAACATGGATTGGACGAGAGTTAGGAGAGCCTCCCATGTGCTTAAGGAGCTGAACACTAGGAACTGTTCATTTCCATGCCCAGGAAGCTCATCATAGATCCCAGAATTATTCTCAAACTGCACTATCCAATATGGTGGTCACTAGGCATGCATGGCTATTTAGCACATCCAAGTTGAGATGCACTTGAAAAATATATATGGACTGTGAAGACCTCATATGGAAAAAAAAAAGAAAGAAAATATTGGGTTGTAGGAACAGGACGCATTTTTACATAAAAAACAGAAAAAATATGTCATGGCTTTGCAACAACCACATATATCTATGGTATGGTTGTTGGAAACTCAAGTTCACTTTTATTGCCTTTTCAATAAGTTTAAAACCTTGAAGGGTAAAATATCATGTGTATTCTGTGACCTCTGGCATTAGCAGGGAGGTGGCTTCAGAACGTGGTGTGTACCGTGTTACTGTTACCATGGGCACACGCTACCTTTCCCAGAGGCTAGTTTTAATTCCGTTTGCCACCTGGAGTCGCTGAAGTTGTTCTTTGCCTTGTAAGCATAAGCACATCTCTTGCTTAGGTAGTATTCAGTTTTATCTTGAGCATAAACACCTTCAATTTTAAGAAGAGCTGTATGCTCCCTCTGGTTCCAGAGACCTTGCTTGCAGCCACCAAAAATGGCCTTGCACCACAGCCTTGCAGCAATATGGCAGATGTCCTGTTCCCAACAGGTCACCATAGCCTCCAGGGTGGTGGTTGAAAATATTTCATTTAATAATTTTACATGGATTACATATTGAAATGACAATATTTTGAATTTATTTCATTAAGTAAAATATATTGAAGTTCACCTGTCCCTTCTTTTTTTAATATGTTGACTGCAAATACAAACTCGCATATGTGGCTCACATAGTATCTCTATTGGCCAGCATTGTCTAAAACACAGCACACTCCCCACACACCCCCACCTGATCCTTCTAAAAAGACCTGAGTCTCATGCCTGCAGCCATCACATAGGGCAAAAAGAAAGAGAACACATCGAGGACATGCTCTTCTCTTAGGCGCAGTTCTTGAGACCCTGAGGACTAGTCACTTAACCATGCCCTGTTACTTACAAGTAACATGCCAGTTCCTCTGTTTAGCCTCCCCTAAAAGCACCCATAATCATCCAAGGTTCTACTGACTCTGAACAGAGTTGAACAATCTCCCTTCCATTGAAACTCTTTTCCACTAAAAATAACATTCTCTGCTTCTCAGATTACTTCTGTGAGTAGCGGTCAGGTTGGTGATGGTCATGGCTGTTACATGTGACAGTCTATCCATCCTAGGGACCATATTCCAATTACCTTTGACATTTGCTGTGCCTTCTCCATTCCCTTCTCCTGCCTCTGGCCCACTCTAGTCACCCAAGAAACATTCCTAATAACTCTGACCATTTATAAACTTGTTAACAGCTGTAAATACACAACGAGCAGTTGAGTGGAAGAAAGGAAGGAGAGGCTACTGCCTAACGAGAGAATTGTTTTCAAAAATGATTTGACTTTCAAGTCTTAAAAAAATACATTCTGGACTCTTGAAAAATCATGAAGATTTTAGTGCCTAAACATCAGTTTAGCAGGATAACCCTATAATCTGCATGAATAAATGCAGAGGCTGGTTTCTTCTTTGGAATATTTACAAGCTTGGAACAGTGGTTATGAAAAGGTAGGCCTCAGACCAGGAGTGGCAGTGGTGGCTGTAGCAGCAGCAGCTGGTAATCTGTTAGAAAAGCAGTTTTCAAGTCCCACTCCAGACCTACTGACTTGGAAATTCTGGAAGCAGGACCCACACACCTATAGTTTAACAAGCTCTCCAGATGATGCTGGGGCACCCTCAAGGTTGAGACGCTCTGGATTAGAGTGTTAGACTAGTGGGCTCTCTGCTTATTGTCTGGAGTCTGACTGTATTGTGAACACTTGAAAGGCAAGTATCTCATCAGGGCCTTAACCATTAAGACAGAGCTCTAGCATCTGCATCTGTATCATTCATGATTTATTTATCTAAATCACCATTTTTGCCTTGACAGCTCCCATAAATTCATTTGCTCATGTCTAAGGCAGGACCCTCAAAACTACTTATTTTGTGCTGCAAAAGGAATTCCTGGTATACTATTCTGCAATTGTTATCCTCATAAGGAAATCTGAAACTGGAAACAAACCAAAATGAAATCCCTAGAAGGAACTAAAGTACTCGTTTCTGGGAAAAAGACACACTGGAGCATGTTCAGACAACCCCAATCATTGGAGGAAAAACTCTAGGAACTGGAGAGTTGCCAGATTTAGCAAATACAAACACAGGCCACCCAATTAATTTGAATTTCAGATAAACAACAAATATTGCAAGGAGCATACTTATGACCAAAACCATACTCATTGTTTATCTGTAATTCAAATTTAACTGTGTCCTATATTTTATCTGGCAACTCTAGAATTGAGAATAATGACCTCTGTGAAGGTTTTGGGGAGCTAACTAAACTTAAATACTTAAAGGACTGTTATGAAAACACAGGCCAATATCAATATAGACACAGAAACTAGAACCCGTGAGTGGTAATGGCAGGAAGTGCCTACTGGCTCAATAGAAGAAGGACATTTGTGTCTCGAGGGATCCAAGGGATTGTATGAGGATGCCGGCAGGGAATCAGGTTGGGAGTGTGAGGCAGGCAGTTAGGCTGAAAGATAAGTCCTCTCTGACTGGAAGGCCTGTGAATTCCCTGCCTGTGAATCTTGAACTGCCACTCAGACACTTCCTGTCACCTGAACTACGGGAAGTCCTCTGGCTCTGTGTGGACAAGTCTAAGCTCTGCACGTGGGCGAGCTGCATGCTGCAGCCTTAGAGTATGATCTCCATAAAAAGGGGGAGGCTCCAGGTTCCTGCCCTACCTAATGAAGGCAGAGCTGAGCAGAGAGGGGAAGCAAAAGAGGAAGATTTAGAGAAGACTTGAAGGAGGCATGTGGAGCAGAGAGTCATGTGCAGAAGGCCTGTTTGCTTCTCGGCTTCAACTTGCATCAGGGACTGGGGGGACACGGAAGGAGACATGTGGAGCTGAGACACGTAAAGACACTTAGAAGAGTCCAGGGGGAGAGTCACATGGGAGGCTGACAGTGACAGCCTTGACTTGTACTTTGATTTTGCTCCTTTGGCCCCAGACTTGCCTGGCCGCTTCTGCCCCTTTCCTATGGATCCCCCCCCCAGAAGGTGGCTTAGGCTTGTGGCAAGTTTTCAGGCCTCAGTGGTCCTGCTTTGGGTGAACCCTGTTTGGCTGGGCTTTTACCCAGCCAAGGAGGTGGGTATCTTTGGGTGTTTTATCAGAAAACTATTATCCTTTCTTCTCTTCTGCCTCCATGCTATGCACATTAATTCTATTAAAGTCCTTTTCTAGTAAACGTATTACACATAAAAGGTCTTTATGTGGTGGATGGCAGAACCCTTTAGAACATGCAAGTTTGGGGGTCTCAGGGTAGTGCGCAGTGTACATACAGAAGGAAAGAACTTCATTCCATAAAGAAGAAAACCCCCAACAGTTTGGAATTTAACCGACACACATCCTACCTGTAGGACCTGATTAAACAGATTCATGCACATTTTCCCAACATGTCTAAAAAAGCTATTAGGATTGTGTAAGGATTCTTCAAAAGCATCTCCACTATTAAAAAAAAAAAATCATAGCTTTCAAACATCGATTGGATAAATAAAACTCACTTTTTGTCCTGCTGTCCATTTCAGTTTTTGAAGAGTCTGGAGTTGCTGCAGTTGGAGGTAACTTCTTTCCAATAGTCTGAGGGGGAAAAAGATCACTTTATTGATCAACATGATTCTCTTGTTAAGCAAAGGAATACAGTCAAGACCATAATGACGAACTACTCACAACTGCTTCCAAAGATATCACATGCCTGAGTTTATGTACTGCACCGTGTATTGGCCGCCATTCCTTGGTAGGTCTTAAACTCAATGACAAGTGGGCAAACCAGGTAAAAAGGATTTCCTCCTTAGAGGTACCCACTACCTTATATTCCCATTTTTTCCTTGATATTCTTATGGTTAATTATATTCAGTGGAAGAAATTGGCACATTTCCCTCCAATTTTATGAGACGTGACTAAATCTATAGAGACCAAGCACCGAACCCAAAGGAGGTACTCGCAAGGGTCTGCGGAGTGGCGTGGCAGGGAGAGGGAAGAAATAAGACTGAAAGAATGAAGGACCAGAAAGACAGACGGACAGAGAAGCAGGAGGGAGGACAGGCAACTGTGCCATTTTAGAGCTCCCTCTAGTCATCTGAAATTCAACCTGCCTTGCAGGGTGTGCACGAACACCCTTGTCCTCAGGGCAGGTCTCAGCTCCAAAGGGGAAACAAGCAGCACAGGCTGTCCCCCAGGCTTCATGCCCCCAGGGCTTTGAGAAGGGGCAGCCCCACAGAGCTAGCATCTATTTACTGGTTTAAAAAAAAATATGCGTTTGTTTTGAGTTCGTTTTCTTTCCTACATTTGAAGCTAATTCTATTATCATTCATTATTTATGAACCACCCACAGAAAAGACTGCAGATTGTCTCTGACTAAGAGGTTCGGGAAAACACAGGCAACTCAAGAGGCTCAAAGACACAAAAACAGAAATCAAGACAACACACAAAACGATGGTTCCAAAGGTGAAGTTAGTTCCCTCTCCTCTCTGCCTACACTTGAGGCCTACACTTGATGTCTGCCGATGCTGAGAAACAGCTGTCGGCATCAAGTAGACAAGCAAGTAGACGTGCGAATCACCCTGCCCAATAGCGAAGGGTTCCCCAGTGAGAATTCCAGCCACTGGGAAAACCAAACCGATCCGCCCCGGAGCCTATGAAGAGGCATGAACTGTATGATTCAAAAACTGGCACCGGGGAGTGTTTCTTCAAATAAAAGTGGTTCACCACCATTTTTCATTTGAAAAAAGGTCTTCATGCTTCAAATGTTGAAACGAACATAAGGGACCAGGAAAAAGACTAATTATAATTAAGTAAAAATCGAAGCAACTATAAACCAGAGACACACTATGGGGGTGGGGGTGGGAGGCAGTAGGATCAAAACAAGGGGGGGGAATAGTATGGGGGAATATAACCAAGATGAAAATGCATACATTGTGCAAAAAATGAAAACTGATGTAAAAAATATATAAAATTTTAAAAAAAAGATTTCTTAAAAAAATAAAAAGATCCTTAAAAAAAAAAAGAATACATCACAGAAAAGGGATAAGATAATTCAAATCCGCGGCCCTTCATGAATTTTTAAAAACATTTGTGACAGAAAGCCTTTCCATTTTACATGGTGACATTTTTATTTTGTGCCACAGGGCTTTCTAGATTGGATAAAAAACAAAGCCCCAAATATTACGGCACCCCCAACTGCTGCTAAGTACTCAAACGAACAACATTTTCTGACTCAAAAGGAACATCAAGGAAGAAAAGACTTGTTGTTATTTGGCCATAAAGTCAAATTTCATGAAAAACAGTTTGTAGAATAATCTTGAAAAGTCAGGAATTGACAGTAAAAACAGACCCCCTCAAAGAGTCACTCCTATTCCTGTTCCTACTTCCAGTGGCACCCCTGTGATGTTATAAAACACCACTAGTGATAACATTGAGAAGAAGAAAACAAAAACAAGTAATATTTCAGCTTTTATTGACAGTGGCTGGAGGAAGTCAGGAAAATACAATGGCAAACACTACGCCCGGTTCTGACTTTACTTTCCTGAAATACATGAGACCACTGGGTAGTGGTTTCGGCTTTAAACTGATGCTTCCTTTAGAAAAACGATCTCGAGTTATATATTCTTTTTTTTTTAAAGATTTATTTATTTTTATACAAGAGCTGGGGTACAGGCTAGAGGCGTGGGAGGGTGAGAGGATTCACTAGAGACGGAGCGGGGAGCAGAACAGGCAGACTGACTGGAATACACTGCTGAGGGGAGCAGCGGGCACGACAGGAGAGGTCTGCCGCACCACGTGGGATTCTCGTCGGCTGGCCAGGATCAAACCCACCCTGCAGAGGCTGCGGACAGCTTCACAGCACTGCACTCAACCCGCTGCGCCACCGGGGAGACCCACAAGTTATATATTCTTACAACACCTGTGTATTTGGTCACAAAAGGAAGTACCGCCCTTTATTTCTGATGTCCTGATTTACCAGTTCACCCAGGCTAACGGACATCAAGGAGGGCAGTGTTGAAATGCACTTCTGTACAGAAAGATACTCTGTTCTTTTTTCTCGATGTTTCAGGAAATACGGCACGCTGGCCTATGCAAGGATCCCAGCCACAAAGTTGATGGAGAGGCGGATATTGCTTTCCTTTCCCAAGGGTGCTAGGCCTTAATTCCTTCCCTCCCTCTTCACAGGCCATGGCTGAGGGTCTAGGTTTCCCCCTTCCCAGCCTCGTTTCCCAGGTGCCCCAGAAATGGGAATTGCTTAGGTGTTTCTGTCTTCTCTAGAGCCTAGTTCTAGAGAAATACAGTCCCCAGACCACAGGCACCGGCATCACTGGGGAACTTGTTGGTAAAGCAAATTCCCAGGCCCTGCCCCAGACTTTGTCCATCAGAAATTCTGGGGACGGTGCCCAGCAGTCTCTGTCTAAACACACCCTACAGCGGATGGTGAAGCATGCGTGACCTTGAGATCCACCGATCCAGGTGCAGGAGGGATTCCAGTAGTACTCATCAAATACCTTTTCATGGACCCACTCTCATAACTACATCAAACATCATACAAACATCTTTTTTCACTTATTGCTCTTTTCTCTCCTTCCACCAAACCTTCCACCTTCCACCTTCTCTATTCTCACTGGCATACGAGTCTGCATTGCTAATAAGTTCATTTGGAAAAGAACTGGAATTTAGTAGAACAGACAAAATGACAATATCACTGAGGAAAAGGGAGGAGCACAGGTAGACAAGAGAGGGAGGGAGGGAAGGAGGAAGGAAGGGTTAGGCCTGAAAAAAATCAGGTTGTATCCAGTCTCTCTGGGCTCAGACTACCTCAAAGGTCAAGTGTGTCCAAGTCCCGAAGTTCCTTCTTAGTGTTTCCCTTTACTGGTACTTTAGGCGGGACACTCCCTACCATAGAAGATGGTCTCACACGCTAAAGGCCGTCAAGCAACCCTAGCTCCTGCTCACGAACAGCCTGCAGTGCTCCTCCATCATGGCGTCCACCCAAACCTTTCACCAAACTCCCTAACGAAGAGACTCTATTCCCTGCCTTTCCTCTACATGTAAGGACAAAGGGCAGCAAATCATTGCTCCCCCATCAGCCACCCATCTTCCCTATCTCTGAAAATATCTCTGGTCCATTGGGCTAAAAATGAACCGAATCCCAGCGTTTAAAGGGCATGTGTTATGAAAGCAATGCTTTGCTCCAGCACACGTGGAGGTCATATGTAAATGAAGGCCAGCCATGATGCAGGCCTAAATGGACAAAAAAATTGGGAACTCGTATCTGTACATCTTTGATCCATCTTGCAGGCAACAGAGAAGGCTATTAGGCCTACAATGGCCGCGGAGGAGGATTCAGGATCTCCACTCGTTTCCTCGGCATAGTTCCAAGTTCTCATGCCTGGGCGCCACAGGAAGATGGTTTATCCGGGACACACACAGGCCACACACTTCAGGGCCGTCTTGACGCTGCTCAGGACACAAAACTTTCTAAGAGGTTTGCAAACAGGCTCATTTTACCACACGCCTTCTGAAGGAACACATTCCCAGGCTCCGCTCTACAGCTCAGCCCAACATTTATTTTTCTCTTCTGTGACTAAAGACCAGCACCCCCATCCATGTTACTCTTGTCTGCTTACCCTCCAGCTCAGAAGCTGCTGCCTGCTCCGGGAGGGGATGGCTGTGTGGAGCTGAGAGCTCTACAAACAGACGACTGTTCTCAGTCTAGTTCAGCACACAGTAATCACCAGGTTCACATCAACTTTGTCTCTCTTACCACATCCTAATCCTCACTGAAACCTGATTTTTTAAGATAAATAATTCAAAAATTCATTCTTTTTAGGATTTAATGCCAGAAGTCCCTCTCCCTTCAGCTCACTTGATGTTCTCACGGTCCTTGGGTACACAGTAGGAGCATATAGACTCCTCACTCGACAATGGTAGGACAGCATCAGTGCAGATAATCTCCATGATTTAGTTAGTGGAACAAGTAATTTCTTTTCTGTGCCAAAATGAAGAAACCAATGCTTATAGGAAAGTCAATCCCTGGGTTCAAGTCCAGGGAAATCCAGTCCCCTCATGACCAACATGTCTGTTTTTCTTTGCAACTGCTGCAGTATGAAAGCGGGATCCTGCTCCATCAAGTATGAAATCACTCCCTGACTTTACTCTGATTCAGATGCACTATCCTTGGAGTAGCAAATGTTTCTAATTATAGTACTATGCTAAGGGGGAAAGAGTGTATGTTTCAACTCTGCAAATCTCACCAAGAATTCCCCACACAACTCTTCAGTCACCAAGACAACCTGATTGGACAGATGGGGGAAGGAGGGCGCGAGCTCCCTGCATCCCAGCAGCTGGTGAAGCCCCCTAGTCCGGCGAGCAGGCGTTCAGCTGGCTCTTCCGGAAGAGGATGGCCGCCTGAGAAGCTAGATGTGGACATCACTCAAGCGCTCACACAAAGCCAAACATAAGGGATGACTTTTCAAACAGCTGGTCAAATGCAAGATCAAGGATGGGTTTTGGACGGCATTTCCTTGCCCTACGCTAGCGCAGACCACGCGCCTTCCCTTTCTGTTCAAGACAGAAGCACTAAGTGCCAGCTCCATGTGTGGCAGGGACGCAGCTGGGCATGGCCGCGATCGCCAAAAAACAATGATATGTCAGGTTCTCCAGAGTGGTGTGCTGAGGGGGGCCTTGTGTCAGCTCCTGGTGATAGGGGACGTGGAGAGATACCCCCACAGGACAGCGCTGCGAGGAGGCACAAAACAGCATCTGTGTAGGGCCGTCGCCACACCTGTCAGTGCTCATTTACCACCCTAGGTCAGAAAGGCACACTCACTATAGACTTTTTAGATTTATTTTTACGTGCTCCTTTTGTGAACACCTATGACTGACGAACTTATGAAGTATCTTCTTGGTGTTTAGCAGGGAGTGCTTAGCAGAAGCAGAGCAGAAGGCCCTGGAGCCTGCACGTACAGAGCTAGGAAAGTGCGAACTAACCAAGGGAGTGTCCTCACAATGAGCACTTGTGCTTGCTAGTGGAAGGCTACCCTTCTACAAAGGGTAGCCTACCCGCTGGGAAGTTCACCTTAGGCAGGCTCGGTTTGCCCACCTTGGCTTGACCCGGTTTAAACTCCTGGCTAGCAACAGAAGCTGTGCCAGAGGGGAGTGCAATTCAAAAGTCTGAAAGTAGAATGCATGGTCCGGCAACAGGAAACAGATATTTGTAGTTCCATCCTAGACACAGAGGTGGTGTTTGAAACACCTCATACACCACTACGTCAATTCCGACTTCTCCAAAGGGACATGCTTTGCAGAGTCTACTTTTAAACTTGGCTATAAAAAAATAAAATTTGAAAAGTAATCTTCTGATTATGAAATTGGGTTTAAGAGTTATAGTTATTCAGATCATTTTATTGCCCTGGTTGTCTCGAAAAATTAGTAATAATTTGATATTTTAAACATCTTTGCCCATCAAAAATACCTCGTCAGATTCTAGCTGCCTTAGAAGTCCTTGTTAGTTTTATTACAGTCTAAGTTTCTCCTTTTGCCCCCTTTCTATTCAAAAACAGTGTCTTCCTTGAAAGCTGGACTTAGATGTTAGTTATTCTCTCATCTCAGTGCTTCCTTCCTGAATGAAACGGGGAGCTCAGGGATGCCACCTACTGCGCTTCTGTCCTAGCGCTGGCATCCCACCACAACACAACAGGTATACGGGAGGAGCTCTCCGGGCCAATCAGGCCAGGAGGTCCTCTTGGAGTCCGCTGTCATGAGCCAGCTTTCCAGTCTGGTCTCAGATGACAGTGCGTTATCCAAAAAGCCTTCCTATGGCCCCTGCCTTATTCCCTTGTCCCGGTGTACATACACCTCACCTCCTGCTAATTACTAGTATCCATACGAGAAAACCGATTTCAACCATGTTTCTGATGGCCATCTCTTAGCCCATGACTTCCAGTCATCCTGACCTGCTTCCTCATGTTCTTCCACATTATCTATTATGATCAAAAGAGCTTCACTTGGATGGGCCACTGCCCCCTAGGTATGTGTACAGGGAGTGCACACGCATGCACTCACACATCATCATTCTCTTGTTCTGAAATAATTTTCTAACGTGTGTTCCCAAGATGTTGTACCAACCAACCAACCAACCATCAAAACACTAAATCCCACAACCTGTTAAATTTGGGAAACACAGAATACTTGGTCTAATTTATGCAGGACGGCATATTAAAGGCTCTGAGAAGTCCTGTAGTTACTGTTTAACTTTATCTTAAACTTATCTGTGTTCTCCAAATTTATGTGATAGTAGAATTCCCACTTCTTGTGATACCTATTAACAGATCACAAAAATGCATAGTCTATGGAATAGTTGGCTGAACATCAGCATTGCCCTTTGTGAAATTCTTTTTCACTCTCTTTGTTACATAGGCCAGTGACTTGGAACCCACCTTTGATTATCTTTTTACTGAGCCTTCCCATATAGAACCCTCCACGAAGATCATGCTTTCAGATGAATTCATTCCCCTTTGACCCACTCAAGAACCTTGTTACCATCACAGGGACTATTTCAATCATTTTCTAAAAAAGATACCCTTTTCCCAGTTCAAGCTGCTTCATTTTATTTCCTTTCAGACTCAACTTTTAGTCACCTTTTAACCATCATCTCTCAATGTATGATTGCTCATGTAAATCCCCAAAGTTCTAAAGAAATTCAAGGGTTTACTTCCAGTTGTTCCAACCTGCCATCACTCTCAACATTGGTATCCTCCTCTTGTACTCTTAAGACCAATGGCAATTTTTTTCAGAATACAAAACACCACATTTCATCCTAGATGCTTCCTTCAGGCCTTCTAGGGTTTAGCCTTTCCATCTGGCCAATAAAAACATTACTATCTGTCATTCCACTGAACACATATATATGAAGTCTATTTTATATTTGTATATTACAATACTTTTGCAGAGACACACATGTGCGCATGTGTATATCAGTAGAGAGATATATAGGGGATCTGAGCCAAACTCCGTAATTTATCAGGCACTTTAACTTCTGCCAAGATCTGATCATTTGGTTCATTTGTTTGCATTCTGAATACCTCTAGAGACCATGCCCTAAAAAACTGGAAAGAACCATATAGTGCATTCATAGGAGGGGGAAGATTTTCTCCTCACTGAAGCAAAATGATTTTTTGAAGGTTTAGTAGGGGTGTCCATTCAGGCCAGGGAAATGTGGTGCTGAAGAATGACTCAAAACCTACTTAAGAACTCAATGAAGTGGAGAAGGTACATTCAGACAACATTAAAAACATAGAAGTAGCTCTCCAGACATCTGACAGTATATGAAAATACTGTTTGTATTTTACCCCCGCTGTTCCCAAGAGAAGAGCTGCATGCTATTTATTATAGGATCATCTTATCCACAGAGGATGAATGAGCCAAAGTAAATTTCCATTTCATATACCACTTTGGCAAAACACAAGTCACCATTATGCTTTAAAAGACTATTTTCTGCTGTTATGACAGATACAAGGAAATCTTAAACCTTCCTTATACCAGAGGATTAGTTTTATCTTTTGATTAACAATACCCTCTTTTTAGATGCATTTAGAAAATCTAAGAGTGTGAATATGGGAGAGAGTAGGATGGTATGGCAGGCCTAGATATGGGCTGTGTTTGAATTCTGTTCATCCAGATCTTTAACATGAAGCTTGCTTATCTACATGGACCAAATCCTAATTTTCCTATAAAGTACCTGTATGAATTCAATTAGTATATAAAGGTCCTTTCCAGATCTAAAACACTTTGACCTATTCAATCACAACATAGCCCAGGCCATCCCCTTCCCTGGGGTGGCACACCTTTCCAGTATACTTGAATTCCATCTCACTTTGAAGGTTCAAGTAAAGGCCAACTGGCTCACTTGAAGACATGCTCTGTAACATTTTCTGCTGATTGCATCCCACCCTCGTTCATGACACTGTAACAAGGATGAGACGCTGGAGAGCACAGCCATGTTTTATTCAGTTTTTCTTTGTACTTCTAAAATGAAGGTTTGCTACAGTCTTTGTTTCATTCATTCATTCATTCTTCTTTTCTGAAACTACCTTTAGCCATGATCTGTGCTGGAGGTTGGGCATATGAAGACAAGATGGAAAAAGTCCTGGATCTTTAATGAGTTCAACATGTAGCTGTGCAGCTGGCATCCTTACCAGAGCACTGAAGTGCAAAGGGATAAGCATTACAGCAAAGGTGTGTATAGAAGAGAGAAGAAGGAACCATCAACAATTCCACTCGAGGAAATAAGCCCCTGACAATGATGAGGCTTGAGTTAAATTCTGAAAGATGAGCAGGAATTGGCCATGTAGAAAGCAGTAGAAGGCGTAAAGAAAAACAAAGGCAAGAATGTGCCTCAGAGTGGGAACTTCACAGCAGAACAGGGAGACGGGGTGGGGGTTTGCAGTCAGGGGTGAAGAAAGGAAGAGTGGTTTGGGCCCAGGAGCCAGTAAGCTGAGGGCAATGTTACAGTTTATGCTTTATCTTAAAGGCAAGTGGTAGTCATGAACAAGAAAACAGGGGGATGCACGGTCAAATTGTGACTAAGACTGATGATCTGGCAGTACTGAGAGGACTGAAGAAGAAAGTAAAGGTTGTGCAAAAGTCAGAGACATAATTAGGAAGTGGACACAATAATTCAGTGGAGGCAGTGAAGCGAAGGATGGAGAGGAGATGTTTGGGAAATATTTAGACTGCCTACCTGTCCATACCTCACAGTTGCCACAGGGATAAACCGGTTACTATGAGTTGGTTTGAACATAGATTGGAAAAAAAAAAAACCCAAAGTATATTGTGAATCTACATATACATGTTCCATATAGTTACTCAGAGCAAATGATGTGCAAAGGACAACATTAAGTTCAGTCCTTGTCTAGAGAGGCAAAAGAGGCAGATGTGGGGGCTCAGGGAGGCATCGTGGAGAATCCATCCTAATGGGAAGAATCACAGCAAATGTGTTTCTCAGTGCTCTGATGCTGATGCGGTAACGTTTAGTGGGAAAACAGTAGGTCTGTGGTAGTTTTGAACAGTTAGCTTACTGTTAGGACACCAATCAATCTACCATTTGAAAACGAAAACATTTTTGAAAACGCAGACACATAAGGAACTCTTGACACATATGAAAAAGCATCTATGTAATTTGACAAATTTAAAGTAAACAGTTTAGTCAAATATGTCTCCAGAAATATCTTAGGCTCTAGACAAAAATCCTTCCACCTCTATGAAACAGCCTACCGCCTCCAAAATTTCCCGAAAAGAAATTTCCAGAGACGCTTTTCTCTCCTTCAGACTAAGGAAGAAAAACAAAATGGTTTTGATCAGAAAAGAGGTAAACACTTAGAGCAAGGCTTTGTTGCTTTGTGTTCAAGTAAAACAGCTACTTAAAGGGCCAGGAATACCATGGATTATTCTTCAGCCTTAAAATGGAAGGAAATTCTGACACAGGCTACAACATGGGTGAACCTTGAAGACATTATGTGAAATGAATAAGCCAGTCACAAAAAAAGACAAATGCTGTGCAATTCCACTGGTGTGCAGCAGCTAGAGTCAGAGTCACAGACTCAGAAGTAAACAGGTGCTTGCCAGGGGCTGGGGGCAGGGGGTGTGGAGTTGTTAGGTATAGTTTCGGTTTTGCAAGATGAAAGAAGTTCTAGAAATAGATGGTGGTGATGTGCATGTACTTAATGTCACAGAACTATACACTTAAAATGGTTAAAATCATACATTTTAGGCTACGTATACTTTACCACAATTTTTAAAAAAGGCTTAAGGCATACTCTTTTCCCCCTACATGCCTCTCTCTATGAACAAATGCTTTAGAATGATAAGAAATTGCTTGTGAGCGTCTGACACCCTGATACTTAATATTTGTCCACAAAATAACTAGGGTTGCGGACAGCTTCGAATGAGGTGAGCTAGAGGGCAAACCCACCTCTACCCAGAAACTCACTTCAGTCTTATCAGAAAACACTTCTTCCTTCCCCCTCCATGAAAGCCAAGCTACCGCCCCCACAAAGACAGCCACGGGACCTGCCTAAGGCTCACTATTTTGGGCTTTAATACCACAGTACTCATTCTTTAACTTCATCACAGATTCCCGAAGAATAACACGTTCCTTTTTAAAAAATCATCTGGGCTCCCTGATTTTACAACAGGGAAGAGAAAACAACAACAAAAATGGAAGACTCGATGGCATTATCCTTGCATTTTGTTTCTGTTAGAAAGACAGAGTTCAGGCCACATACTTATTCAAAGCAGAAACTTCCCAAAGATACCCAGAGGCCAGGTACACATTGGCTACATCTTCTAGACATAGAGCAAAACACTTATTAGAAAAATGACCTAGAGATGCTTCAAGAATGGACGATCTCGAGAGAGCAAGTGAAGTTCTGGGAGCTGCAGTTACTAGGTATGAAAACATGTTCAGCAATGGTGGGGGGGGGTGAACCTAAATTGTGGGCCTTCTATGATAATATCATTGCTGCCAACAATTGAAATTCTCTCTCACCTCTCCCATGCTCCTACTGAACTTGCACTCAATCTCCAGAACAGCACTCACTGGCTTCTGCCTTGTACGCGGGGCCACGTATGGATGTGCCTGCTTGACTGAATGGAACGTAAACGCCAGGGGTGAGGTGTGTGTCTTAGTAATCTTTATGTTCTTTGATAGGCCTCACACATTGGAGGGACAAAATATTCAAAATTTACTTCAGTCAGAAATACAAGGTCCATCAAAAACATTTATATTTGGGCCTCCCCAGTGGCATAGCAGGTTGAGCGCGGCACTGTGAAGCTGTCCAAAGCCTCTGCAGCACCGGTTCGGTTCCCAGCCGGCCAGGCAGAATTCCACATGGCACAGCAGACCTCTCCTGTCTCGCCTGCTGCTCCCCTCAGCAGTGCTTTCGGTCCGTCTGCCTGTTCTGCTCCAAGCTCTGTCTCTGATGAATCCTCTCACCCTCCTGCGACTCTGGACTGTATCCCAGCTCTTACATAGATAAAATAATAAATCTTAAAAAAAAAAGGAGGACCTACTTAAAAAAAAACACATTTATATGTATGGAAAAAAATACTGTGTGCACTGCATTTTCTGGTTTGTAGGTGCTAGGAATATAATGATGGAATAAACCCATCCCTCCATTTCATGACAGCAGCTAATGCTAAGAATGGATATTATTAGGTAGGAATCATTGCTAAGGGTACAGCCCTACCAGCTAGGTGATCTTGGGCAAGTTACTTAACCTCTCTACACTTCAGTTTTCTTGACTGAAATGGAGATAATAGTATGTATCTAATAGATTTTCTAGTAGGATTAAATGGAATAAATGTATATAAAGTGCTTAGCCATTATTACTGTTAGTGAATTTTACTGAGTAAAAAAAAAATCAGTCATCACAATGCCTCTTTACAAATGTAGTTATAGAGAATGACTGTTTGGGTTACTTTTTTTTAAAAAAACAGCAGGTAACTGACCCATTCCTTTGCTTGGGAACTGGAGAGCATGAAGCCACCTTCACAAGACAGTCACACAACAGAGATGGGCTGGGAGGAGAACGTTCATTCTGAACAATTTGAAAGGAAGAAAAGCAACAGCCATCACCATATTGCCTGGGAGGAAAAGCAGACAGGACAAAGGAAACAGGAGCGATGAGGAGGACCAGTGCTGACAACCCACAGAGTTTTCCGGTCAGTAAAGCTTCAGGGAAGGTGGCGCCCTACAGAGAGTGGCCGGAAGACAGGATCAGAAACCCCTCAAGCATGGCCCACGCCAACTGCTTCTGGCTGCATCCAAACTGTTATCTACTGTTAACGATAGTAAAACAACAAGGCATGTGTCTGGGGAAAACGGCTTGTCAGAGAACAGAAAGCCCTTTCTTGAGAATTTTGATTCTCAGGAGCAAACACACCACCATAGAAAATCACCCCAAGCCAATTTGACAATGCTTGGCATCCATTCAACAATGGATGAAGAAATCCTAATCCTAGGCCAAACAGATACTCCTCCCAAGCTGTTAAGAAACAGGCCATATGAGACCATTAAACTCATGTGGCACAGATTTCTTAAGCCACAAGTAGAAATCACTGACAGACACTTACTTAGACGTGAAAAGCTGAGTTCACTGTTCTCTACCTGGAGCAGTCAGGCCTCCTGCCAAAGGCTGCTCTTAAAGGTTTCTTTCAATATGAGCGAGGGAGGGACAACAGGAATTCTGTTCAGGTCATGCAGCCAGTACATTAAATTCAACAGAACTTTGTGGAGCACCTACCACCAGCAGCCCACTGGTCAGAACTGCTTCCCTCTGTTATTTGTATGTTTTCAAGGAAGTGTTATGTTCTCAGCTATAAAATGGGAGATTTAAGCATAATGCTGACAGGAATCAATGTAACCACCAAATTCCAGTTCTCCCAGATCCTGTAGGTATGTAGAGCCTTAAAACTGAACATTCCACCACCTTGTAAAGAGATGTTTTAAAAAAGTTTGTAATTACATGGGACATTTTACATAATCCTCAGTGGAAAATATATACAGTCATGTGTGGGGGAAAAAAATTGTGTGCGTGGAATGATCTCCATCAGCTAAAAACATACGGCACAAAGACCTGAGAGTAAATACAAAGAAATACCAACAGTGGCTGCACCCGGGGGACAAATTATGGGGCTTTTTGCTTTCTTATTATTTCTACAAAGCAGTTACTACTTTTGTAATAAGAAAAAATTGAGTTTGAAGAAAAATAGAGTTTGACGCAACTAGGAAGAATGGTCTACCTCGCCACATTATTGATGTCTTTCTGTAAGGTCTGACTTGATTTGCAACACCTCCTAAGTAGAAATCTCATGCAGCTTTCATTAAGTGTGTCATTATAGTTCCTTTTCCAAGTCATTAGTAAAGATATTAAGACATCAGATGTAAAATGACTCATGACGGTAACTCACAAGACACCACCCATACAGAGCATTCCCTGCCATTTGTCATCACCCTTTACTTATATTCACCAGCTCACGTCCTCCCTGACTACGTAGGTGATATAAAGTCATTCCCAATTAATGCTGTTCCAAATACAGCATCAAGGCATTTCATCAAATGGTTTCAAAGTAAAAAATATATACAACTCCTGCGCTTCTAATTAACCCCATGAATTCCTACCCCAGCATGCGAAAGGGCTCAAAAAAGGGTTGAGCTTACTTTTAACTGTTTTACCTGTGTGATCAAAGGCAGTGCTTATACATTCATTTCCCACTATTTGAAGGAGTATTAACTTAAGGGGTGTGATATATTTGTATAGGGTCCATAGCTTAACTGTTCTCAGTCTCCTAGCAGTTTTGCAGTTCTTTACAAGCAGAAACTCTAAACACAAACTGAAGTAATTTTTACAAAAACAGTTTCTCAAGCAGGAGAAAAAACAAGTGTGATGAAAAACAGGTCCCCCAAATGCTGAGGTTCCACTCTTTTCCCTCCTACTCTTACAACTATTTGCCTAAGTATATCATAATCTGAAAATCACACAGATATCCCAGGTATCTTTACTGTTCAGTTATTTAACAACCATCTCCACTTAAGGGGAACATACTTTGATTTTTGCTGCCTTTCAGCAATCAAGCTTGACTTTAAACATGGGATTCAAGTTTGCGGTGGGAACAGATAGAAAAAAATTCCCTTTTAAGAGGAATCTTTTTTTGTTGAATAATTTCTGGTCTGCTGGATCAAAAGTTCAATTTTCAGTCTGTGTTTGACCTGCCATTCATATTCATTCATTCATTTATTCATTCATTCATTTCAACTTTAGTTTAATAACAAGTCTCAGGAGGAAGAATACTCTTGAGGCTATAAATTCTCTTTAGGATGCCTCATGAATTTTAGGCCAATTAGATCCTCACCCTATGAACAAATGCTGTATCTTTCAGTCCTCATTTTGCATGTCCTCATTTTCCTGTACTAAAATATTTCCTTATTCTCTTCATCTTTCTCTGTAACATACAAAAAGTTATGAAAACCACAAAAAACAGGGGGGACAAAAACCCTCATTTAAAAAACAAAACACGGTATCACCTACTTTAATCATGTGCTTTCTTAAGTGGCACTTTTGATGGCTATGTTATTTTCTTAAAGGTGTATTTTGTTTTTCTTATAGCAGGTGTGGAAGACAATGCACACGGTCATATACCTCAAGTGATGCATTTTTCTGGTCCTGCAAAGTCCCTAGTCCTGTCCTATTACAATGGAGAACGTTCTTGTCGGAGCTTTCCACTTGTGAGAGCAGCGATTCCTCTTTGTGCCTTCCACAAAGCCTTGCTATAGGCCCCACATGCAGGGAAAACAATACAGATTCATGGAAGATGGTGACAAAGGAGAACAAAGACCAGGAGTGGCATTTCTAGAGTCTATAACCCATTCCCTACTCCTGGGGTATTATACTTAACCTATTTCAGACAGATGGGGTTCACACAGTCCTCTATTCAATGCTACAGGGACTTTCAGTGAAAGAAAGATTTCCACACCCTATTCCAGCCACAGGGACTTTCAGTGAAAGAAAGATTTCCACACCCTATTCCAGCCACAGGACAAGGAAGACTTTATCAGCACTTAGTATTGGCTATTCTCCCTATTCCCAACCTGGTAACCATGCCTCCAATTAAAGGGGTCTCCCCTTTTTTCAGTTATCAGCAGGAACAAAGAACAGTCAGCCATCAACACCCACATAATTCTTCACTTCCTGATGGACTCTGTTTAACCCTCACCCTTGACCATTGTTTGTCGATGGCGTCTAATTTCTAGTTTCTTGACCATCTGCCTTCTGTCACTGCCTCTTAGGATACTCCTGCCTCTTTCTAGTCATTCACTATCACAACAAGATGTTCAATCCACATTAGAAACTTCAAATAGACTAACATCAGGACTGGAATCTGCAAAAAATCTTAAAAGCCACTTTATCAGAAAGCCACCATTAAGCCATTTCACCCCATAACACCATTTTTATTACTTGGAAACTTAGTGATCCCTCCCCTGACCCAGCTATCTTTCTTTTGGCCTCTCAATTTTCTCAAGACTCACTGTCATCTCTTCTCCTGGACTTCCTCTCTT
Source organism: Talpa occidentalis (assembly GCF_014898055.3). Classification (NCBI taxonomy): domain Eukaryota; kingdom Metazoa; phylum Chordata; class Mammalia; order Eulipotyphla; family Talpidae; genus Talpa; species Talpa occidentalis. Next base: position 79,299,346 of record NW_023601543.1, on the reverse strand, counting down.
GCCCAATGGCCTATGACTGAAGACTCTGGTTCGAAAAACCTGTAGTTTGAACTCTTGGGCAACAAATACAAAACTCTTACCAAAATGTCAGAGATGCCATAACCCTGGGCTGGGAAGTACAGCAAGGTCACCCAGCGATTATGTTCTGCTTCTCTCTATATTGCAAACAGACAACATGACGTGTATTGCTAAGGCGGATTACTTCCATGTGTGAGCGGCTTCAGAGCATGTCAGCCTCTCCTGAATCGAAAAATAACAGTATTTATTGTGCTCCATCACTTGGAAAAATAGGATTCTAGATTATAATCAGGTCTACTTTCTCTGTTTTTAATAATACCTGGGCGTAGAAGGGGTGCTGGGGCTTGAAACAAAATAAAGTAAATGTAAACTTGGACATATCACATAGTCATTCAATATCACAAGATGTTCAACCCACATTAGAAAGTTCAAATAGACAAACATCAGGACTGGAATCTGCAAAAATCTGCTGCTCTGTGGCCCCATAACACATCATGCCTCCAGCTCTCAATGTAGAAACTGGACAGAGCTAAGCACAAAACCAAGAGGACATATTTGGATTACGCTGGGACCTAAAATCTTGCCACTTTACATCATTACTTTTCTTACTGTCAACTTTGTTAATAGTCTAGAAAAGGTACCCAAGAAATTTCAGACAAGTTGCTTCTAGTGGAGAGAAAATGAGAAATTCAACTAAGGAGTCAAAATAAAAAGAACAGACTGAGCAGATGCTACCAAAACAAATGGAGGGAAACATATTAAAATCACTGTTGGGTGAAAATGCTTAGCAAGTGAAAGAAGAAAACAGAAAACGAGGCCATAAATCCATCTTTACCACTTAGCTCCTCAACTCAAATGAGCAAAACAGAAATACAGCTTCTAAATGGTGAAGACCCTCAAATATCTGCCTTCCGTTTTCCAACATTGCCTATTCTATTGCTCAAAGTTCAAGGATAAGTTTGAGGTGACACTCCTGAGTCACAGACCATCCATGAAATGGCTTAATGGTGGCTTTCTGATGAAGTGGCTTTTAAGACAATTCAGGCACACTTTTAATTTGAGAATTGCTCATTTTATAGCTCAGGTTTAGAGAAAGAGAAATCTCTATCACAGGTGCAAGTAGGAGTTATTGTGTGTATGCTTCCATTTGTTTCTAGAACACTTATAGGAAAACATTTATGTGTGATTTGGTCTTCAACATGAAGAGCCTCAGTTGAGAATATGGCTGTCATCTCATAGTTTTAAAATGGTCCCCGATGCCACAGAATGTACAAAACAGGCTGCTGACTGAACGATCTTGGTAATCTCAATTCTTTAAATATAAGAAAAGACAACACCCCCGTGCAGTCAAAGTAAACTGTATAGCTTGTTTTTAAAGTGGCCAGTTTTCATAAACCTTCAATGTACTCCAGTCTGTTGAAACTCAGTTGTCTAGAATCTCATTTTACAGCCAGTGAGAACACCAGAGAGAAAGAGACAATCTAGGTGTACACTCATGATCGCTTTCATAGCCACACACACATTTTTAAGACCTCGACTTTCAGGAACAAAAAGTACCTGCAAACTCCAGGGCTATAAATAATTCAAAATCAATATTCTATGAAGAACACGGTGAAATGCTTAGATACATTAGCCCACCCCCAATGAAGAGTATCAATTGAATTAAAAGAACAATTCAGTGAATAATATGCAAAAGGAAGGACTCTCATTTCCTAACCCCAAGGAATTCTAGGGTAGAAGGTGAGGAGGTAAATTCAATCACGAAACGGTCTTTTCTCACTATGTAAATTAAATGAAATACTACCATTTAGAATTAACCAAGGTGCAAAAGAGAAATACATTTTTTTCTGGGAAGAACTGTTTTGAATTTATTCTCCCTAACCCTCTGGGTGGGGCTCAGGAGAAGCAGCAGTTGTGCTCACTACTAAATCTCTGGAAGTATCTACCTGGGCTTTGTCTTCAAGGGCTGCGGCAACAGGGGGACCTAGTCCTTCCATGGAGCAATCCGTAATCTCTTGGGACTCTGTGACTGATCAGGTAATTAAATGGGGATTCTCAGACAGATGACCTTGAGAAGAATACCATCTTTTCCCCTCAATGAACGGTAACACACATATTAAACACTGTTCTAATGACAGTGAAATACCACATCACACCCATTAGGATGATTTTCATCATAAAACAAAACCAAACAGAAAATAACAAATGTTGATGAAGATGTGGAGAAATCAGAATCCTTTTGCATTGCTGGTTGGAAAGTAAATTGGCACAGCCACTATGGAAAAATAGTATGGTGGTTCTTAAAAAGAAATTAAAAATAGAACTACCATATGATCTAGCAATTCAACTTCTGGGGATATACCTGAAAGATCTAGAAGCAGACTCAAGCAGATATTGATGTGCCAGTGTTAACTGTACTATTATTTACAGTAGCCAAACATAGTGGAAACAACCTAAATGTCTATCAGTAGATGAACAGATAAATTGTTGCATCTCCATACAAAGGAATATCATTCAGCCTTAAAAGGAAAGGAAGTCCTGACACACGCTACCACATGGATGAACCTTGAAGACATCATCTGAAGTGAAATAAGCCACTCACAAAAAGAAAAATTTTACGATTCCACTTACACAGAGACAGAAAGTAGAGTAGTGATTACCAGGGGCGGGTAGGGTGGGGTGAAGCGGGGGGAAAGGGGATGGGGAGTGAATATCTAATGGTAGAGGGTTCAGCTTGGCAAGAAGAAAAAATTCTGGAGATAGATGGCGACGATGACTGTACAACAATGTGAATATATTTATCTCTGACTTGTACACTTCACAATGGATAAAATGCTATTAGATTGTGTATATCTTACCACAATAAAAAAAAATTCTACATTTCTATTAGAGTACACTGAAAGTTTTTAATGGGGATTTCCATTGGGAAGTAAAGCTGGGTATGTGGGATTGAGAAAGTTTTACTTTTGCTATATTGGATTTTTTTTTTTTTTTTACCATATACGGGTTATTTTCACAAAAAACAAAACTAGAATTAAATTAGCCCTGAACCTGGAAATTCCTCTTTTTAAAAATTCAGTCTAAGGAAATAGGCAGGGAAGGCAGAAGGATGCATATACAAGTATGTTGTTCATAAGATTAAAAATATGGTCGCAAACTAGTTATTAAGTGGGATTAGTTCAATAAATGGTTGGAAAGCTCTACAATGAAGGTGGACCCCAAAGAAGATCATGCAGCTGTCTGACAGGAAAAGGGGGCCCATAATATGTTGTTTTAAAAAACAGGCACAGTTCGTATGACCTCATTATTGTATGAAGAGGGACATGTGTGCACTGCATGCGCATTCAAGCTCAAAGTCTGGAAGAACATATATAAAGTATTGACTACAGAATATTGACTACAGTTGTTCCCGGACAACAGGATTAAGGATAGTAGCATTAAGGGTGACTTCTATGAATTCATATTTGAGTTTTATTATTTTAATAATTACTGCAAAAAGCTCCTGCACTCAGAGAAGTAATAGAACTATTGCCATTTTGAGAAGCAAAGAGGCAAAGGGCTCGGGGAGCACTCAACTACGCAGAGAGTGGTTCACATGCCACAATTTTAAGGGTCACGGGGCTACCTTTCCTGTGCCATCTCCAGGCACTAGCCTGAGGAGGTTAGAGAGGCTCCGTAGGGTGTGCCCGGTGCCATCTTTGAGACACCGCCACATTGTACATTGTACATCTTGCAGTCAATCGTGTTTTCATTCATTTCCCAAAAGAAGAGTCACCAGATATGTAAATATCTAATGCTGATTTCTACTTTTCAGAAGTCAGATTTCTCTCCGTGAGTTTTTCTATTTGTCCAATGCAAATTGAAGATAACTTTCAATAGAAAAAGTCCTCAAGGCATTGTAGATGAATACACTTTTATTTTAGCTAACCACTGCCTGTACTTACCTCCTTCCAGGCAAGCAACAGATGCCATTTAAAAAAAAAAAAAAAAAAACCTTCAAGAATTCCTCCTACTCTTTAAAATGTGTTTCCTTTTTGTTAGGCTATTTTCTTTCTTTCTTTCTTTCTTTCTTTTTGTAATTTAAAAAATAGTATAAGCTAAAACCAAAAAAAAAAAAAAAGAGAGAGAGGTAAGTATTTTATAGGTATCAACTCTCTCTTTAATATATATATATATATATATATATATATTTTTTAGCGAAAGACAGGAACATGGAGGACACATGACACATTGTTAGTCTTACTTATCCTAGGGTTTATTTAGAGAATGTTATTTTGTGTTTGGAAAATGACAGACTTCTGCTTTTAGGTAGACAAATAAATAAAACTCACAGAGAGAAATAAACTTTACTAACCAACTTTTAGGAACTGAAATCATTTAGAGTCCTTACTTTACTCTATACATGAGAAATGAAATATAAATGCTCACTACCACAAAAATTAGCCAAATATCTTTGCCTCTATGAAATACAGTCTAATAGCACCCAGAAATCACTACTCACAGCTTCTCCATTCATAAGGAGCACTCCAAATGTCCATGTCCCCGAAGAGTGAAATGCTACATAGCCGGCTCACTCTGCCTGGACGTATTCTTTTTCTCCTAAGTTAACCTGAAGAGCAAGCTTGATTTGTTTACTGCACAAACATCTGTAATTGCTAAACATCTCTGTGACATGGTGTAACAGTTACTGCTTGTGCAAACTGCCCATCTAAATTACTCTGCAGTATGAGCACATGAAAACCCAAGACACAGAGAAATTGGAAACATCTGTAAAAATTAATGGTCGAATTGACCAAAGGAGGGGGTGGGGGATTAAAACAGCTAAATAGTTCCAGGGCAACATTTGACTTTAGAAAATAATCCTCCATTTTAAAGGTTGCTCCTTAGCATGGCCACAGCTCCCCCTCCGTGGGGGGCCCTGGCTGGCACACACATCATTTTAACCCACCAACACAAACCCATTACAAGTCTTATTACAAAACAGTATAGATAAGATACAAGTTAAGGGGTTTTATCGCATCTCTCAAAGCAAAAGAAGAAATACCTCTTCTCCCATCATGCAGTCAGCCTCTTCTCTTCAGTTTGAAAAAGGTCCCAGAACTACCCTGGAACCCTCCTACTTCCTTCCAACAGCCAAAGGCACGGAGCCTGAAGGACCCAGCCTAACCCTGAGTCATACTTGGGACCAAATGAGCAATGGGGAGAACAAAGCTGACATTTGTTTATGGTTCAGGAAGCCAGGGCCAACTCAGGGCTTGGGAGGCTGCGAGAGAGAGGTCCTCCTTCCTCGCCCACGTCGCTGCAGGATCTAGGCAGCCTCCAGGACCTACAGGTGTGGCCGTGCAGACAAGGGGCGCACTGAACCAGTGTTTATTTGGCAGGATTCAGTGACCACTACCATTTAAAAATGTGAGAGAGAACATAAAAGGTACACTCTCTAGCCACGAGTAATATGATTGGAGAATGAGAAAGATCTACAACAGGGCTTGTACATGAAATGTCAATTGTGAAATTACCTGTATCTTCAAGAAAATGAGTTGTATTATACAACAATTACTTATTTCAAAAAAAGAAAAAAACTAAAGAAGGAAAAACAGCCATAGCTTTACAGAAACACTTCCCTAGGAAAAATACAGCAAAACTGTTGCCAGCTAAGCCATCAGTAGTACCCTATCAGGATAAAATGTTTAAATAGCAATCTTGGTTTTTCCCCAAATGAGACACCATTCTAATCACCACTTCAATGAATTTAGAGCCCAGTGGTTAATGGCTGAAAACTGTAGAGTCAGAGCGTCTGAGAATAAAATCCCAGCTGGGCTACTTCCCAGTTGTGTGATTTTGAGGAACGTATTTAGCCTCTGTTCACCTCAGTTTGCTTATCTGTAAAATGGGGATAACAACCCAGAGCTACAGGATTGTCTGGAAGATTAAGCAAGCAACATATGAAAGTGCCTGGCCCAGGAGAAAGCACCCCGTCAGCCACTGCCTCAAATTCAGGACAACTTCCCAAATGCAGCCTCCAAATTAACTGGATCCTCACCTTACTCACATTCTCACAGACTTAGACTCTGAGGAACTGCTTCCGTTGTTGACTGGGGCTAGTTTTAAAATTTTTAGATTACATTAATTTAAAAACCATTTATTCGATATTTATTAACCACCTGCAGTGGGTCCAATTCTGTAGGGCACTTTGAATAAGATACACTTCCAGTTCTCAAGAAATTTGCAATCTGCTCGAGTTAAGTTTGTATGTTACACAAGAAAACAAATGTGAGCGATGTCACTAGACTGGAAATGGCAAGGGTAATGCAAGGGCTATGGAATTAGCGTTTGCCATTTAGAGGTCAGATAAGAAATCACCTTAGCAAAACCTAATTAGGACAAATCCCCCGACCAGAAGAATTCCAAAAAATTGGTGGAGACACTCCTCTCTCTAAAGGAAGAGCAGTTAACACACCAGTCCTTGAGCGTGAGGTGCACACAGGACTTCCTTCCAAAGAGCGGAACAGAGAAAAGGGGAGCTAACAACAAGTTCACAGCCGACAACTGACACTGCATTAGGAGGTGACCAGGGTCAACCTCAGCAATGAGAAGTAACGTTGGTGGCACTGCGCTCTATGTGACGGCAATGGCACGTCACCTCCGTGGCCCTCCTCCCCCAAATCCATCACTTCTAATCCTCAGAAAAACATCAGACAGAGGCCAATTTAAGGACATTCTGCAAAATTGCTCAAAATTGCCACAGTTCCGAAAAACGTGGCAAGTCTGAGAAAGTGTCACAGCCAAGAGGAGCCTAAACAGACAGGAGACTGATGTACTGAGATCCCGGGACAGCCTTTAGACCGCGGGCAAAACCTGAGGAACTCTGAGTAAAGGACGGACCTGAGTTAATAATCATGTACCACTATTAGCTCACTAATCGTGACAAACGTATTGTTAACAGGATGTTAACAACAGAGGAAACTGTTCCGTGCATGGTTATGTGGAAGCTCTCTGTATTAGCTTTAGTTTTATAGAAAAGTAGTGAACTATTCTAAAATTTAAAATTTATTTACAAACAAATTAGGAAGATGTCTGCTGCATATGCATAAGCATCTGTGTGATTTATAGACACACATGATTATGCTCATGAGCACATGTGAATGTATTTAACAATGCCCTTCCAACTTGATTCTTAAAAATGATCTCAACACCCTTAGCCTACCTATTAACAAAGACAGTTAAATGCTGACTCCTGGCTTTTTGCTTTCTATAATACACAAAAGAGTTTTCTTTGAAAGGAAACTTGGCTCTTCTGTGATTTCTGCTGCCAACCCAGGCTACAGCGGCCCAATTCAAAGAGTGTGCATGAGGTGGGCCCATCTGCCCCTTTCCAAGAGCTACTAGAAGTTCCTGGTGCCTGGCCAATTAGTCATCAACCACAGAGCCCGGGGCTGGCAATTCTCCCAGCTACTTCCTATCCCATCTCCAGTTTACGTTGCCCAGCGCACCCCCAGTTATCTCTTTAAAGTACAAATATAATCAAGCCAATGATGGAGAGAACTCTCCCACCGACTCACCAACCCATCCAGAGGTGCAGCTCCTACATGGACTGGCAGAGGCCTGGGGGAAGAAGTCCACCTCTGCCCCAGTTTGCCATCTCCACCAAGATGGGAAAGACCCCTACACTCCAACCTAATCCACCCGTCTCCACAGCCATCCTCGCCCCTTGTCCATGCACACGCTACCAGTAGCATGAATTTCCATTTATGTTTTAGCACTTTGTTTACTCTCCTTGAAGAGATCTCCTCGACACCCATTCCTTCCTCTCTAGTTGATGCTTTGGGCATACCTCCAAAAGTCCTCCTCATGTCATAGTGACTTTAATCCATTTATATATATACCTACTTCTCTCCCAGGTAGGGACAACACAAAGTACTACATGAGAGGATCGTATCTGAGAGCTGATCATCCCAGGCATGGTGGGGGTGAGGCGGTATTAACTCCGTTCCAATTAACTACACCAGACTCAACCCACCCCAATAACCCACCACGTGAAAAAATCTGCATGTATTATGTTAATACAGCATCCAGACATGCCACCTAGCTGATTCCTTTCCAAATGGATTGCCACTCGTTAGCTCATTTATCTAGAAATTTCAGACCTGCCACCAGTGATCCATAAAAGGCATTCAATAAACCTTCAGTGAATGAATGAGCCAATTAATGAACAAATGGAAGAGGGAATCTGTAGCCAGATCATAAGCTGGATCCAAACAGAGTGAGTCTTCCTTTATAATTTGACTGGATGAAGATGAAACATTACATTTATTCACCCAGTCCACAAATATTGAGGGCCAACTACAGTTTAACAATTATTTTCAAGGAATTGCAAATACAATTGCAATTCCTAGTCTGTGTCACGGTAACACAGAAAAGATCCTAAATCATGGCACTCATTTTTGAATGGCTGATATTTAAGATTTGGTAATGTCAAACAAACAGCTACCAGAGATAAAGCAAAATTCAATTTTACTTCTCTGAGCTTACACTTTCCCATAATAAGAAGTTAAAGAAATGATCCTGGAAATTGCACTGCTATTTATAGGCACTCCTTCGGTAATAACCAGAAGGACAACAATAATAACCACTAACATTAATCAAGCGATTATTATATGTCAGGCATTTTTCTACCCATTTTTCATGTTACTTAATCCTCACAATGACCGTAAAAAGCAGATTCTCTTGTTAGTCTATTAGAGAGGAAGAATCGAAAGCACTGAATGCTTAAGCAGTTTGTCCCAAGAAGAGGTAGAACTAGGATATGAACTTGGACAGCCTAGCCTGCATGCTCAATAATCATTTTGCTCCTTAAGACATGATATTGCTGTGATTAAACATTTCTTAGAAAACACACTATGTTGAGTGCTTTATGTATGTCAAAGTATGTCAAACATATGCAAAAACAGCGAACCGCACCTAACATGTCAAAGAATAAAAATGTCATCATGTTTCTGGTTTCTTTTCCCTACCAACACCCCCTCCTTACTTTTCCTCCATAAGGATACTTTAACAGAGATGCACTCGGGAGAGGTTACATAAACTAATGTCTGAACATCTCAGACAGTTCTTTTAGCCCAGGTAACCCATGGGTATCTTAATATCATCTGCTCAATTAAAATCATGGATTTTCCAGCTGCTCAAGACATGTCACATGATCTTATCTTTCTACTGAAATGAGGGACATATGACGTCGTAGGTCTCAGGCACAAGGTTTTGACCCAGTTGTGTTTCATTAGTCAAGGAATATATCATCAGCTCCTAAGGATCCCCGAGTTTATTTCTTGTTATCGAAGGATTAGAGACATAAATCTTTCATTTTTAAGGAACTAAGATCATTGCTGTAGATGTTTACGTGCTTTAGTATAAAGTTGATGAACTTCCACTAGAATGGATAAAAGACTGCCTGTGATATGCATGCAAATATTAAAATTTCTCTTAATGCTATTTGGCTGATTACAAAAATTGATTAGTAGCTCTGTTCTATATGATTCTAATTCCAATTTCCTGTTATAAGTAAAAACTACAATGTTGATCTTATAAAGGCATTAATTTGGATGACTGATTCTACAAATGAGATTCAAGATGATGAGAACTGAAAAACAGACTGTCACAAATATAATGTCTAGCTGTGACTCTAACAGGAAATGTAGAAAAAACACAGAATCATTTCAAGAGAGAGAGAGAGAGAAGTTACCAGTGTGAACAGCTAAGACAGGAAGATTACGGGAAAGGAGCTTCTTGAAGAATTTCTTTGTAGGGAGTCCAGCAAACAACCAACTAGGCAAACCATGGGATTTCAAAGTAATTTTTTCAGTCTGGCTGTTTAAAGAGCCCCAGTCCCAAAAGACTGCTTTTCGCGATCACTAAGGGGACCAGTGGTACCTACAGAGCCTGGGCTTAGAATGGGCTGGCACCAAAAAGCCAGGATCAATCTATGAGAGACATGTCAGCTTGGGTTTTGTGGCTCATCTGAGTATCTGTAATTTACTCACCCACGTGTGATATCTGACACTCATTTCCCTAAGTGTTTACCAGGTGTGGCCATCTGAGTGACTCATGAAAAAGGAAGGAAGAGGGACAGGCTGGGTCGAAAAGAAGTAGCCTGATGAATAAAGTCCCTCTCAGTCCACAGACAGGGACACAGAAGATACCAGCCATATTCATGAGAAATCACATTCTGCCTGGGCTGTCTTCTTGCTTATAGACTTCCAGCCTAATTTCTAAGGCTGATGATTCCCAAGCCTACAGTTCTCTCTTGATCAACCGACTTATTTATCCAACTGCCTGTTGGATGCTTCCACTTGATGGTTCCACAAACACCTCAAAATTCAGTTCATCTTAAGACTGAATCCATGACCTTCTTCACGAAATATCTTTCTTCTCCAGTGATCTCTAATCAGGGAGTGACTCCACCATCAACCCAGGTGCTTAAGCTAGTTGCCCAAGGCTTCATCGGCAAGTCCTCCCTTGTCTTTCTTCCCCAACGTACTTTCAAACTTCTTGATTCTACCTTCAACGTAGTCCCCCAAATTACCCATAACAGTTTAAAGCTGCTAGAGAGAAAAGCTACTTTTCTTATCGTGGTGTTTTCTTCCATGGATAGGGGAGTCTGTAAGGACACTCTCTGGACACTGTTGGCCTCTGGACATGATTGAACACTCGTAGAACTCTCTACTGCTTTATTCACTCTCTCCTGGAAGAATGAAATGATTTATGTTATAGGTGAGTTTAGGAAAATTAAACTGAGTGCACTCAGTTAGTGCACTAACTTCCTCTTTCCTCCTCTTGGGAGGTGGCCTTCTCTGCTGATCCCAAGGGCAGGCATTTCTATCTCACATAGAAGGACCCATGGTGGTCCAATGTTGCTGAGACTGGATGGATAAGTCTGTTTAATTCTGGGATCAGCTGGCAGGCCCATTTGGCTCTCATACTAATCCATATCCTTCACCTTTGCCCTTGTCAATAACAGCACTGCAATATAACATAGGGATAGAATGATACATACATCACAAGTATACAGTTTGAGAAATTTTCACAAAATTAACTAAGACCTACAAAAATAGAGACATATCATGTTCATGGATTGGAAAGATCTCACTTCTCCCTCAAAGTATGATAGATTCAATGCAATTCCAATCAAAATCCCAGAGGTTTTTTTTTTTTGGGGGGGGGTTGGGGGACAGGATTAACAAACCAATTCTAAAATTTGTATGAGAATACAAGGGGCTAAGAATAGTGCAGGGAATCAATCTTTGAAGCACAAAGATCAAAGACTTACACCACTAGATATCAAAGCTAACAATAAAGCAACAGTAATTAAGGTAGCATAGAATGGCACAGGACAATCAGACCAAAAGAACAGACTCCAAAGACAGCCCCCCCACACACAGCTGCTCAGGTCATGATAAAGGTGATGTGTCTGTACAGTGCAGAAAAGATGGTCACTTTGATAAACAGTGCTGAGTCAACTGCATACCCATACTGGAAAAAAATGAGTAAAAATATTATTTTGATTGTCCCTCCCTGAACTATCTTCTTAATTAGCTGGTTTAGAATCTCAACTTCTCATCAGGAAAGTCGATACAAGTTTCTCTTATCCTCTCTGCTGAAATTTAGTTACATTGTCTTATGTAATCTACTCCTTACACTGCAGCTTGGAGTATTTTCTCAAACCCACCTATCTGATCATGTCATCTTCTTGCTTAAAATGGCCTCTCAATGCCCTCAAGATCAAGTCCAAACTCTTTAACAGGATCATCGGGCCCTTCATGACGTGGTCGCTGCTTCTTCCTCCATTCTCACCTGTCCCCATGTCCCACTGGAGCCCAGGCACATGTTTTTTTTTTTTTTTTTAATAGAGGCATGCTTTATTTATTTATTTATTTGTTTGTTTGTTTTGTTTATACATGCACTGGGTACAGTCAGAAGCGCGGGAGGGTGACAGAATTCACCAGAGCCAGAGCGGGGAGCAGAGCAGGCAGAAGGACCGAAGTACACTGCTGAGGGAAGCAGCGGGCGGCAGGAGAGGTCTGCGCGCCATGTGGGACCCTCCTCCAGTGGCCGGGGAGCAGCCGGGGATCGAACCGGCGCCACAGAGGCTGCGGGCAGCTTCGCAACCCAGCGCTCAACCGCTGCGCCACCGGGGAGGCCCCCAGGCACATGTTTTGTGCCAATTTCCCTTCAAGGGATTTAGACATGTTGCTCTTCCCACCTTGACACATCTGTGCTCCTTTGCTTAATGAATGCCTACTGAACTCAAGGTTCTTGGCCTAAACATGATGTCCTTTAAGGAAAGTAGGCACACATGCACCAGAACACACCCCCCCCAGCCTCCCTAAGGACTCACCATTTCTTGCCATGCCAAAGGCTCCCTCCTACAGCACAGCCCTGGGTTCTCAGCACAACTATGGCATTCCCCATCCCTTATTATTATTTCTCACTTACTTTTCTGCAACTCCTGATGGCAGGGACCTGGTATTACTTCGCAGTGTATCCCCAGTGCCAAGCATATAGTGAGCACACAGTAAGTAGTAGTTGAAATGAGTCACATTCGCAATTTCAAAGTATGTTAGTTATATATTTTAAAAGTCCTATGAGGTAAGACAGGTATAAAGAGTACTCCCACTTTACAGATTGCCCAACTGAAGCTAGAGACTTTATCCAGGTCAGTGAGCTAGGACGATGGTAGCATGCCCTTCTAATCTTATGATATATAACCTGGTTTATCTTTAGCTGCACTTTGTCTGCTCTTTTGATGTAACACATAATTTACCCACGATCTTGGTTTAGATGGTACATTTTTTTGCAAGATTTTTTTCCTTTAGCCCTTTATCAAAGGAAATTTCTAGCATGTACAAAAACACAGTGTAGTGAAGCCCCATGCATGCACAACCCAGTCTCGACAATTATCAATTCATGATGAATCTTGTTTCTTCGGTGCCCCACCCACTCTCCCATCTTTCAAATTACTGGAAGCAAAATCCCAGACGTTAAATCATTTTGTCTGTAAATATTTTAGTTGAATGGTGCATTAAACAAATCATTCAAACCCATATCCAACTGGCAGTATTAAAAAAATTCATAAATGGGGTCCTTCCTTCTAATTCAATAAGTGAAGCAAAAATATCTACACTCACAATATCCTTGTTCACAGCTTGGGCATATGTGTTAAACAGTATCTTTCTTAGTATATAATCTAATCTTCCACACTGAATCACGCTGGGCAGGGTGATATGGATTAAAGAACAGGTAAAATAAGCATAAAATTTTCTGCTGACTCAGAAAAGTGGACCTCAAAACACCCAACCTTGAATGGAAAGTGTACTTTGCTGCTTGCTGCCGTCAACAATTGTCAGATTCCTTTTTCCGTCATCCAGGTCATCACACCAGCCATGTCAGAGGCCAGCTATCCCAGTCTGAGCAGGAAGACCTGCTTGAGCCTCACCTAACAAAAACTGTCACATGAAATCCAATTTGTGTGTCTGCAAAACCCAAACAGCGAGCTCAATTCTCAAAGCAAACATCCTTCCTTCAACATAAATCCTGGACACAAAAACATCTCAAAAGTGATGGGGGGGTGGGCCTCCCTGGTGGCGCAAGGGGTTAAGACGCAACCTGTGAAGCTGTCTGCAGCCACTGCAGCACGAGTTCCATCCCCACCCAGGGAGCAACCCACATGGCGCAGCAGACCTCTTCTTCTTTTTTTTTTTTTCTATTATTTATTTATTTATTTATTTATTTATTTATTTATTTATACAAGCACTGGGTACAGTCAGAAGCGCGGGAGGGTGAGAGAATTCACCAGAGCCAGAGCGGGGAGCAGAGCAGGCAGAAGGACCAAAGCACACTGCTGAGGGGAGCAGCGGGCGGCAGGAGAGGTCTGCGTGCCATGTGGGACCCTCCTCTGGTGGCCGGGGAGCAGCCGGGGATCGAACCAGCGCTGCAGAGGCTGCGGGCAGCTTCGCAACCCAGCGCTCAACCACTGCGCCACCGGGGAGGCCCAGCAGACCTCTTCTGACTCCCTGCTGCTCCCCTCAGCAGTGTACTTCGGTCAATCTGCCTGTTCTGTTCCCCACTCTGTCTCTGGTGAATCCTCTCACACCCCACACCTCTGGCCTGTACCCCAGCTCATGAGTGCATAAATAAATAAATCTTTAAAAAAAAAAGTGATGGCAACCAGGTTGTGCACTAGTAAAAACATTATCACACTCATCAGCCAGGTTGTGCAATAACATAATGGATCCATAAATCTCTGCAAATCTCCCTGGCACCAATAGCAGGGGGGTGGAGATTGTTTTGAATTCTCTTAGATGCTGTAAAAAAATTGACTACAGCCAGTAAAGCAGGCTGGGAAGTTTATGTTTTCCCTAGAGGCTTCACAATGAGAAATGGGTTAGGGAGCTGCCAGCACATGGCTTCATTCTGCAAACATTCTGCCTCCAATGAAGATACGCACCCTGCATATACACATATCTGTAACATCTCTACATACTACTCTGTTGAAGCTAACATTTCATGTCACCAAGAACCATATAATAAACCTCTTTGGTTCACAAAGATGAAGTGAACCCTATTTTCAACTATCATCTGCTATATTATCCCACCCAGTCCTTTCATTTTACAGATTGCTGTGATCTCTAAAGCATGATGTTCATACAGCTTTAATATTATTCATTCCATTAGTATTTACTGAGCACCTACTATGTGCCCCACATTGTTCAAAGTGCACAGCACACACCAATGAACAAACCAACAATGCCCATAATAAAAAGTAAGTTTTATATTAGCAGGATTATATGATATAAAAAAAAAAAAACAGAGCAAGTAGGACGTGCCAACAGGTGGGTTTGGCACGAGTGGGCTGAGGCAGCCTCACTGAAAAGGCAAGGTCTGAGCAAAGTTTCCAGGGAGGAGAAGCAGGCAGCCAAGCCAGGTGGAAGGTGAGAATCCAGGCAGAGGAAGCTGCTGTGGCAAAGGTCCCCGAGGGCGTTTGTGGCATGTCTGAGGAAGAGGAGACCAGGACGGAGTAGGCAAGGGAGGAAGTCCTAGAGGTAATGGGGGTTAGGTCACCTGCGCTTGTGGGCCGGAGGAAGCCTTTCACTTTGGTTCTCAGGTGAGCCTCTGCAGGGGTGTGAGCAGAGCACCATGGCCTGACATGAGTTTCCAAGGATCACCCAGGCTTTGCTGCTGAGCCCAGACTGTAGGGGACGGGAAGCAGCAGAAGCCCTAGCAGAGGCCACTGCAGCATGGTGAGAGCAGGGAGCAGCAGGGTGACGCGCCGGGCGGAAGCCAGACATACGGAGGCGGCGCCGACAGGGTGGCTGCTGGATCAGTCACGGGACGTGAGAGAAACACAGGTGCCAGGGACGACCCCAGGGGCTGCCACTGACCTACAGGGAGGACGATGGCAGTGCCTTCAACTGAGATGGGGAGGGCTGTGGGCACAGTGGTTTGAGGGGATGGTGGCGAATTCGGGTTAGTTCAAGCCGGTAAATACTGAAGAACTTCAAGTGGAGAGGCTCAAGTCAGGGGCAGAGAGGGGTGCTGAGGTGCACGCACGGGAGTGTCATACCCGCCTCTGCTATCGCTGCTAACAATAACCCAACAAATTACCAATGGGTCAAACATATATTAATAGCAATAAAAGACAACGCCCTTCTACACTGAGAAGACCAAGAATCAGAAAACAAAGAAAAGGAATCAACTTAGCCTCCCGATTCAACGGTCCTGTTCATGTCAATCACTTGAATAAATGAAGAAAGACTGCATTCATCACTTCTCGCGTCTTCCCAAGCATGGGACTCAACGCTTTGGTAAATATTTACAGGCGTCTGTAACCGAAACAGGAACGCGTTCCCAAGATGGGATACTTACTAGAAACTTCAGGTCTTGAGAAGAAACATCATATATTGATTACTGAAGGAAGCAGCATTGGGTCTGAGAAGTTTCAATGAAATTAGAGTTTTCAGTGAAAAGAAAGAAGAAGAAACTGAGAAGCTTCAGTGAAAGAAAGACGTTTCAGAGAAAGAAGAGCTGCAGTGTAATTTCTAAGCATCGGCCCTTCCTGCCTTACTCATGTCTAAGGGGATTAAGTGTCCAAAAGTTTCCTTTATAGATTGTTCCTGATGACACTGGGCAGGGCTGCAGCGGGGGAGAGGGGCGGGGAGAGGCGAATGAAGTTCCACAGCTGCAGAAGATGATGCAACTTTAAAAAATTCATCTCACCCAAAAATGAAAAGCATTTAAAAGCCACCAACAAACCTGCACGAGAGGAGCTGCCAACGCCCCACCCCCAAGCCTGCTGGCACAGATGCCAAAGCAAAACCTGCAGCCCTAAATCGAATTAATAAACATTCCTTAAGCTCAACACAAGTGAAGCTTATTACAATCTGGAAAATTCCACAGTATTTATCAAATCCTAAGCAAGGCTATGATGCTTAGAAATGTACCACAGCAGACGTCATTGACAGCCACAAGCTCGGTGGTTCTGGGTGTATTGCCATGGCAACCGCGTACTCAGCAGCAACACGCTGTCTGCCTCTCACTAACCCAGAACCAGAGGCAGAAGAAAACAGCCTGCTTCCTGACGGTGACAACGCAGGCAGGCACAGTGTGAGGCATCTCCCTCATTCACACAGGCAGGAGACTTCCTTTCAGTGGTCTGAAATCGCTGCCACCAAACTCCCAGACAAAAAACCCACACAATCCCTCCCCTCCACTGCAGAACCGGCAAACACACACAAGTGCAAAGCACTAGAGAACGGCACAAGGGAGGAGCGAGATTCGTGGGTGCCTGAAGTGTCAGGGTCATGTGCTCACTTATGTCAAGGCGGGAGGGGGTTTTCTGGGGAGGAAATGGAGACGCGCCAGCCCATTTGAAAAGTCATCCTGAGAAACATTCCACAGTGAGGAGATCAGCAAGAAAAGCAGCAGCCAACAAGAACACGGGCCTTTCGAGGGAAGCTGTTCCCACGCAGAGGAACGCTGCAGAGGGAGAGGGTGAACAGCTAGCCCATGAGGACAGGGAAACCCCCAAAGAAGCATAGGAAGTCTCAGGCGCCAAGTCCTGCAGTGTGCTTTTGGAAACTCCACATTATGTTAGAATGTAACAGAAACTGTCAACATACCTTTTCCACCGGTAGAAAGTCATTCTCGACTTCAATCGACCGTGGTCTTAGTTTTATTGGCTTGTCTTTGAAAATATCTCCAAAGCCCACTCCCTTAACTTTCTTCGGCTGGATTGCTGCAGTGGCGACAGTCCCGTTGGCACCTTCAGATTTGGTACTGCTAGAGTCACCCCCATCACTCTCGGAGCCGGTGGTTTCCCTTAAACCTGTCAAGAAGGGGGGCGGGGAGAGACAGCTCAGACATCAGCTACAGCCAGGAAGCACCTCACAGCCAGCTGGGAAGCACCTCTAAAAACGTCACTGGGTACAGGACAATTTGCACTGGGGGGTTTCATTTAGTGTGTTGGATGTGTTAAGTTTGGGTGACTCAGTTTTTGTTCGAATTCCACACCCCAGTGTTTAATTTTAAGAAGTGAATCACAACTTCTTGGAAAATCTAATTTCAAAGCAGATCTCTTTGTACATGTGAAAGTTCACCTCTCTTCGACCTAGTTCGGATCCACATTTTCTTTGCCATAGTCTAAGAAATAACAGCCTTTCCCGCACCCTCCCCAGGACTCAGTACCACATACTGTACTTCCAATCTCTATGACTCATGTCAATTAGCAATTAGCAATGAAAGTAACATTTCCTAAAGGGAAACTGTAAAGCTAAAAGCTATTTAAACAAATTAGCAATTAAAGGAACCACACAAAATTATGACTGCCAAAGAATTAAATCTCTTTGGATGGCTTCACAAGGAATAAATGCATGCAGACATGTCTCTCTAGGAAAGCATTAAACCAAACTTGACACTAAGACGCTTGCACTGGCAAGATGATCGTGTTTGTTAAGGAGGGAAAGGAAACCGCCCTCCCAGAGGCCAGAATTCCCCAAGCTTCAGCTCTTCTTCCCTCCTTATCACCCCCATCTTGCCAGAGCAGAATCCCTTTCCAAAGAACACTGGGGACATGACACCCTTCCTTTGACCTCTTGTGCCACGTGTTGGAAGTCATCAAAGAGTTACCAGCAAGACAACATGGACACTTACCTCTCGAGATTCCTCCTCCCCAGGCTCAGCCCACAAACATGTTCCTAAAAGGAAGAGCCTATTTGTTTCTAGTTAATTTCCGGGTGTACATGCTTGCTTCGACGGTCAGCACATCAGTCATGCCATCAAAGGGCAGGAGTCAAAGGATTTTTTTTTTCCGAAGGATATTTTATGAAATACTAAATTCTGCCAGGAAACCTGTCCCTAAAAGCCTCTGCATGTGCAGGACAGCTCCTCACTATTTACTACACAGCCCCTGCTGACGCCGGTGTCCTTGGGAGGAGAGCACACCGGCAAATGTTGTTCTCTCTTAGTCAACCGTGCCTTAGTGTTCTATAGGTAAGGTGGCCTATAGTGTTCTATAGGCACGGTGGCCTCCCAGGAAATATGAATGATACACCAAATAATTGCTCACATAAAATACCCAAGTCATTCAAATAAAGAAGTCTCAGGGCAGGAAGGAACGCTTAAATGAAAACAGATAAAATATAGCAAGGCCGTTATAAATTGCTAACAAGTTTCAAAATCAAAGCCTTAAAGCGATGGCTGTGTTTGTTGCTGCGGCTGCTGTTTTCATTAAAACGGCATTTATAAACCCAAAAGGAGGGCGAGAGAAGAGGAAGAGGCCTGACGTACGTTTCAATTAGCTGAAACACAACATTTGTGAGCAATAACAGAGGACAGCATAACGAGGAGCACCCCACCACGAGGGGGTCGGCTGAAATCTAGAGGGCTGGATGTGAGTGTGCAGACATGGAGAACCCCCTAGATGAGCTTACCCATTCGTGGGTTTATTTGTTCATTGTTTTTGGAAATACCCCTGCTGGAGATATAATTTATGGAGTCTAAATATTGTGTCATTTCCCCTTTAACATGTTCTCATTTTGCTGTATGGATTCTTTCTCTGTGATAAATGGCTTGTATATTCCTTTCTGGTTTGGAAAGAACCATTTGAGGGCGGAACAGAGAAACAGTTAGTGGAAAGAAACCATCCCCATCCCCCTCCCACCACCGCCAGAAGGCAGCAGGGCAGACAGATGATGGCAAGGTTGTGTGAGTTCTTCAGAGAGGAATCTGAAGGATTCTCCCATCATTTCTCATTAGCTGGAACCATAACATTTTCAACCACTGCCATCCTGATTTTACTGAGCTTCTGGTTTCAGGGATTTGCTGCCTTCCGGGCTCAACTTAATAACTTGATATTAATCACTGTGAGAAATACTCTTTACGTTACACAGGGAGAGGTTTCACAGTCATTCAACCACACAAGCATGGACTGGGAAGGAAACACACGGCAGATTTTTCTTCCAGAAATTCTGGCAGCCTGCTTCTATCACTTTAAGTATGTAAATTAAATTATCTGCATATCTGGGTTGCTGAAATAACTCAAAATCTAGTTCCTTCCCTTTGGAGGAAAGGAAAGGTGACTTTTTATTTTCATGTCTGGGACTGCATCTTTTAATTACTGGCATCCATTTTTACACACACTATTCTGCAAAATGTCCCCAGGTCATGCTCAGAAGGGCAGGTGATACCCGCAGGCAGCACAAGCCCGCCCGTGGTTCGGGGACCGAGGCCAGCCCCCGGCACTGTACCAGCGCACTAGGTGCTGGTACCAGCACAACATGTGCAGAAAGGGTGCATGTCCTGAAAGACTACAGCAGAGTGCAGGGGAGCGACTTCCAGATGTGTGGCCAGCGGGCTAGCGTAACGAAGACATGCCCGCAGGACCGGGCATCTGTCCATGGGGGAGTCCAAGTAAAAATAACCTTCACCACAGACAGCTTGAGAAGCGCAGTCGTAATGTTCACATCTGACCCTCCCCTTCCGTCACCTCTACATGCATATATGTGCATGCAGGTATGTGTGTGTGCATGTATGATGTGTGTATCACATGTGCACATGCGCACAAACAGGTAGATGTTTTTCTTTCAAGGGGAAAAAAGGAACAAAGTCTCAAACTTGCTTTGGCCAATCGTGTAGTGCTGTGTAATTTACCTTAACATTCCAGCACTGCTCACTTCACCCTGGCCCGTTTTTCTCTATTTCTAACTAACAGTCACATGAACAGTGCTTACTGCATGGCAGAAACTGTTTTAAGGGTTTCAACAGATTCATTCATTAATCTCATTTCTTTCCTTCCCCTCAATTTTTGGCAGCTTTATTTCACAATACAAAAGGCTACACGCTGGCCCTGCCAACAGAAGTCTGCCGTGTGGTGATTGGCTGAATGAGCAAAGCAAAACACCATTTCTGGCATGGGCATTCATGCCAAATTCTGATTTCTGTGAACTCCGCGATGAAGAAATGTCCCACTCAGAAAAAGCAGTCACGGGCGAGATCGGCACCTCCCTGGGAAGCCATCTTCCACCATCCCAGAAGCCCAGAGATCGTGACACAAATCCATACGCATGACAAATGCTGCCAACCCCTTCTCCGCACGCAGGATGCATGCACGCATGTCACACACATGAGAAAGGCACAAAGCGAACGAGAAGCACCAGGGGCTGGAGGTGGGAAAGCTCTTGTAGCACGCACCAAGGACACGGCACTTATCTCAGGCAAGTAAGTCCATGTCCTTGGATCAGAAATTCACGCAGACACTTGGCAGAAGCATGAGCAGCTCAGGAAAGTGCAGCTGCATCAAAAAACACAAGTACCCAGATCTTATCTTTACAATTGCCTCCTCCTGTTAAGGTCACTCACTGTAATAACGTCTGTGGCCCTCCGTCTTGGCCGGTGCAGCTCGGTACAGAATTGTCCCTTCAAAGGTAGTCTTTCCTGACAGTGAATGAGAGAAGAGAAGGGGAGAGAAAAACAAGAGAGGGGGAGGGGAGCACATGATGGCAAAAGAAGGAAGAGGAAGAGTCTTTAACTGAACTTGCCTTCAATTAATCCGCTGCAAGTGCTTCATCCACAAAATTAATTAGAGACCATTAGGTAGAATTTTTAAAGAATTTTCCAGAATGAGCCCCACGTCCCCATGCAACCATAATGGCAATGAGCACCCAGAACCGGTGCTCGCCTCTACAAATGACTGGCATGTCATGAGTCCCCAGTTTAAAGCTGGAAGCCAGTTCAATATTATAACTCAAGAATAAGAAAACCTGGATTGACCAGAGGGAATCCAATCACTCAGATTCCTAAAACTCAATTGTACAGCACAATCTGCTCTTTGGGGAGTAGGACTCAAGCAACACATAGATTTAGGATCACTACTTTATCTGCACCCCTAGATGCTGTATGATAGAAACTGATATTCATGATCCCAAGCTTCTAAATAAGGCATGGAATTTTCTTTTAAAGATGTTATCATCCTCAGTACCTTTAAGCAAGAAAATGTACTAATAAGTGATGGGGTGGTTGGGGGGGTGGTTTCACCCAGCAGGTTTGAAACCAGTAAGTAACCTCCACGTCAATGTAAGGGGCTTTCTGCTTAGCACAGAGGACACCATGAAACCTTATTTCTTGAAACATCTTAATTGAGGTATTATCATATCATTTGTGAGACTGTACTGAAGCATGAGCTCATAGGACTTACCCAGTGCACAATGCTCTCTTTAGTTGTTGTTGCTGTTACAAATACAGGTTATCAAAGCATAGGACTGGACACATGCTCAAGCCCACACCTCTCTACAGCCATGGATAAGTACACAGAATGTAGGATACACTTGTACTGCCCCAGTATTCTCATTCTCTCTCTCTCTCTCTCTCTCTCTCTCTCTCACTCACACACACACACACACACACACACACACACACACACACGTGTGTGTGCCCCACAGAGAGTACCACCAGCAGGTAAAATGGTTTGCTAAAGGTAAACTCAATGAATACATGCATTAGTCCACCTTACTCAAGAAACAAGTTCTATTATGGCTTGTAAGCTAAAGAGCAAACCCAAAGCCAGTCCTATAGCGTGATGATCAGCTGAGCCCGACAAGAGAGGCTTTGCGGACGAAAGCCAGAGAGTGAAACTGAGACAGGAGAGAACAACTTTTCTCACTACTTAGAAATACTTCACAGGGAAATGGGAAAACCCAAGAGGAACCATAATGGCAGCTTCTGGGCTATGTCATTTCCGAAACAGGGAGGGAAGTGTGAGTGAGCAGGCCCACAATGTCAACAGGATCAGGTATTCCGGCTCCCATGTTCTGCAGGCACGATGCTGTGCTCTGGCCTTGCAATCTGCCCCCCTTTGACAGATGTGCTTCAGCCAATAAAAGCAAAAGCTGACTGTAAACCACTGGCCACAGAACAATGTGAAGAAATGACAGTGGTCCAAAGGTTCTCTTTGGACTTATAGCTCTTGAGGACTTTGATGACAAAAGCAGAGCAAGTCGGGCCTCCCCGGTGGCGCAGCGGTTGAGCGCTGGGTTGCGAAGCTGCCCGCAGCCTCTGCAGTGCCGGTTCAATCCCCAGCTGCTCCCCTGCCACTGGAGGAGGGTCCCACATGGCGCGCAAACCTCTCCTGCCGCCCGCTGCTCCCCTCAGCAGTGTACTTCGGTCCTTCTGCCTGCTCTGCTCCCCGCTCTGGCTCTGGTGAATTCTCTCACCCTCCCATGTGCTTCTGACTGTACCCAATGCATGTATAAACAAAACAAACAAACAAATAAATAAAATAAAAAATAAAAGCATGCAAGTCACAGTGACTAGTTTTCATTTGGGCAATTTTGTATTCTGGTTAACTGGAGCCATTAAGGCAACATTACTCCAAAAGGCAGCTGTTTTGTGAGCTAGGCCCTCCAAAACTGAACAGCCACCATCCTCTCAGCGGCAAAAAAAGTGGGCAGAGAAAGAAGCCAGGATTCCCATCAAGTGTCGCTGCATCCAACATAACCTCCTTCTGTTCTTCCTGAGGGCCACGCCTGAGACTCCCGAGGTAGGCCGGGCCCGACTGCCCCTGCAAGGCAACCTGAGGTGGGCCTGTAGGGAATGGCTGCAGACACACACATTCCATCTAAAACAAAGAGGTGGGCAACTGGAAAGTTCATGAATATGAGTCATGTTTATTTCAGTGGGGGAAATACTCTACTGTCACTATTAAATATTAGTACTTGGCAAGTGGCAAACATGGTAAAAGGAAAGAATTTTAAATTTTCAACATGAAGTCTTCAGCAACAAAATCTAATTTTGCTGGAAATTCTGTTTCATCAATTGCTAATTGCTCTCCACTCTTAATTGAATGGCATACACACCACAAATATTATCTAATATTTAAAAAAAAAGTCTAGAGATGCTGTAGGGTGTGCAGGGTGGAAGCTAGCGAGCCTGCGTTTAGTTTTTATAGCGAGGGGCACTGATTTAGCAGTTTCTTACAGCTAATGAAATACAGTATTTCTCGATCATGGGAGTAGTTTGCCATATATTTTAAAAGGTGATTTCCATCTTGGTCTTGGCTTGACAAGTAGCTAATGCATATCACAACTCAAAATTTGAAAATAAGGAATCAGTAAAATAAGAAAGTCCATTCAAAGAGAAATCTTGTGGCTATTAAAGATTACTGAAAGAAAATGCAAATTTGCTCACGTACTAATGATGGGAAATAACTGAAAATGTTTCTGTAGCTATAGGAGTGTTTTTAACAGCAGGAGTACTTTCAGTTTTACAATAATTTTAGAATCTAAGAAATTAAATTTTATTTTAAAAGATGGTGAAACTGAAAAGATCATTTATATCTCAAATGTGAAGCAAAATATGTACAAAACTGAAATTAGACAAGTCATATCTAGATTTCTTTCCCTCTCAGTCCAAGTAAATCTCATAGATTCAGGATGTTTTCTGATTGTAACAGTTGATAATTAATTCTAGTTCACATTGAATTAATACTAGCATGTGGGAAATTGTAACTGAAGAGGAAAATGATTACTCAGGATCTATGATAATAAGAAATGCACTCAACTGTACTCAGGTTTAAGTCTGTCAGATGCTCTCTGAGAGGGCAAACCACAGGCCATAGAGAGGGCAACACCCAAGGGCGTGTGAAAAGTTACATAGACTAGTGGCCTGTTATCTCAGAAAGCCAGCCCACACCCAGGACTTGATTTCACTGGGCTTCAATGTTCTGATACCAGGCTAGATGTTCTCTAAATCCCTCCCCCTCCCCCAACATAAGATTCTGCATGAACTATTACTGCAACGACTTGGGTGTTTTGCTGTCTTGTTGTTGTTTTTTTTTTTTTTTAAAAAAAAACCTAATTTGCGCAACTTTTTTTTTTCCCACTTTTGATCTGTTAGATTGAGTCCATTTCATTGTTTCAAGAAAAATTCCTTCTTGGCACCATTTGCAAGTGCTAATGAGTGAATAGATCTGGGTGATAATCATCAGTGGCTGCTAACATTCAAAAAGAAAGACAGCCAGGCAGTTTGAGCCTCAGCTGAACTATTTATCACCACTTATGAAGGAGTCTGAGAAAAAAATATAGGTACCAAACCAAACCCTTAGGTCTAACTAGAGTAACCACAGCAGAAATAAAACCAGCAAAAGGCAGACAATAGCAAGCTAGTGGACAAAGGACCTCACTTTCTTCAGCAAAAATTTACAAGGAAAAAAAGAGACACGAGGGAAGTTATAAATTCAGAGACTTAGACATCAACCAATCACAATGTATGTACCGGCTCTGGATACAGATTCAAACTAAAAAATTGTATTTAAAAGTAGAAGACAATTAGGGAAAGTGAACACTGTCCATATATTGAATTACATTAGGGGATTGCTATGATTTTTTTTTTTTTGGTGTGAATGATATTTTTAAAACATCCTTTTATCGATACATATTGAAATATCTATGGATGAACATGTCTGCTCTCTGGGGCTTGGTTCAAAATAATGTGGGGGAGGGTGGTGCAGTAGGTAATTCTAGCAAATTGGCCTTAGGCTGATAACTGCTAGAGCTGGGTGATGGCTACTCAGGAGTTCATTATACTGTTCTCCTGACTTGTGTATATGTTAGGAATTGTCTGTAATAAAAATTATGAAAATATTTTTGAAAAAGCACCTTTAAGGTTTCATCAGTTTTATATAAGGTTTATATGAAGTTTCCAAATTCAAACAGGCAGCAAAAATTTCCTGCTACTGTAACAATAAATTTTCTTATTTGAGATAGAATGTTTAAATCAAAATATCAACCAATACAATTGCTATAACTCTTTCCTTGATAGAGGAGATGACCCGGAACAGGGATGTAAAGTTTAGAGATTTTCAAAACCAACTACCATACATAAAAGGACATCAGGGCAAAAGGAAAGCAGTTCAAGCAATATGCTGTCATTTAAAAATAAAAATGCCTCCTTGCATATTTCGAATACCTAACGAGTGTCCAGCTGTCTTGCCACGCTTCCTTATCAATATAATGTAATGCTTCCATAAAACCCATCCATTGGTTGATAAAATTCACCTGAAAACTATCCTCTGAATAATACCCTCGAAGACTTTCTGAAAGTAGAAATGTGAGAACTATAAATACCCAATAAGTATGTAATATCCTGGAGGCTGGGGTAGGGGTCACGATAACACGATAAGCTCAAGGACACATCGCAAACAAAATTTTCTTCATCTGCACCAGGATATAGGTTTTACCAGTCTTTAAAATCCTCACCCCAAAATGAGGCTACAAGAGAGGGAGGGGGAGACACACTGGGGAGGAGGCCCACTGGACTATGGTCGAGGATGATGGGTGCCTGAGTGGTGGGTGCGGTGTGGTGACAGGCATCTGTCTGAAGAGGTGTGATCCTGGGCCTCTGAAGCACATCCGGTGTTATAAATCAAAGTTACCGCAATAAAAAATTTATATAAAATAAAAACCTCACCTTAATGTGTGCTAGCATTAAAAATGAGAGAATTTTTCACACAGTCTTCTAAAAATTACCAAAATGGCAAAAATAGTTTAACTTACCCCCAGAGCCATGTATTAATTAAGCAATTTCTGTGAAAACTAATTTAAAAAGGGTATTAACTGGGCTGGTCTAACAAAGACTTTGGTTAAGTACAGTTTAGCTCAAACCTGTGTAGAAAGTGACATGTCTTTGGTGCATTAACTCCCCTTGTCTTTCTCGGTTCTACGATAAACTACCGTAGTCATAAAGATGTTATCCTTGGAGAAACGGTAAACTGGGCCTCCCGGTGCAGGCTTTTCTCCTCCAACTGCCTTGACTGTAATTATTTCAAAATAAAAAGGTTTGCTTTTGTTTTGTTTTCTTTTGAAGTAAAGTACAATGAAACCAATCCCAGTCTCTGGGGATAGGAATAAGCAGATTCATTCCAAAATCAAAGGTTCAACTTAGAAAAATCCTACTAGTCTACATGATTTCTGCATCTGATATGTTCTAATTCTATAAATTTTACCATCAGAGTGCGAACAGCAACTGAAAAGCCTGTCAGAACACTGAGAGATGCCATTTCTCTCTCTTCAGGGCGTTACATCACTTCAGCAAGCCCCAGGGACAATGTTACCACATCTGCGCTTCTCTGACGCTCCTGTGACCACCGTGGTCTGCACATCCCCAAAGGACTGGCCTCTCTGCCTCTGTATCCCACTGTTTCTCAGACACCCCACTAACAGAGTACCTGGGGTGCTTTCTCAAACTTCTGCCAACATGTGCATCCCCCTTGTTCAACGTGAGCTTGCTGAAGGCAGAATGTGGTCTTAATGGTCTCTGTGACACTGTGTCTTTGTAACAATAGGTACTAACACCAGGTTGAATGAATGAAGGATAGGAGGAAAGAAGAAAAGATGGATGACATGGACAGACAGACGGAGAGGTGGATAAGCCCTCTTCTCCCTCACTGTCTACACATATAGGAAGATTACAAAAGCCACACTGCCCTGACAGAAGCATCTATCCTGACTAGAAGCCAAGCCCTTCTGGGGACATGCAACCCCTAAACAAGGGACAGAGTCTGTGTAACTGAACATGGCAGCTGAAGCAATTGAGCTGTCCCGGTTCTGAAAATAAAGGTTTTTGCTGCCTGAGGGTAGTATCTACAAGAGAAACTGCCCCTCCCAAGCATGTGAAGGAAGGCAAAGTGATTGGAGAGGCCATTTCACTCTGCCCCTAACCTCCTGCCTCGGGATCACATGCTTTGAACGGAGGGGTCAGGCAGAGTCAAATAGCCATGTTATTGACTTGGAGAGAGTTATTTCAAAAGTTCCAAAAATGCAGAAGGCATTACCAATTCTGACAGCACAGCTAAGATGGCAGAATACCAACGGGTCAAGGCTTTCCCAAAGAGGGTGCCCGATACTCCCAGATTTCCTTTTCCATGAACACAGTACTCTCCCACATACTAACTGGTTTAAGTCCCAAGAGTTTATGATGATTAACAATGAAAGTGACCATTTAGCAGGGCCCTCTAGGGTGCCCTATACATTCTTGCTACCGGACTCATAATACATTTTCTCATGGAAAGAACATTATAATGACCTGATTTGGTCCTCTCTCCAACAAAGGCCATTCAGTCCACAATACCCTGAGGTGCAGTACTGTTATGAGAGCAAATTACCAAGCACCATACTATCCCGGTGTGCAAAAGGAGACACCAGGCAAGTTAGGAGCCTGATGTTCTACCTGAGAGCTAAAGCAACTCATACTATGAGAGGTCCAAGGACACTTTCTACCCTTGTGGCCCTCTTGGCTGGACCATGCCAGCAGAGAAGGCAGCAGAACTCCAAGATGCTTCATTTGCTCCAAAATCCCCTCCCAACTTTCCTATCCAAGACCTTCGGATGGAACGGGGTTCAGCAATGGGGGGGGGGGTCTTAGGCTGTGACAGTGGGGGGAGAAGGTACAGTTAAGCAGTGATCACTGCTGTTTCTATGTATGACAGGCTGTACGCGCCAGAGCTGCCAAGGTACCAAGTGAAGGAGGTGGCCTGAGGGCGCCTCTGGAAATGCCTCCAAGTGGGAATCTGCAATCACGCTACTGGTTAAACAACAGACACAACTAACTCGAGAATACACTCCTGTCGGAGCTTCCCAAATGGAAAAGAAAGATGCTTAATTATTGTGACATGACTGAAAAGTCCTCCTCTTATTGGAAAGGGAGGTCGGCAAATCCAGGGGGTGGCATGCCACTGTGACACAGCCGATCCTCTGTGACACTGACGCCCATGACCCTGGCTCAAGACAGCACAAGAGATACAGAGATGCCCACAGAGGAAGCTGGGTTAGCGACCGGAAGAGCAAAGCTTCCCGGTCCTGACCTTTTGTTCCGGGAGCTGGAAAGGGCAGCAGAGAAGCTGGAGGGAGGAGGCTTTTGGGCCCTGGAGAAAGAAAAACCTGGAGTTCGTTCTCGCCATGGTGGAGGGACGCTCACCCCAGGTGGGGCTGGCCTCTCGGCTGTCTCATCAGACTTTCAAGGGAACGGGCATGCAGTTGTCCTGAACACAGCACTTCTTGCCACACTTTTTTTTTTTTTTTTGCCATTTCCCCCCCAGTTCCTCAAAGGATGCTGAAAAATATTAACAATCCCATGTGGCTCACTTTAAAAATAATTATCAACTTAAAAAAAATAATTATCAACTTGCAGTAAGTGATACTTCAGAAGTATATAAAGGGACAGCAAATGGGCCACCCATGGGGCAGTCCTACCAGCGTGCGTGCGGCGGTCACTGAGCCAGAGACATACAGAACATGTGGCTGCAGGTCACATCTGTATAATAACCAGCCTGCCGCACTGCGGTGAGTTAAGCAGCAGCATCAAGAAAAGAGCACAGGCCATGGAACAGAAGGAAGGCTGGAGTGTGCCCATCGGTGCCCCCACCCCTTTCCTGCACCGTGGGGTCTTCCTTACTTGACTTGGACAGCTGCTCATCCTGGGAAATGCCGAGGTCGTCCGACTCCCCCGACAGCTCCTTGATGAAGTTGGAAGGAAACATTCCGGTCTTTCCATTGAGCACGCCTTCCCACCATCCTTCTTCCACCTGCAGGTGCAAAGAGAGCAGACACAGGGGTCAGGGGAGATGTGTGGTTCCGAGTCTTCTCTCCCAGCTTAACGCTGTAGAGCACAGGGTCAGCACCGGGAGAGCCGGAGGACCCAACGGTTAAAAGTTAGCAGGGCACCATAAAGAAGACGTCCGAGACTTAGATTCAGAGTCAGGAAAGGGGGCGTAATCTGGAGTCCATGATGCATGTGGAGAAGAATTAACACTTCGTTTTCCCTAACCTCAAACTAAACTCTGGTGTTGTGTTTGATCACAAATGCAGGTAACATGCCACAGTCCTAGTAGAAGGACCTGCGATTCCCTGGCAAACAACTCGCGGCTATCTTCCCAGCACAACACAGATGATGCAGGCACCTCAAGACCCTGTGAGCATGCGTCGCTACTTTGAAGTGCTAGTTATCACACCTACTGAGAGACCCTGTCACATAATATATAATGAGGAAAAGCTTGTTACTTATAATAAGGAATTACAAATAGAATTCTACACCCAAATGTGCTTTTAAAATAGCTTGATGGCTAGCTACAATATAAATGTCTCCCATTGTAATTTTATGTGTTTTATGTTAAACATTTAAAATCTATTATTTAAAAACTAAGAATGGCTTCCCCAGACAACCAAAACCCAACAGCCTGACAAAAACATTGAAGAATCTCTGGACTAAGAACGTAATCCAAGGTAGAAGGACTCCCTGCTGCAGGTTTCAAAAAGGTTCTAGATTGGCCTGAGATGAACTGAAACAGGGTAAAGCAAGGTAGGCTGAGTAATCTGATGGAGTCCTCTGGGTGGTGGTGGGGGTTAAGGTGGGATCTGAGGGAGCAGTGAGCATGGCTGTGGTGGGTATGGACTTGATGACCTTTGAGGTCTGAGCTGGTTTTGAGTGATCGATTAGCTGGGATGAGCGGAAAAAAAAGGTAAAAACTAACAAACAGAAAAATTCAACAAGGGCTGGGATGGAGCCAAAAATAGAACAGCAGAAATCTGAATGGGGAGTTGGCTTGTTGGAGGAAAAGAACAGGGCATTTTGAAAATAAGCTAGTATTAAATCACTGGCATGGTGTGGTAAAATAGGAAGAGTCTTTGCAAGCTTTTAACACATGTGTATTACCCAACCAAATTAACAGCTACAATTTAAAAGCTAAGATAATTAAAACAAAGAAAATTAGAGACAAAAAGCCTCGTTACAGTCTTATCCTGAAACTTAGGTGACCTTATTTAAAGGGCGTGACCTTATTTAAATTTCCTACCAAGTGAACCCTGGTTTTCCTATGTGTGTAATAGATTAACACGCTCAATGTTAGAGGTAGATGTGTTATGATTAGCGATACTGAGCTGTCCAGGCCAGGTCCTCTCCTCTCCCTAGAGATGACAACCCACCAAGGTAGAAGGGCCTGTAGTTTAAAAAGGGGAGATGGTGGCTACAAGTAGACGCTAACAGGGCCAGGCGAATCGAGAAAGAATGTCATGATACAGCATAAAGCAAACATATACACAAATGTTTATCCAGCTCTGTGAGATCTGGGATGCTGAAGGCAGGCTTTGAGAAGAAAGAAACCATAATGAAGGTTGGCCTTGAAGAGCAGAATCAGCAGAGAGAGGGAGGGAGAGGAGGGAAGGGGGCGGGGAGGGGGGGAGAAGGAAGAAGAGGGAGAGGGAGGAAGGGAGGCATGGACAGACAGACATTCCAGAAAGGGGGTGTGGGTAGAGCCTGTGGAATGGAGACAACCAGAATGGGACGTTTGAACCATTTGTTAGCCGGCTCAGGGGCTACAGACTTGCAGAAGAGCAAAATGACATCTTAGTAGCCACAGAATCTTCGGGAAAGCAGCCAGACAATGGCATCCATACGCGACCATCCCAAAAACTACCCAATACCAAACTGGCGTTTAGCAGCACTGCAGCTGAAATCATGCCATGTTTCTATGCCAACTCAACTGATATGTATTATTCTTTCAAGGAGCTTTTTATAGGATTAGGATGGTTAGGAAGATGCACCAAAAACCTGCATATAACTAGCCACAGGATTTGTAACTTGGGGTCCTTTGTGCTGGTCCTGAATAAGGAACCATAAATGACCTTCTTTCTCCTGGGACTCCCAGGGCAGGAGGGAAAAAGCGAGGGCACCGGCCACAAATGAGCATTCCTGGCATCGTCCCCAAGAGCGCAGGGCAGCTGGGCCAATTTGGTTTGACTCAGCTTGACAGTATCTAAGACATTCCTGTTCCCGATAGTAAGTGGCTCCAGCCCAAGATCCACACAGCTCCTAATGTGTGGGACTGGCAGGCTGCCTGCTGGGAAAAGAGGGGTTTCTTCCCCTCGCCACACCCGCAGCTGTCCTCACCGTGGTCACAGCACTGTCTGAGAGGAGTGGCCCACAGGGAGACAGCCGAGGTCTATCATTAGCTGCGGGGTGGGTGGAGGGGCTGAAAATAAAACCGCTGCTCATGGCCTGAGGGTGCACTTCCCATTACAGAATGTTACCAGTGGGGGGCAGTTACCAGTGGGGGGCAGTGTCAGCAAGAGCTGTTCCGGACTGTTTCTCCCTTTGGCCTGCTGCTTTCATGACAAGATTCAGAGACTCACTCTGTCCTTCGCCAGTGATATTCTACTTCAACTTCCTGCATAAAGATGAGGACACCAAAGCCCAGAGTGATTGCATTCATTCATCCCAGAGAAGAGCAGAGTACCTTGCACACCCTGGGGGAGATCATTCACGGGGCTATGGAAGCCCTGATTCCCCCACAAAAGAATTTTTCCTTCCTGTGAGAAGCAAAGGGAACCAAGAGACTCTGACCGTATTGGCCACTGTTCTTAACCAAGTACCACCACACCCAGGTCTGCGCGCCCCTCCCAATTGCGCCCACAGCGGACGAGCACCGATCCTGCACTGGCCTGGGACCGCCACACAGACTCACTGGTGAACAAAACTGACTAAGACCCCATCCTTGAGAAGCTTCTGCAAGGAGAGAGGATCATCCGGGGCCTGTACAACCCTTGCTTAGAAACCAAGCTGGCTTAGGCCTCTATATTTAAAGAGCCACACACATCCCTCTGCCACCAAGTGGGGATTACGACTGCTACCGGGGCCCCACGGAAGGTAACAAAAGGGGCAGTCACCCAATTTCTCGCCAACGTGCGCTCCTCCGCCCAGTTTTCTGCAGCCCTTGTCTCCGAGCTGGAACAAACACCACACCCACCCCAGCCCCCACTCCTGTGTCCCTCCATGACCGACCTGACCTGCTCTGAAGGCCATGGCTGTGTCCCAAGAGAGCCCACCTTCACTCCAGAGCAGGGAGCAGGGTGGCTTATACCAGGGAGAGTGCGAGAAAAAAAGACGAGGTAAAACCACTTGAACACTCTGTGCTGTTCTGGAAACTGTCCTGCAGTTCCTGCCTCTTCACAGTCGCCAGCATCCAAGTGGGCCCAGGGCTCTAGGAGGTCACTTCCAGCTCTTAGCCCCGCAGGGGGTTAGGGAAGCACCCGGGTGCCTTTAACACCTCCCCTTCCACGGAACCTTCACAAGTGTTATCTGCCTCCCTAAGGCAGTAAACAGGCTGCCAGTGAACGCAGAGATGCCCCTGCTGTCTACACCCCCCCCGCCCCGTTATTCAGAACTGTTCCTACTTATTTATTATTGTTCAAGAGTCCTTTATTATTGTGTTATTTTTCCCGAGGGAACCCTGGTTTCCAGCGCTGCACGGGATGCGGAGCAGAGGTTCTCTGCCCCCCCCGTCCTGAGAAAGGGACCGGGGCACCTGCCCTAGGGCGCCAGTATCAAGGCAGGAAAATCCATTTAAGGGGAGGGGGTGCAGCTTTTTTTCCACCCAAAGTTTGGTCACAAGCGCAGGAGGAATGAGGGGGCCAAGCACAGGGGAGAGAGGGGCACACAGACTAATGAAGCCAGCCTCAGCGTCCCGAGAGCCGCCTCACCGCTCTTTCCAGAAAGGACAACGGACGAAAGGCTGTTAAGGGAAGGCCCGCACCTTGACATTGCTAAGTCTCCTCAAATTTTATTTGGAAATAACCAAATAAGAAATTCAATAATAGTCCTCTCTCCTACCTAGGAGAGGGAGGGGAACATATTTTGCAATGAAAAAAAAATTAACTTGAGAATCATTAAGATGGTTCTCTTCAAGTTTTAAGAATTGAGGTATAATTGACATACATGCCCAGAACTTCTTTCTTTTTTGCTACTAGAAAGTGCTAATGTTAATAAGTTGTCATATGCAAATTCAAAAGTGATCGCTCCCAGCAACTTAGTAAGAAGCAAAGGTAAAGTGGTGTGGAAAATTGTCAGGTACCGGGAAAGCGGCTGTCGTGATGCAGAACACAACAGTGGCAAGATGCATGTAGAGAGTTTGTATGTCGCTGTTTGAGGAAATGTAAGTGGGAAAACAGCAAAACTGTTGTTATACTTTACATCTAATATATAACTTATGTAGACGAGGTGGCGGAGTGGATAAGGCGAGGGACTACTAATATATAATTGAACATATTCACACAAAACTGAATTAATAAATACTTTCCGTCAACATTTGCTTATAGTAATCACATTTGTAATTATATGTTCAAGTTGATCAAAAGAAATATGGGGAACCCTAGCATTAAAAATATGAGTAAACGTCCAGTTCTTAACAGTACAAGTGGATCAGTTTGCACAAACACATGCCCCCATGTAATCCACACCTCTACCAACATAGAACATTTCCATCACTCCAGGAAATTCCTTTGTGCCCCTCCCCAGTCAATCCACCTCCAAGTAGTCACTGATCTGATCTGTGTTACCTGTGATTAATTTTGTCTTTGCTAGAACTTCATGTAAATGTGCTAAGACATAGTTTTACCATTTGAATTGTGCTGAAAAAAAAAATACAAATTGTTTCTAGAAAACATCTATTAGAATTAGTGGGGAAATATTTTTGAGGGAACCGCTTCCTGAAGGCATATACACCTACATTATTTTCCATTTTAGTTGCTTTAAATAACCATCCCCGTTGCTCTGGAGACATGGAGAGCTGGCTGCGCTAAGTATAAACAAGTGTTATCTAGGTCCTCAATGCCTGCGCCAATATTTCCCAATTCCTGTGTGGTTCATTGATTTAGCTCTTCCTGGCAGGACCAGAACATTACATTTACACAGGAAGTTAATTTTTATTCCCCCCACCCTTGTTCTTCTGAGAATAAACCCCAAAGAGAACTTTAGGGTAATTAAAAGGGAAATGATTAGCATCATGATTTTCCTCACCATGGAAAGGGCTTCTGTGAGGGTTTCGTAGACACCCTCACAACACCTCAGCAACACTTGCTTGTCCTGTCCTTTAAAACAGGTGCAGATTAGTCTACAGGTCCCCACATTCCTAAGTGATAACCATTCTGATGAATCAAAATCCTTCAGTTTTGTGCTGTCATTATTCCCAGGGGGAAAAATTGTATAGGAATGTGTTTAATCTTAGAAAACATTATGTGTATGGAGCCTTTACAAAGGGTTTTCCTCCAAAAATTCAGAGTGGACAGCACTCCACCAGCTCCTGCTACCTGCCCTTCCCATCTGCCCCCAGAGTCACAGCTCATCCCCCAATTCACAGCAAGGCTGTCCCAACATTTGCCCTCCTTCCTCCAGACTAGCCCAGCATCTTCCACAACCTGTGCTTGCAGCAGTAATGCAAACACTTCTCACCTTCCACCTGTCCCAGTGACATTTTACTGCCCTAGAAAGCATCTTTCTCACCTTCACTGAGCACAGTTCATCCTCAGGGGATGCATGCCATGGCCACCCTTCCCCGGCAGGTGCCTGAAACCTCACGTCGTGCTATACTGTAGTCTGTCCCATACATACACAGCTATGACAAAGTTCTAAATTAGGTACAGTAAGAGATTACCAGTAACAATGAAAGAGAATAATCATCACAATACACTATAAGAAGTTTATACGAATGCAGTCTCTTCTTACACATACACTCTGCCTCTTAACAACTGATGATGTTCTACTCACCTTTCTTCTTGTGATGATGTGAGATGATATAATACCCACATGAGTAGTGACGTAGGCACTGTGATGTGGCATTAAGCTTCTGAATATAAATATACATTTTCCATTTATTATTTTTGAACTGAGGTTGACCACGGGTAACTGAAACCTCAGAAAGTGAAACCACAGACAAGTGGGGGGACTACTGTGTCTTTGTTTTTTAATTCCTTTCTCATTTGTCAATACCATCATTTGCCATTCTACTAACACCTTGGGTTATTAGTTACCTTCTTAGCTTGTTGTCTCTTAGTCTCTTTGACCCTCCCAAGCATGGTTTGAAAGAGATTCTGTTCAGGAAATCTTTGAATCTCTACAACACACTTTCACTGAGTTAGCACTCAAATATTTGATAAATCTCATGCTATGCAAATCTACTACAAATCTATTTAAACTTGCCAGCAGGTTACTTTTAGACAGCTGTAGCCTGTTTTGTACACTGGTGATGCTAATCTAACCACATTTTGTTCCCTCTCCTTAATATGCATGCTCTACCATCTCTGTGCATTAGGAAATCAGAGAAGTCTACCCCAAAGTTATTTGGAAAAGTAGCCGTAGAGTAGCTTGAGCTCTCTGGATTATCAAAGCCCAATAAACAATTTTTTATATTATTATTACCTTTTTTTGAAAAGAGATGCAAACCCTTTGAAAGCCAGGGGATACCTTAATGAATAATAATTTGAGTATGCTTTGGTCCCCCATTAATTAGTCAGCTTTTAAATGAATTTGACTTCTTATGGGCAAGTATAAAACAAAAGGCATCTTTTTCTTTTTTTAACAAGCTACCCTTCAAAGCTCTTACACCAAAAATGAAACAAAATCTACTGCTCATCCACATCCACAAAGGTTGGTGATTGAGCTGAATTTCTGAAGAATGTCAAGGGCCTATCTGACAAAACCAAATTTCCTGCTATGGGCACCAGAAGGAAAGTACATACGTTTCTTGACATTGCAAGCTACCATCTTTGCAAATTACAAGGACAGGTTCAATCAGAAATGGAAGCCCTCTGTGTCTAGCCAGCCTGACTGGGGACCACTGAGGAGTACTTAAAAACTAACCACAAAGAACAAATAAAGCAAGAACCTCTGAACATCCCAGGTCACCACTAAAAGAGACTAAGATTACCCAACACAAAGGGCAAAAAGCCACTCCTTTCCCGGGTTTTAGATAACAGACAGGAAAACAAAGAGGCTCAGACACATCTTACAAAAAAAAAAAAAAATCCCAAAATAGATGAAGCCAGTCTCAAAACTCCAGAGCCCTTCAAAAGCCATTTCCCCTGGTAACTCTGTCCATGTACCAATCTCTACCCTTGTCATTAACACTTCATCTACATTTATCAGTCCTCGCCACTCTGGACAAAATTGATCCAGGTATATATTTATAATGATTTCTTTAAAAATATCGATCCAGGTGTCCAGCCTGCTTTTCGTTTATCCGTCAGGTTCACCAAATGATGAGAACAGACCTGCAGCTCTCCATCAGGGGCAGAGGCACAGTAGGCACTTTCTTGGGCAGCCTTCCCTTTGTCAACTCCGCTCACCCCCAGATGGCCCTGTGCTCCCCATTTCTTCCCAATGTCATGTTGTGGACCCCCTGGCTGCCTGCTCCAGGCTGTCTGATGAGGGGCCACACTGTGTCTACACAAACCTGCACAAATCTGTTGCTCTAAGTGCTGGCACATGATATGGTTAATCAGCAGAAAAATATGTAAGTGTGAGGAGAAAGAACTGGGGAAGGGCACATACATACATAGATGCACACATGCATACATACATGCATACATACATGAAGAGAGAGGGAGAGAGAGAGAGAATGCACACGCAATGATTTGAAGGTCTAAAAAATACCTGCTGCCACATCACATACAGACAAGACAACTGAAAGAGATTGGGGATGGGTGGGGGTGGGGAGCTGTAGAATTTTAGATTCCAGTTGCTTCACTTCTGTCATCAGTCTACTTTGAAAAAACCAATGGGAATGA
Organism: Talpa occidentalis; assembly: GCF_014898055.3. Classification (NCBI taxonomy): domain Eukaryota; kingdom Metazoa; phylum Chordata; class Mammalia; order Eulipotyphla; family Talpidae; genus Talpa; species Talpa occidentalis. The sequence goes on along the minus strand of NW_023601543.1, from coordinate 79,262,180 downwards.
TAGAGGATGTGTTACAGATACAGAGAAGGTGGACCCCAATCAGCAAACCCATTATTTAAGAAAGTGCCTTAGCCCCATGAAGTTGTATAGACAAACAGCAAATGAAAGTATTTTTATATTTTAGACTTAAATGTTAAGATACATGTTTCATTTTTATTTCTTTTTTCTTTTTTTTTATAGAGGCATGTTATTTATTTATTTATTTGTTTGTTTGTTTGTTTGTTTATACATGCACTGGGTACAGTCAGAAGCGCAGGAGGGTGAGAGAATTCACCAGAGCCAGAGCGGGGAGCAGAGCAGGCAGAAGGACCAAGGTACACTGCTGAGGGGAGCAGTGGGCGGACCCTCCTCTGGTGGCCGGGGAGCAGCCGGGAATCGAACCAGCGCCGCAGAGGCCGCGGGCAGCTTCGCAACCCAGCGCTCAAAAGCTGCGCCACCGGGGAGGCCCATGTTTCATTTTTTAGGATTCTCTACTTGATTCAACTGTTTCTGAAAACCATTCATATACTCAAAATACTCCTAAGAGTTTTCTGTGGGGGAAACATTAATTCCAAAGAGCACCTGCACCCCTATGTTTATAGCAGCACTATTTACAATAGCTAAGCTACGGAAACAACCCAAATGCCCAAAAATAGATGACTGGATCAAGAAGATGTGGTCCATATATACCATGGAATATTACTCAGCATTCAAAAAAGATAATCACATGCAATTTGCAGCAACATGGATGGAGCTGGAAGGGATCATGCTCAGCGAAATAAGCCAGAAAGAAAAAGACAAATACCAGATGGTCTCACTCATAGCAGGAATCTAGAAAACCTAAATAAGGGGCCAGGGAAAAGAATAACTCTAAGAAAGAAAAAATCAAAATCAACAAACAACTATGAACCAGAGACACTCTATGGGGGGAGGCAGGGAAAGGTGGGATTGGGGTCAAAGTAAGGGGGGTACAACTGTATGGGGAATATAAAAATAAAATAAAAAAAAAGAGTTTTCTGTGGGGGGTGAAAATGTGTATGTGTGTGTGTGAGTGCATGTGTGTAGCATCACAATCCTATAGAACCAATCTATTAATCAATCAAAAATTATACACAGTACATCCTATTTATATTGACCAATAGATTGGTTGTTTCTATAATGCTGCAAAGCTATTACTATAACTTCAACATGTCCTTGTGGTTTAGGGTTCTTGTTTATTTAGGACTTTTGTTTTGTTTCTAAGTCTTCAGTGGAATAGAAAATAGCTACTTACTGGCATTTATACAACATTCACTGTAAGAGCAAAGGACAGGTTTTCCACAGTGATAACGACCCCGTATCTGCAATATTACAAGTAAACTGCAACACTGGGACCCTGACTTTGATGACATGATTTTGTAAATTTGCATTAAAAGGCCAATCTTTTTGTTTTGTTTTGTGTAAGTAGCTGAGGTCACATAGTTACTTTCCTTCTTCCTAGGTGACACGAGCCCAGCATGGGGCGTTCACTGAACTGGGAGTGAGTGGAAAGGAGACCAGTGATATAGCGGGGTGAAGTTGTGTGTCATCTGGAGGAGGAAGCTGCCCTTCAGTCCTGCTTCCCCTCCCCTCCCATGCCCTCCCCTCAGTAACCCATGCTTGCTTTCCCTACAGCCAATGGGTGGGTGAAGGGGTGATATTTCCCAGGCCTTTATTAACAATTTCTCTTATCTTCATTCGCATTGCCTCTTTTAATTAATTAATTAATTTATTTATACAAGCACTGGGTACAGTCAGAAGCGCGGGAGGGTGAGAGAATTCACCAGAGTCAGAGTGGAGAGCAGAGCAGGCAGACTGACGAAGTACACTGCTGAGGGGAGCAGCGGGCGGCAGGAGAGGTCTGTGCGCCATGTGGGACCCTCCTCCGGTGGCCGGGGAGCAGCTGGGGATCGAACTGGCGCTGCGGAGGCTGCGGGCAGCTTCTCAACCCAGCGCTCAACCCCTGCGCCACCGGGGAGGCTCCACATTACCTCTTAAGACATTATTACAACATTAAGGAAAAAACCATCTATGACAACCATTTTTAATTTTGCTTCCTTTCAGCCTTTGACCACATGCTTGTAGGTATGTTTCGCGTAAGTCTTTCCAGTGTGTGCAATTCTATGTTCTGATGTGCTCATTCATTTTGGGGAAAAAATCTTTCTATACTTCCATTTATTCATTTACTTATTCAGTTAGCTTTTACTAAAGCGTGTACTATGTTTTAGGCACTATTCCAAGTACCATGAACAGAGACAAAAACCAGATCCCTGCTGTTGAAGGAATCTCAAGTTGGTGGAATATAGATACAGAATATAGATAATGCAGCACACAGTATCGTGACAAATACAGAGGCAAAGGCCTCTGTGCTTACCATCTTAATGGCTTCACGATCTAGTTGGATAGTGTAACTTAAATCACGTAACTATTCCCTTTCTAAATTATTTTTCATTATCACAAGCATTGCTGCAATGAACACGTTTCACTTTTTTGTTGTTGTTGTTAACCATTTTCTGGGGATAAATTCCTAGGGGTGAGATTACTGGAACAAAGGGTGTTAATTCAGATTTTTTATAGCTCTTGATGTGCCTTGTTAAACAGCTTCATATAAGAATCATAAAGCTACATAAAGTCACTAGTTCTAAGTATTGCCAACAGTCTTACCACTAAGTATTTTCTTAGGATTTTCAAAAGCAGGAAGCCATTATTGTCTTAATTTGTATTTATTAAATTAACAGCAGGGTGGAACTTTTTCTCATGGTTAAGATTTCTATTTCCCCTGTGGGGATTTGTGTTTAGGGCAAATTTATCTATTATGTGTCACTATTACAATAGCTTCCTACTATATTTTCATATGTTACATACACAGTAATGTTTCATCATAATTTATTGCAGGTTTTTTGTACTGTTTGCCATTCTCTTTATCTAAACTCACTTCAATTCATACCAAAATGTTAACTTAAAAAAAAAAATTTAGTCACATCTGCTTATTTTTCCCTCTGGAATTTCTTCCATGGTTTCCATGTTAAGAAATCTGTTCTTCTACCATTAGCATAAATGTTCTACTCTGTTGTCCATTCTTCCTTTAATTAAAAAAAAATATTGCAGCAACATGGCATTACAATATTACATAAGTTTCAGCTGTCCATTGTTGACAATAAACATTTTACTCATTCGATTTTAAACCACTATCTCCTCTGTGCCCTTCCTGGCACCAGGGAAAAAAGGAATGAATGAAAGATATACCGATACAGAGTGTCCCCACCTGGGAAACAGGCGACAGAGCTTATCACATGTCTTCCCAGTGCCATGCTGGGAACCCCATTAACTGATTCTCCAGGGACGTCTACCTTTGTTTGAGAGATTATGAGATGATTCTGCCTTTACTATGTATGAGATTAGTTTCACAACTCCATGGGTGCTGGTGTTAGCTGGCAGAAAACCGAAAGCGATGCAAATGATCCTTGTCAGATAGCAATAAAAATAAAATTTAACTGGCAGAGATGCAAGTGAATTCTCCCCTTGAATTCAACCTCAAAGATTATAGTTTTATGCCCTACAGGACACTATGTAGTAGTCTTGCGCCTAACTAGGCAATCTTAAGTAACTTTTTCTTTCCGTCACTATCAGGAGTTTGCTGGCCTTACACCTTCTGCAGGTCCTGTCATTAACGAGTGAAATAAAGCTTTGACGCATGCGCACATTTTGCTTGTATGAGCGTCAGGAAATCTGGCTGCTAGCATCAGCCCTGCCACTGCCACCCACATCATCATTTAACCTCCTCCTTGACTTCTAGCTTCCTTTTTTGCAAACCATGGGTTTCCGTAAGGTCGCATGGTATTCAGGAGACCAAAGCAATCTAAAACTGCATTTCTATATACAGGAAGAGGTGTTGGACCAAAATGAACCATCAGGTCCTAAGTGTGCAGCCCAGGACCCCTTGGCCTGAGGAGTGGCGCCTCAGATGCCCATCCCAGCATGTGGCGGGACTACCCACTGGCAGGGCTGGCGGAGTACCCAGGGCCACACAGGAGAGGGAAGAACAAGAGCCTCAGGCAGGTGGATCCGGCTTCAACCCGCAGCTCTGCCTCTCCCATCATCTCCTGAGTCTCTTTCCTCAATTGATGAAATAAAGTGGTTGGGATGTGTGAAGGGGCCAGTGAGTAAAGCACTTGTCACTCCTGTCACATATTAGGTCTTTTAATAAATGTCCCTTCTTTCCTGCCTTCTGAGCCCACAGTGTTGCCCACAATACTGAGTCTATCCCTTAGCGATGGTCATGGTCACTATGGATACCCAGAATCCACTAGTACTTGAAGCAGAGGGGAAAAGCCAAGGTGGCACTGTGTTGGCATCTCTGAGACACCTAGTACAGTGTGTTAAAGGACAATGATTTTAAATGGCCGCACACCTTGGCCCAACCGGCCTGGAGTCATTCCTCCCTGGAAAACTGTTTCCTCCATGAGCAGACTCTGGAGGTTCTACCATCCACCAGGATGAGACCAACCTGCCATGGGGGGTTTGGACAGCCTAGGTAAGGCTGCCGTGCCACCCGCCTGGTCGCTTACCTCTCCTACCACCTCTATGATGTCACCGACTTTCAGCTCAAGCTCGTCATCATTCTGGGGCAGGTAGCTGAATGCCACCTGGCACCGGCGCCTCCGTCGCTCACCTGGATGGGAAAAGCAAAATGTTTAGACTCAGCTCTTCTCTTAAAATTAGATTTTAAAGAGAGACTTCCTAGGCATGCAGGCAAATTAAGCTGACTTGTTTTAAATATGCTCTCTGGGACATGGCTAGAGGCACGGCAGCCCTGGTCTTTTAGAGAGAGGCAGTAAGAAAGCAGAGCAATGCTTCCTGGTCTTTTAAAAGCTGCTGGTTCAGAAAGGCATGGATATGAGAAATCGATCTGTTGGTGCAGAAGGCAAAACCCCACCCTTGAAGCGCTGGAACACAGTGTTGCCTTAAACGGTTTTCCATGGATGTGGCATTGTATTTGCTGCTGTTGATTTTCAATGAAAGCTGATGTGATATGGTAGAGAAAAAAAGAATGGTCTGCTTCTAATGCTAGCAAAGCAGGGGGATTTCTTCCCAAATGTGCAAAAGAAAAGATAAAGTATCCTGGCCTTTTTCTCACTAATCATCACCCTTTCAACATGCTGGAGCTCAGGCCTGATAGCAAAGGCTGATTAGATTTCAGCCTGTTCTTTGTGCCATTTCAACTGCCCCCCAGGGGTTCGACAAATCCACATCTGTCCTCTTCCCTCTGTCCCAGAGGACCCATTAGCAGGATCCCTGGCTGCTTACACAGAACCAGCCCAGCCAAACCAAGATTAAAGCCAGGGTCACACTTCACTTGACAGAGGACACTCAAGGTCACAGTGGAGCCCAACTGGATGGCCCTGGCCAAGAGCAAATTCAAACACAGACGCACTGTCCACAGCACGTCCACATCACATTCGAGGGAGAAAGAACCTACCTGTGGTATGTGTGACAGAGACAGACAGACAGACAGACAGACAGGCAGGCAGGCAGACAGCAGTAGAGGCCCAAGCCGGGGAGAGGTAGACAGGAATTAACAACTGAGACCGGCATGGCTCAGAAGTTTGTCGCTCTGGGCTTACCACCTCACATCTTTCCTTCCTGCCACCACATGGCCTAGAAAACCAAAGGGCTCAACGACTTCAAGGAGACACATTTAGAAATGCTTACATTATTTTAGGATACTGACTACAGGGTTTCTTTTCCGTTTCTCGTCTTTTCCCTGAGAAAGGGCGCCTCTCAGGACTGATCACAGACCACATCGCCCCCCCAGCAGCCCAGCCTCACACAAAGAGGAAGGCCTTCGCCACATCTGACATATTCACTCATCAATATTTTTCAAAAGCCAGTGGCCTAGTTCTCTCTGCTCCATTTTTCTCTGCCTGAACCTTACTAAGGGAGAACAGAGTTAACAGAGGGAAAAGGGCAGAAGTTCAGAATCAATACCTTGTCTAATCACATCTTGGTGACTACTCCCCACCCCTTTGCACAAAATCACCAGCCACTGGCTTTCATGAGCCCGAACACCACTTTCTCAGGCCAACGCCGAGGGGCTGATGACACTGTCGGCAGGTGAAGTAGGGCAACCCCAGTGGGCCTGGCTCTCCCAGAGACAGAAAGCGTACCCCAACTGAGAATGGTACTCCAGCACAAAGAACCCCACCACTATTTCTTGGCTTCGGATATAACAGGAGGCAAATAAAGCACTCTGAGTCACAAAGGATACAGAGTGCTCATTCTCTTCATGACAGTTGTGATGTAGAGGGGACCTTGGTACCCTTCTCTAGCCCCTGCGATGCCCCTGCCCCCATTACACCCCTTCAGCTGAAGTTCTACTGTATATTTTTAAGAGCTGTATTTGCTAGACGTTATAATAAAAGCAAACCCTGTAGCTAGAAATCTGAACATGAAATGAGTAAACATGACAAATGTCTGAAACCCAACACACACGAGAAGTCGCCAAACTCCTGACCAAATCGACTTATAAATAACATCTGAAGTCCTAATGTTGGCTGAAGTCATAAAACTGACTTTTAACTCTGGATCGCCACAAAGCCCTCTGGGAAAAGTAGCAAGTAACTGACACCGCACAAAGGGGCGAAGAATAACCTAATGGGCTGAGGCCCTGGAACAGAGTAATCCCACTTCCCTGCATGGAACTTCTCTGAAACTGTCTAGAATTAGGAAGGAGGACAGATTTGGTAAAGTCTCTCTGCCAAACTAGTCAATAGCTCTTAGAAGTCTCTGAGAAGATTATTCAACTGGTGGCGTGAAGTCTCACAAAGCACAGTGCCAACAAACAGGCCCGGGAACCGTAAGCCCTACAGGGAAGTGTCCAGAGGCTGCTGGTGGCAAAGGCGCCTGACCTGACCCCAAGCAGAAACAGTTGCTCCCTCTCACACTGGGAGAGCCCATGATGGTTTCTGAAGTGCTTCTGATACCCTTCACCTCCCTCAGCCTGGCAACCACGTGGGTCAAAAGAAAAAGGAGCCAGAATGAACAACCATTTCACCAATGAGGACTATGGGGCTCAGTGACTTACCCGAGGTCACCCAGTTACTAAGTGGCCTCCTGGGCCTGAGTTCAGAGCTCTGCCTCCAGTGCTGGATGAGCCAATTCAGTTCACATGTCGTTCCCGACTCTCTGTAATCTGAACTTAAATGCACATGAACAAGACTCACCTCACAAGGCAGCCCTGACAGGTCTCTATTGCCATACTGCATGATGGTTACAAAACTGACATGCGAGAACCCATGTTCACATGTAGGAACGCAGGCGCACTCAGATGGCAAGGAGGCCCACCTCAGCTCCCTCGGGTGACCCCAGAACCATCTTCCATCTGTGACCAGCTTTGTTTAATCAAACAGTAAGAGCTAACACTCACTGAGCACTGACTGTGCCGGAGACTGCTAAGCCTTTTATATGCATTACCCCACTTAATCCTCCCCTGGAACCTCTGGGGTAAGAACAGTGACCTTCTTTTTATAGATAAGGCGGCTGATGAGGCACTCAGAAACCAAGGATTTTACCAGAGGTCTTACAGCTAGAAAACAGCGCCCAGGATTTCAAGCCAGGAGATACACTGCAGAGACGCTGCCTCCTGTGTCTGGCTGTTCTTAAGACTTCTCGGTGATGGGTCTTAGGACAGCAGAGTGGTCTGGGTGGGCTAACATGGTAAATGGTTAAAATGTGAAGCCAGGAAGTGAAAAACCGCAAATCAGGAGCTTTTCCTTACAGCTGCCAGGAACTGGGGCCCATATTTTAATGAAAAAAAGCTGGTTTTCAGGAGAAGCAAAGCAGTACATTCATATTCTCTGAAAGTGAGATAGAAGAAACGGGAAAGGGTGCTATGACCCAGCCTCGGAAAGGACACACACACATCTATATTCTAGAGCCTCCTAAGGACCTTAAGGCATGAGAAAATTTCACTAGGCTAATCCATTCAATGACCACAAAAATAGAATAACAAATAAGCATCAGTGAAAAAAAGGAAGTCTTTGGTTCAACTGAAAATGCTCAACATGCGCACAATCTAATTTTTCACATCCCACATCCCCTATAACAGAATATGTATCTAATGATGAGGATTTAAATGATTTGATTTTCAAGGACTCCACTAAATTAATCAAATGTATCCCAGCTACATGCCTAGCAAATGTGGCCTCAGCCCAAAATTGTGTCACGAGAGAAAACATTGATAAAAGTCAAAGAAGAAATCCCTAATTCTCAGTGTCCAGTTTTACTTCTGGCATATTCTCCAGACAGGGCCTATGTGAGAAGGCTGACATTTGGGGCAGACCTTTAGCACTGCACCCTTTGGGGCTGGGGTCAGGGATCTACATTTGAATCTGACCTCCCGAGTGACACTATCTACAAAAATCTAAACCTCAACAGTTCATCAGCACAACTACTTACAGGTCACACCAGGTGACAATGGGAAAACACCCTGAGGGAACAGGTGGTCTCCCCCTTAGAGGCCTCTAGCCAAAGGGTTTGCAATCTTGACTGCACATTGAAACCACCTGGGGGAGCTTTGGGAACACTACCAAAGACTTTCAAAATAGCAGTCCCCTAGGAATGAGGTCCCCATTGAAAAATGGCTTCTTTCAGGGCTGGGGCAAAGAAAATACAAAGTGACACTGGAACAACTGGTCATGCCAAAATTAATGAAATGCTCAAACCCTTGAGGGGCAATGTCAAAAGGACCCAGGGATCAGCTTGATGGGGCTTCCACTGGCCAAAATTGAGACAGTAACATTACTGAGGGGTGAATTATCATAGATTCATTTCAAAAATAAAGCAAGAGCCCCATACAGACACATTCAGTAAGCAGCCAGACTGACATCAAGGTAGACGGGTAGATGGATAAAACTTGGTAAGTGTGGAATAAGCAGGGAAAGCTCTTCTTTACACAATGTCAACCATCAAAAATAAAAATGATGGACATACACAAGCACATTTTCTAACCATTATAGCAATAACTGATTCTGGCAAGACTCATTGGTTGCTAAAACCACCTGATGACAGTTTGTGGGGATTAGGACATTTACAGAGTCTCAAAGGATCTCCCCCCAGATTGTTCATTAATTACAAAAGGAAACTGGTCCCCTTGGAAGGGAGAAGCCTGGGGATACAATCTTACCCAAGTGATCAAACTGACCATGGGGCAAAATGACATCAGGGGCCTCCTTATTCAATGACCTGAGGATTTACCGTCACCTACAGGACTCTCCTGCCCAACCATTTAACCTAATTCTAACCAAGAGGAGCTAATTATGCAAATCCAGAATGAGGGACAGTCTACAAAAACTCACCTGGGTTTTTTTAAAGTCTTAAGTAAATATGTGAGATTTACTTGAAAGATTTTTAAAAGGCTAGGGAACTATTCTAGATTTTAAGAGCAAAGAGCTACTACAATTAAATACAATGTGAGACACACTGGGGGGGGCGGGGAGAGGAAGGACTAGGGTCAAAATAAGGGGGGGTGCAATTGTTTGGGGAATATAACCAAAATGAAAATGCATACATTGTGCAAAAATGAAAAATGATGTAAGAATTATATAAAATAAAATATTAAAAAAAGGGACTTGTTTTCCCAAAAGAGACAGGAATCAGTTATTTGACAAACTACCATTTTCAATATTAGCCTAATACATAAACCAGGTGAATGGTATGTGCTGTGACTTTCACTTCACAGACCTTTAGAACAGCTTCACTAAGCAGTATCAACTCTAGAAATGTGTTCTGGGGGGGCAGGACTGGCGGGGTAGAAAAGATGGCGGTCTCGGCTATGATTTACCAGTAAGCATGACGAGAATGCGACACCTCCCCAGGTCACTGAGCAGCATGTAGGCTTCATTTTGTGTTTTTTTTAATCTTTTATTTTCTATAATTCTTACATCATTTTTCATTTTTGCACAATGTCTGCATTTTCATTTGGGTTATATTCCCCATACAATTGCACCCCCCCCTTATTTTGACCCTAGTCCTTCCTCTCCCCGCCCCTGCCCCCCCATAGTGTGTCTCTGGTTTATAGTTGCTTGATTTTGATTTTTACTTTGTATTAATTAGTCTTTTTCCTGGTCCCTTATCTAGGTTTTCTAGATTCCTGCTATGAGTGAGACCATCCGGTATTTTTCTTTTTCTTTCTGGCTTATTTCGCTGAGCATGATCCCTTCCAGCGCCATCCATGTTGCTGCAAACTTCTTAAAGAACTTGTTTGTAAGTGAACACCTTTATGCAAGGGAGCAGGTTTCCTATGTCAGGATGGAAAAATGATACAAACCAAATTAAACATTCTGTTAAACATCCATTTGACTTGGGACAGGCGATGTAGTGCAGGTGAGGGCAAAGAATGCTGAGTTGCTGATCCCGTGACCCAGCATCATTCCTCTACTGAAAAAGTTTCCACTAGTCACCCTGTTTCAGTGGAATGTAACTCAAAGGAAGAGGGCACTTCAAAGACTGATGGCGCTCCAGAAAAAAAAAAAAAACAAACAAAAAACTCATGGGTCTTTCTTTACAAACCCCACTTAGCAGCATCTGGACTGCATTGGAAACGGACAGTATTCCATGAACAGCACAGCTTGGTCACTGGAGATGAACCTGTGGGATTGTCCCAGGGATGTGTGGAATTGACATCTTTGCATAGCAGAAAACTATCAATCCATTTCCCTGCTACTTCAAAGACAAGGTTCATCTAAAAGAGGTTATAGCTACGCCAGCGCTCATTTACTCCCAAGACCCATCAGAACACAGGAGAAAAATAGAGAAGCAGTAGGCAACCACTGATGAGCACCTCTGAGCCATGGAGAAGTATGGAAGGAAGCTAATTTTGTTGGAGATGAAGGAAATGAACATCAATTAGCTGTGTGTTGTGTACCACGCACCCAGGTGGGTTGCATGCCCTCCCCCAGTCCTGAACCAACCCCCTGAGGTATGGGGCACTGGTCCCATTTTTATGGACAGGCACAGGAAGGCTGCAGAACTTGTCCACGGTACACGGGTTCACAGACTGTGGTTTGTAGTCCTCTTCGTCCACCAGCCCAAGATAATACCAGGAAGACAGGTTGGGAATATGTTTCAAGGGGACTCCAGATGCCAAGGTAAGGGTGAAAACCTTATTTTATGAGAACCTGCCCAGAGAGGGTTTCTGGGAGGAGGGAGCAGTGCCAGGTATCAGGGCTGTGCAGGACAGCTTGGGGAAGGACGCACAGAAGCAGGCTGATGGCCTGACAGAAGACTATGAGGATGTCTGAAAGGCCTGGCGCAGCAGCCATACATGCAGGCAGGAAGAGGTGGCTCCTCAACCCTGTCTTCAGTTGCTGCGTGTCTGCTTCCCTCTTGGAGGCCCATATCCCTTTCATAGTCATCACTGATCGCAGCCCCTGGTTCAGCACCTGTCGGAGTCAACGTTCAACTCTTTCTTAAGGAATGAATGAATGAATGAACGAGTGAATACCTATTCCAAATTCTGTGGGTCATGGTTCTGAGAACTAAATCTCCCAGAGTCAAAGGGGCAGTGGAGGAAGATAGGACAATGGAGGCCAAGAGTGAAAAAGCCTTGACCTGGCATTCAGCGGGACACTTACCACTGTGTGCTCCAAAGCCAATGATAGCGTGGTTAAGATGGTAAATACTACCTTACCCTTTGGGGGGGGGCTTTCAAACTTGAAGTATTTTTTTTTTTATCTCGAGCCACAGAATGATTTTTATGGTCAATAAGAAATAACAATACTTTGGAGCTGACCACGTAGGAAAAAAAAAAAGGCTGGCTGGTTGTATTTAAAAATATAGAGTACACTAATAAGCAAAGATAAAATAGAATGCTTTTTTTTTAAAGTTCATCTGTTAAGTGCTGGGAGTAAGGGGGAAAAATGAAATAAAATGGGGAGAAAATGAAATAAAAATACAGTCCCTTAAACCTAAGAAACTGGGTTTTAAAACAAGTGCCTAGGATGCTAAATTTTACCATAGTTTAAAAAATAGCCAGTAACACCTGAAATTGTTGCAGCCATAGGGATGAAAAGATGGTCGCCCCGTAGTCCTGCCACTGTGTCAAAGGGTGCCCTGCACTGCAGGCCAAAGCGCCTGTAATACTAAGCGATGACTGATCCACTCCTCTCTGCCATCCTCTCAAAATTTATCCACTGTCAAAATTCACCCACTGTCAAAATTATCCATACCTAAGAGCAAAGAAGGGCTATGTCTGAACAAGAAATTATGTATATTTGATTTTAAATTTAGTTCTCTTACAAAAGGGAAACTATGTAGGCAGAGACCTATGTCTGAGAACGTTCAGGTCAGCATGGTTTCTAAGAGCAGACGCACACACGCACACAGCGGCCGACACAGCAGCGTCCTGAGAGGGCACAGCCACAAAACCAGGGTGTGTCCAGTCCCTGAAGAACTAAGCAGCCATTGAACAGAGCGAGCAGTTGTATGTGCACTGACATGAGAAAGGCAGCCATAATACATTAAGTTAAAAGAGCAAATCCTATAATGTGTATCACATGATCCCAGCATCATAAATACTCTCTCTCCTTCCCCTATAACTTAACACCATAACACCAAGGACTCTTATTTACTCCTGATCACCTACAACTGGCACAGAGCACACATTCAAGAAATGTTTATCATTCAACATTCAACTAACATGTGGGGCCTGATACAATGACAGGAATGAGTGTCTGTGCATATGAACACCCCTACGTAAGAGCAGAAAACGGTAGGGAAGGGTACACCCCAAAGTAAAGGAGGGATTTTGGAAAGCGGGCTTAGGGGAATGTAAATACTCATTTCAATGTGTCTGCACATCAGCTTGTTTCACAAAGAGCACGCTCCACACTGTAATCGTTTTGTAAAAGCATCACAGTCACCAATGAAAGTAATTGTCTTGCATTATGCTCTGATCTTTCTGATCACAGACTGATGACATTAATAGTAAAAGTTAGTTCCTCTTCTCCAAGTAAATAAATTGGATCAGGCTGAAAGCTGTTTATCACAGACTGAATGAGAGGGCTAGGAGCTTCCAGCGCCAACTGGTTGTGGCTGGTCCATGAAGACAGCGGAAAGTGGGTGCGCTGGGGACACCTCCACACCTGCAGCCCACACTAGTTATTACTCTGATCAGATGTGCTGCAGAACCCCAAGGAGCACCGCAATATCCTGTCAGAACCAACTAAGGTCATCTTCCCAGCTGGCTGCTGACCACACCACCCAGGCAGGACCTCCCTCCTGGCAGTGGAGGGCCTGTCTCTCCAGAGCTCGCTCACTCTCCATCACAGGAACACACACACACACACTGAGTCATGGGGCCTCTGTCTGGGTTTCCCTAACAACAGTTGCTTTGCACCAGCACTGCTTTCATTCCACTGTACTTTAATTATCTCTGTCAATTTATGTTTGTCTTTGCCCCTTTAGCTCTGACACCTGTCAACTCTTCATTCACACTTTTTTCAACAAAATGCAACTCATTTACCAATACCTGCCTTTGCTCCGTGATGGTTGTAAGGATGCCATTTCGTCACAAATGCCATTCCCAATCCACCTGTGAGCCCAGATGCCAATATTCAGAAACAGAGACAGGACACACATCCCTGATCTAGTCCTTCCTCAGTTCAAGGAACCTCAGCATCTAGTGCCCTGTTTAAAGAAGTCACTAACAACAGCTTTAAAGTCAGTCAATTAACAGATGACCAAAAAAAGGAGTTTCTACTACTACCATAATGCACAGAGGGGCCATTCATTTAATAAGCCAGGTTTCCACAAAGGCTATATATGGATCACTTCCCTGTTAACAATGTTACCCAATAATTCCTTGGAAGCCACATCTATAATTTTGGTGCTATGGGCATGAGCCTCCAACCATAATGTCCTCCACCTCAACCATCTTAGAAAAATGGCATATGCAGTGGAGTACTATTCAGACAGAAGAAAAAAATCTTGCCACTTGCAACAAGTGGATGGACCTAGAGCGTGTTGTGCTGAGTGAAATAACTCAAAACTGAGAAAGACAAACACTGTGATTCCACTGATAAGTGGAAGATAAAGAAACAAAGTACGCAAACTCTGGACCGTTAAGAACAAAATGGTGCGTAAATCAGGTTAAATGGGTCAATTCACCAAGGAGCACCGCAATATTCTGTCAGCAGACCCAGCATGGCGGCCACCTCATGCAGCCTGCCTTGGGCTTCTTCCTCCGTTTCCTCATGTAGGAAACTGGAATGACGGGACAGACCTACTTACAGAAGGCCTTGTTGTCACCCAAGAGCCTCCCTTTTTTCCATTTGTCTTACATTCATAAATGTTTTTAAAAAAGTTTTTTTGATTATTTATACCAGTTCAACCAATTTTCTTTTCACCAGCCTTCCCATTGCATCAGAGAGAGATAACAGACGTACCCTGGAAAGCAAAGTCAGCAGGGCCTCCAAACACGCCCCTGGCCTTCGCCCTTTCCATAGGCTGGTCCCAGCATGCCCCTTAATTCAGGTGACCCAACCCACAGGGCCCCCCTTCTTCTCCAAAATGGCCTGGGCCTGACTCTCCCAGCCCAAGCCCCCATCTCTACCGGGGACAGAGTCTAGGATGCTCAGAGGAGAAAATCGGATACATAAAGCACGTTGCTTTTCTCTGCTTTGGCGAGGCTGATTTTGGCAAAATGCCTGAAAGAACTCAACGTATTTATAGTTTTGTTTGATCTACTTTTAAATGCTCCATGCAGAGTCATTCAAGTGAATGAGAGTACAGAATTTCAAAGGAAAAACTAAAGGAATATTCTAAATATGTTATTTCTTGAGCATAAACAAGATTTCTCCCTTCTATCCAACACACTCCCTTCAACATCCCTATTTTTAAAGGCATTCTCCAACTTTGCTGCTGACAAATGGATCTAAGAGACCCCTAACTTTTACAGGTGAGGAGAAAGGGAGGGAACAAGATGAGGGGAGAAAAGAGTGGAGCAAGGAAGAGGATGCGAGGGGGCAGGTCCATCTACATATACGTTAGGAACTGTAGCAGAGGACTAGAAAATCATAAAGACACCCCCCCCCCCGGGGTCCGGCTGTCTTGCCTATCCTCAGAGAATTTTCAAGAGAAAATACCCACCATAAAAAAATCCAGAGTTTCCCAATTTTTTAAATCAGTACCCAAAAAATGGCCACTGTTCTAGAAGATTTAGAGAATGACAGATAATTCTGCAGATTTTTCTGTTTAGGAACAGGGGAGATCTTTATTGTAGTCAAATTTTCTTTAAATTTTGACTCATTTTTAATAGTTTCCCTTCTTATCCCCATCAGAATTAAGTGAGGGAACCTGGATGTTTATGACTTTTCTTGATGCAAATGGGGATTTTCATCCCCACAATTCCTTCTATATCTAAAATGCTAAGCCCTATAGCAGAAGTTCCTAACTAGGATTTGTGGCTAGAAGTCAGGGCTTCTAAAAGTGAATGAGAAAAAAGACATTGTAACTGAAATTTGGCCTTTCTTTCCACTATGGATATAGACAACAACCCACACTGATATTAGCAGCACTTGTGGATTTTATTTTGCTCCCATTATATGGGTAGATATTTTCATTTCACATTATGGTGGGTGCAGTTATCTTGAGATATCACATTCATCCTGACTTCAAAATTATGACAGCTTCTAGACCACTGCTGGGTCTTGTATTTAATACAAGAATAAAGACTATGTGTTGGGCCTCCCCTGGTGGCTCAGCAGTTGAGCGCTGGGCTGCAAAGCTGCCCGCAGCCTCTGCAGCGCCGGTTTGATCCCCAGCCAGCCGCACCAGAGAGGGTCCCACATGGCACGCAGGCCTCTCCTGCCGCGCCCGCTGCTCCCCTCAGCAGTTTTGTCAGTCTGCCTGTTCTGTTCCCCTCTCTGGCTCTGGTGAATTCTCTCACCCTCCCGCACTTCTGACTATACCCAGTGCTTGTATAATTAAATAATCTTAAAAAAAAGAATGTTACTTATATTTTCACAGTATTTTGATAAATGTACTACAGTATAATTGGTTTCTTTTGTAATCCTATGGATTTTATTTCATTCATTTACAAACAGTATTCTGAGAAAGGGACCATATGCTTCTCCCAACGGGCAGACAGGTTCTTCTGCAATTTACTAGTGTTAAGGACTGCAATCAAGAGTATGCTTTGCAAGGAAAGCCAAAGGTGCAAGGGGAAACTATTTATAAAATAGAGCAGTAAACACAACATCTGGACTGTTGGAATGTTTCACAGGGTTTGGAACAGCACATCCTGATAAAAGAACCACACTGGGTAACTTCACAGGTCCTGACCCACGAGTGGCCGTGTGGCACAGCCTTCAGGAGGCTGCCTGCGAAGTGTCTTCTTATTCCCTGGGTCAGTGGCTGGCGAGAGTCCTGCTGCCATCTGGCACCTTGGTGTAGTCCAGGTCCATGCCCATGATCCCTTTCACCAGGGCCAGCCCAGCTGATTTGCAGGCTGATACCTGCCCACTCCCTCAGTGTCCCCATGCAACTGATCCCTACCTTGCTCTCCCTTTGCCAGCTAGTGACGTTCTGGAAAGCACTACAAACTCCCTACCCAGGACAAAGCGGTCACTAGGGCTTCCGTATCCCCAGGCCCACACAGCTGCACTGCCATTCTATGCATGGGTGTCCCCAGTGCCTGCCGGCAGTGAGAACACAAAAGTTCCAGGAAGGGAGGTGAGCTCACGCTAATGGCTGCACGGGATTTACCTGGAGGGGCTGGTTCCACTGTGCTCCCATCTTTGTGGTATCACTAGAGGCTGAAGGACCCTAAAGTCAGCAGATCCAACTAGATTGGAAACATCTAATTCTTCCCCCAAATTTTTAAAATCAAGAAACCATCCATTCCACTTTGAGGAGCTAACCTCCATACAATGTACATGAAATGGGCAATAGTCCGTGCATAATGCTCAGTGCTACATTACTCAGAGGAGTGAAAAACTCAACTCATCTCGAACGTCCTGGTTTAGGGGCCTGGTTAGTCAGGCCCGGGGCAGCCACACGGGGATGATGAAAGAGTGGCGCAGCTCTCACTGAACCGTGAGGCAGTGCTCCAAGAGTCTCCGCAACACAACCAATCACAGTACAGCATCTGCAGAATCACCCCATCTGTGTGAAAAACACCAGTGCGTCTGCATCACTGTGCACTTGCTGAGGTGGCAACCTCTGAAACTGACATGTTTGCGGTCAAATATCCGCAGTCCCTCCTGACTCCACCTATTACGCGTGTGTGGAGATGTTCTTAGGGGACAACCAGGAGCCTGGTCTCCTTGGGGAGTACAATTGAGGGAAGGGGTCTGCTGTCACTCTTCTCGCCACAACTTTCCTTCAGTCGTTTACTGCTCTAAGCATGTGTTACTTTCACAAGATGTCTGAGACAACTTCGGGTGAATCGAAAAGAAAACGTACAACTGAAATAAACAAAAGAGCAGCGTGGTGTAAACACCACAGTATAAAAGCTGCCTTACCCGGGAGTCGGGGGGCGGTGGGGGGGCACAATTTCATGGGAATCAGAATAACAAAGTCTGTTACTGGGGGGGGGCTTCCTCTGGGGACAGCAAATGGTTTTGTCACCAAGACCCCCCTCCGGAGGGTGCTATCCAGGCAAGGTTTCAAGGTTTCAAAGCAAGGGGACAGGGCAGATGAAGGGGCTGGCTGCCTGTAATGGGAGATTTGTAAGCAGACATTTCCCCCCCAGTAGGTCAGTAATGTGTACATTATCTCTCTGTTCAAAGTAAACAAATATTTTTCACATTTATTTACGCAAGTCCTACTTTCTTTCTGCATACGGGAGAGCAGCAAAGGAGAATTTTAAAAAGTGGCATCTCACACTCAGAATGTTCCTTTCCCAAGTGGATCTGCACCTTTGTTCTCCCCCTCAGAGGGAGGCAACCGAGCATCAGGAAAAGTGTAAATTTAGAAAATGTAAATCTCAAGTGTCAATCTAGAAATCCTGAGGCAAGAAAATGAATGTAGATTTATCCGTGGAATAAAGGACCAGCGGAGGGGGGGAGAGAAATGAAAGCACAGGGATGTCTCCAAAACACCGATTCCTGTCTCTATTACTCACTTCAGCACTTTAAGAGCTTGACCTCAACAGACTTCATTATAAAGTTTTCTAAATATTACAAGCCAGTCTCCTTTTGCAAGATGAAACTCCCTGGAGAGCAGGAATTGAGTTTTTCTACAGTGGAGGTTGGCAAACTTGTTCTGTAAAGGGCCAGAGAGTAAATATTTTGGGCTTGATGATCTCTGTCAAAACCAGTCAGCTCTGCTGTTGTAGCATAAAAGCAGCCACAGACCATACATAAACGAATGGGTGGGGTTGTGTGCCAATAAAACTTTGTTTACAAAAACACACAGTACCAGATTTGGCCCATGGGCTGTGTTTTGTCAACCTCCGGTCTACAGGAAGGAGTGGCCAGGGATGATCTTCTATTTTGTTCAAGAAATAACAGCAGGAGACATTGCTCAAGCTGAATCATCAGTTTAGAAGTGGCCCCTTCCCGGAAGCCTTCCCTGACTGCCTCTGAGGCAGCGGCAAAGCACAGCACCCAGTGCAGAACATTCTCTTCACACTCATCACAACTGCCTGGGGCACTTCCATTTTCAAATCCTTAGGTGGGCCACAAGTGAGCTGGCCGCTGTGTGGATTAGCAGCCCTGCTCAGAATGGGAGGGAAGGATGGAGGGCAGGACAAACACACAAATGATGAAGAGGATGAAGTAGGAGTTAAAAATGACCCCAAAGAACCGCTGGGAAGAACTGAGGGTTGGGATATCACCCACTGAAATGCAGAAGCAGCAGCAGCAAGAACCTGGCAGAGAACCTGCAGCTCTCAACCACGTGGGGCGAGTGGGGACATCAACCCTGGTCCTTCTCCTGCAGACCACCTAACTGGGGCAGGCTGGCCAGGGATGGGTTCAGGGGTGGGCAGGCAGCCCTCAGCCAGGGTAGCATTGGAGAGACAGAGATGTGCCTGCCCAGGGGATCTCAAAGGAAAGATGCCCCTGTCCTCCCACCACGGGATGTGCACAGGGAAGCCCATCGCAGCAATTGGGAATCAATGCATGAAGTAAACACAGCAAGAGGCAGGGCAGGCAGAAGAAACCTGGGCCCCAAGGAGCCAGCCTGCCTCTGGGCTTCCTGTTGTGCAAGACAGATGTATCCCTACAGCCTAAGCCAGCTACACCAGGGTGTCTGTGACTAGCAGCTCAAGACCACTAACCTGCAGAGTTCTGCAAGGGGAGGCGGGCAGAGGCCAGCCAGGAGGGAGGTCTGCACAGAGGTTAGACCTGGGGGCCTGTGTGTTTCATGACATTGGCTGAGCCTGGGAGCAAGTAGACACAACAGAAGATGCTGAAGATGGAACCATAAAAACAGATTATATCTGAGAAAATGGAGAAGAGAAGTTAGCATAGTAAAATACAGACACAGGCAGAATGAGGGTAAGGGCAGCAAAATTCAGAGGTACAAAAGGCAAAGCACGTGTTTCCAGAGTGAGGCAGCAATCCAAGATGTTATCTGGAGTTAGGCAGAGGCAGCATGGAAGGAAGGGGTCTGACAGATCTGGGTTCACACCCAAATTCCAGCACTAGCTTGAAGCATGATCTTGGATAGGTCACCTAACCTCTCTGGGCCTCGCTTTCTGCAACTATAAAATGAAGACAATGCATTCAGGCCCTAATTTTTCAGACCTCCCTGAAACAGTACCCTTGGTCACCCAACTTTAGAGTACTGGCCTTAAAGACCGAGTTGATTTCCTCGCCCCCCACACAAGACCTGTTTTGAAAAACAGAGGGACAGGGGCTAGCAGCGTGCTGGTTTGGGGCCCAGGCCTCCTGAGAACGTGGAGGCTTCCAGTGACTCCACTGCACCTCCACCACTGCCGTGCAAACATGTGCAAGCTGGCCTGCTGGAGTACCCACGACACACAGCAGGTCCCAGGTGCCCTAGGCGTGCAGCAGAAGCCAAACGAACTCAAGCTGACCTCCAGACACATGAGGAAGCCCAGTCAAAATCAGAAAAGCCACCCAGCTAGCTCCCCACTGACCCCAGATTCAGAAGCAATAAATGCTTACTGTTGTGGGCCACTAAAGTTGGGTGGTTTGCTACACAGCATTACTGAGGCAAGAAACAACTGATATAACAATGCCTGACACAGAGCAGGTCCTCAAAAAAAAAGGTTTAAGACAAACATTCAGGGAGGATCAAGGTTGCAAAAATACTGTATCATTTATTTATGCTGGTGTTATTTCCCTTGACTGTTTCTCCACAGTCATCAAAGCCAAAGGGTAAAGAGAGGTTTCTAGAATGATTCTTTTCTAGAAGTTTCTAGAAACAGTAATTTTAGAGAACAGGAAAAGGTTCTTAATTTCCTACTTGTTTATTTTCAGCTAAAAAATGCAAAGGGAAAATAAGGCAGAAGAAAAACTCTCCTGACACAGAATTCTCTTGCTCAAGTCATCCTTCACTCCTCAAAAAACACACAATGCAATGGAGACACGGTAATATATGTGACACAGCAACTGCTACTGCTAATTTTTAAATTTTCTTAGCTAATTGTCAGTAGAAGGGTGCTGGGCATCTGTCATATTATTCTTGCTCCCTTTCTATTGTGTTAAAACATATGTGATATAAAATGCACCATTTTAACTCCCTTAAGTATACAGCTCAGTGAAATTAAGCACATTTACCACCACCACCACCACCATCCATCTACAGAACTTCTCTCATCCTTCCACAATGAAACTTCATACCCACCAGAAACAGTCACTTTCCATTCCACCCTCGTGTCGCCCCCTGGTAACCACCATCTACTTTCTGTCTTTATGAATTTCCCTCTTCTAAGGTGCCTCAGACAAGCAGAACCACACAGTATTTGTCCTTTTGTGTTCGGCTTACTTCACTTAGCATCATGACCTCAAGGATCATCCATGTTGTAGCCTGTGGCAGAATGTCTTCCTTTTTAAGGCAGAATAATATTCCATTGTTTGGATAGATGTGTTTTGCTTATCCATTCATTCACTAACGGACACTGGGGCTGCTTCCACCTTTTACCTATTGTGAATAATGGTGCTATGAACAGGGGTATGCAAATATCTGCTCAAGCCCCATCTCGATTCATTTTTTTTTTTTTTATACAAGAGCTGGGATACAGGCCAGAGGAGCGGGAGGGTGAGAAGACTCGCCAGAGGCAGAGCAGGGAGCACAACAGGCAGACAACAGAAACACACCACTGAGGGGAGCAGCGGGCAAGACAGGAGAGGTCTGCCGCACCATGTGGGATCCTCGTCGGCCAGCTGGGATCGAACCCGCACTGCAGAGCTTCACAGCACAGCGCTCAACCCACTGTGCCACTGGGGAGGCCCTCGATTCATTTTTCTGTATTGTTACGAAAACCTTAAGGTCATAGGTCATTTTATTATGCTTCCTTCATTGATATTTAGATAGTTTGCTTTTTTAAAAAATATTGAAGGTTTGTGGCAACCTTGCACCAAGCAAGTCTATCAGCTACTTTATTCCAACAGTATGTACTCACTTCATGTCACATTATGGAAATTCTCACAGTATTTCAAGTTTTTCATTATTATTACATCTGTAGTGATCTGTGATCTTTAATGTTACTATTGGAATCGTTTTGGGGCACCATGAGCTAAGCCCTTGTGAGGCGGTGAATTTAACTGATAAATATTATATGGGCTCTGGCTGTTCTGCCCATCTCTCTCACTTTCCTTGGGACTCACTATTCTCTGAGACACAACAAACAGTGAAATGAGGCCAATTAATGACCCTGCAATGGCCTCTGAGTGTTCAAGTGAAAGGGAAAGCCCCACATTTCTCACTTTAAATCCAAAGTTAGAAATGATGAAATTTATGAGGAAGGCATGTCGAAAGCTAGGCCTCTTGCATCAGTTGGCCAAGTCGTGAATGCCAAGGAAAAGTTCTTGGAGGAAATTAAAGGTGCTATTCCATCAAACACATAATGATAAGCAAAACAGCCTTAATGCTTGCTGAAAAGGGAGAAAATTTTAGTAGTCTGGCTAGAAACTCAAACCAGCCATGACACTGCCTTGAGCCAAAGCGAGCCCCCAACTCTCTTTGACTATAAAGGCTGAGAGGGGTGAGTAGCTGTAAAAGGAAAGTTGGAAGCTGGCAGAGGTTGGTTCACAAAGTGTAAGGAAGGAAGCCATCTCCATACAATAAAAGTAAAAGGCGAAGCAGCAAGCACTGATATGAAAGCTGCAGCAAGTTATTCAGAAGATCCGGCTAAAATCAAGGATGAAGGTGGCTACACTAAACAAGTTTTTCAACGTAGACAAAATAGCCCTACCTTGGCAGAAGATGCCGTCTAGAACTTTTATAGCTAGAGAGAAGTCAGAGGGGCTTCAAAGATTTAAAGGACAGACTGACTTTTGTTAGGGGCAATGATGACTCTATGCTGAAATCCGGGCTTGTTTACCATTGTGAAAATCCTAGGGCCCTTATGAATTATACTAACTTGATTCTGCCCAGGCTTTAGAAATGGAACAATAAAGCCTGGATAACAGTACATCTGTTTACAACATAGCTTACTGAATATTTTAAGCCCGCTGTTGAGACCTAGTGCTCACAATAAAGGACTCCTTTGAAAATATTACTGCTCCCTGACAGTGCACCTGGTCACCGAAGAGCTCAGATGGAGAAGTACAAGATTCATGTTGCTTTCTTGCCCACTAACAAAACATCCATTAAGCAGCCCGTGGCTCAAGGGGTAATTTTGACCTCCAAGTCTTATTTTTCAAGAAATGCATTTCATTACACTATCACTGCCACAGTGATTTCTCTGACAGACCTTGGCAAAGTAAATTGAAAGCCTTCTGGAAAGGAGTCATCATTCTAGATGTTATTAGGAATGTGCGTAATTCATGGGAAGAGGTCAAAATACCAACATTAATAGGAGTTTGGAAGAAGGTTGATTCCATCCCTCATGGATGACTCCGAGGGGTTCAAGACTTCAGTGGAGGAAGCAACTGCAGATGTGGCAGGAAGAGCAAGAAAGGGAAGGGAATGAGAATGAGGAGGTAAGCCTGAAGATGTAACGGATACGCCACCATTTCAGGATAAAGCTTGCATGGACGAGCAGTTGCTTCTTATGGATAAGCAAAGCAAGTGGTCTCTTGAGATGTAACTTAGTCCTGGTGAAGATGCAGCGAACACGGTGGAAACAAGGACAAAAGGTTCAGAATATGATATACACTTAGTTGATAAAGCAGCAGCAGGGTTTGAAAATACTGACTCCAATTTTGAGAGAAGTTCTACTGTGGGTAAAATGCTATCAAGCAGTGCCTCACGCTACAGAGAAATCTTTTGTGAGAGGAGGAGCCACTTTTGTCTTATTTTAAGGAGGAGGCAAGCGTCACTGTTGTCTTATTTTAAGGAACTGCCACAGCCACTGCCATACAGTTGGCAAACTGCAACCACAGCCCAAATGCCAACCTTCAGCAACCACAGCCCTGACCAGTCAACACTCATCAACATGAGGCAAAGCCCTCCATGAGTGAAAAGGTTGTGACTCGCTGAAGGCTCAGGTGATGGTCAGTGTTATTTAGCATAAAGTATTTTTAATTAAGGTGTGTACTTTTTTTTAGGCATAATGTTATAGCACACTTAGAAAACACATCACTTCTTCAGGAATCATCTAACAAAGCTGACTGGCACCTAGAGTTTGCAACTGACCCAATTTACCAAGCATGATTTTATCCCTCACCTGCTGAAATAAACACAGCAAGGGCATGAAAGTCTTTGAGGATGGCCCAGCTCTGAAGCATGCTCAACTAGATAGAAAACAAACACATCTCACCACCCATCCAACCCCATGCAATCAAGCTGAGCACAGAACCTACACTGCCATGCAGTTGGCAAGAATGCTCATTTGCCAATTGTGGAAATGTGGTTTTGACTTCACTACTCAGTAAAATCATCACTGGGCTTTCTCAGCAGAGATCCAGAATGCCCTAAAGCTCTCCAGAAGCTGACAGGTCATGTGGGAACCTGATTCATTCATCAACTGTTTATTGGGCACAGGAACTTGAAAAGACTGCAGATAATATGTAAAATGGACCCCACTATTCCTTTCTGGAGACCCTGGGAAGGATTTGAAAGATAAGAGTAAGACCCTTAAGTGCTGTAACATTCCCAAAGGCTTCATAGCCAAAATGAGGGTACATGGTTGAAAATGCTCTGCAGGACTCTGCATCCACAGCAGCGGGACTCCGCCTGAGGGACTAGCTATGTGCCAATGAAGATACGGAAATTTGTCATCCAAAGAGACAAAAACCTTTTTAAAAAGTCCTCAGATTTTAAAATATTGAATATTTCTCCATCGACCACTCAACTGGCAGGTGAAGAAACTGATGCCTCAAGAGGTAAGATGATCTTCCTTAAATGGCTAATGGCTGGTAGAACTGAGAATTATACAACTGGCCCATGAGTCCCCAAACAAAGGCCTCTGAATTATCCTGGAGACAAGTATGAGAAAGAAAAAGGGACATACATGGTTTTCCAGTCCCAACTAATGTACAGTCAAGTTCTAAGTAGCTGAGAATGGACAGGACAACTGTCAACTATTACCAAGTCTTGCTAGTTATCCAGACCCCATGTGCCTCCAGCCATATGCAATCTAAGCGTTGAAAGGGAAGCCACTGGAGTTTGCAACTGACCCACTGGGCCTGTGTGTTTTTGTTTGGTTTGGCTTTTTGTTTCAGTACAAAACTGACACTCATCAACTCTAACAAATGATCACTTTACATTTTCTACTTCAACTTGGGCTTTGGACAGAATGAGTTCATATATCAACATGAATAGATCAATACAGTTCGTAATTTATGAAGATGTGGAAGGAGGGAGATATTGATCCTGCAGAAACACCCAACTGATGCCTGCTTCTATTCCTCTCTTCCTTCTTGCCACCGAGGTGTAGTCCTAGGTGCTAAATTTATTAACACCTCAACTTGAGAGAGTCAGCAGGGAGTGAGGAAAGTGAAACAGCATCTGACATGAGCTCTTGCAATAACAGATCTCTAGTTAAGCTATGAAAGGGCACCCGCGGGTCGTCCTACACCTCAGGAATCCATGTCACTCCTTTCAAGTCTGCACAAATGGAAATAGACTAATGGCACACACTGTAACACACGCACACATCCATACACAGCCCAGGGACCCATTCCAGATGGGGTGGAGCTCTAAGAGCAAGGCATCGCAGACAGAGGGATGGAGACAGAGCCGGGGGGGGGGGGGGAGAAGAAAGGAAAGAGGGGCTGAGGCTCTTAAACATGAATGTGAACTGCGCATGAATTGTGTGAAAGAAGGTCAGAGCTAGAGGGCCAGGGCTGAGGAGAAGAATGTGAAACATTGTTTCAAGTGCACATATATGTACAAAGCAGAGTCAGAATGTCCATTTCCAGCTCATCTTGGTTTACCTGTCCCTGTCCATACAGGATCACTAGACACAGCAATAGCTCAGTTACTTTTTCTCTTTATGAATAAAACTTCAAGTGTCTTGGCCATTCTATCAATGATTTGTTAAAAGTAAATTGAAACTAAAGCTGATTTCTTCAAAAGAAAGAAACTACTCCAAATGATAGTATCGAAATTTGCTATAAAGCATTTTTGAAGTCAAACATGAAACCACTAATGTTTCCCCTAAACAATGCTTTTTAAAAAACTGTTAACGACATGCTTGTGTTCATCTATTCTCTTTTTTTTCCCCTTTAGTCTTCCAGATAACATGGCCTAGAAAAGGGTTAAAATAAATAAGGGGTTAACTTTATAGCAAAACATTCTAGGAATGTGATTTTCCTTTGCAGGGAATGTCAAAATGGAAGAATCCATCCAGGTTGAACCTAGGGAGAAGGGGAGAGAAGCAGTGGGTGGGGACTGAAGTAGAAGAGGGCTCCTAGGGCCACCTCCCACAGAGATGGCTCAATCTCCCTGGCTCCCGAATTCTAGCATCTTCCACCAGTCAACTGCGAGTTGGTTACACAGAATTTACTTAAACAGAAATCTGAAAATGCAATACTATTCACTGGTAATTCATAAGACTAGTTTCCTGACAAGCAAAATCAATATATAATAACATCATCCAACCATCTCAATGAATAGTTTCACTCTCTCTCCTGAGCTCTCATGATGCACCCAAATATCAGATAGAGAGAAGTCCAGAAAGGAAGGAAAAGCTAAGGGTAGCCCATAGACTCGAACAAAAATGTAAGAGCAGACACATTGTTGTATGTAAAATAAACTGCTCTCTACAACATTCATTTAGAAAACCTTGGGGGGAAAGTACAAGATCAGATGCAGATTAAAAAATCACACAAAATCTAAACCTGCCCTGAATATATTCTCCCACTTTCATCTCATGTTTTACTAGGATATGACATGTTTAGGAGTCTTCTCTCAGATGGTTACCAACCTTGTTATTCAAGATCTAGTTCAAATTCCACCCCCCACCCCCTTCTCACTCCCTACCAGAGGTCCATTACGAGACTGAGAGCTAGGTTCAGGGCTTTTCCTCGTAGCTCACTTTCCAAAACAGACACTTAGTAAGTCTCCTCTCTCTTCAGCACTTAGTAATCAAAGACAATTTCTCTGAATCCCATTTCAACAGTTTCTCCTAAACTATGTAAGTTAAGTTTTGCTCCTCTGACAGTTTTCCTTTAGGTAATTTGTTTTCAACAGGGTTCGCGTGTTTTAGTACAATACAATACAGTACAATACTTGCATCTACTAGTCAACATTGGTTCCAAGACAAAATAAAATGTGGCTTCTTCCTTCAAGGAACTTACAATCTAATAAAGAAAAGCAAAATGCATGCACACACCCACACACGTGCGCATGTACAAATACAAGTCTATTATTAGAATGAAATGCAGTCACAAGTGTCCAAAAATAATCACATAAGATCAGCCATTCACTACAGCTTTTCTGACACCATTGCTCTTGTTACCACATATATTTTTGTGAGATGACGGTAGCAAAAGCCCCACCCATGTCTAACTTTGTTGGTACCTTGGGTAAGTCATTTTTTACTTCTTCCCACTACAGTTTCCTTATATTTAGAAAGAATTGATAATGATGCTTCTCTTATTACCCTCCCTGGGGTTATTCTAAGAAGTGAATGAGTCAGTCTCTATATATAGCAACAGTAAAGCTCTCTATCTGAGTTAAATATTTGTTTATAAAATGTCATTTATTCAAATATAGCATTTAGCAATTTCCACTCATTCATCTTCTGAAAGTTAGGTACTAGTAAATACTAACAATTCTCTAATATTAAAGGGAAACTTTGTAACAAATAAGAGTGCTTCACAAAGGGCTATTATGATAGAAATATTTAAAAGTTCAATTCTTCTATGTATCAGCAATAAGAAAAAAATATGAGAGGGAAATGATCCTATTTACAAAAGCCATCAAAAACTTCAACATACGTAGGGGTAACATTATAAAGAGTAATATAGCACAGATAAAACCCTGACGCTTGACTTCACAAATATCCTGTGTCACTGGGTGACTCAGATTAGCTCCTTGGAGTTTAGAAGGGGATATATGTTTTAATTGGGTGATCTGTTTGTAAAAATTGGTGCACTGTGACGTCTGGGGAGGAGGGGCAAGGTGTGAAAAGGCTCCCGCTCACTTACACACTTGCACATAAAGACAGTTTGCATGATACCATGTAAAATTTTAAGAAAAAGTTGAGGAAATTTCAATTCTTTCTAAATTGATTTATAATGTTAATGTAATTCAAACCTAAATCCCAATGGAATTTTTTTTTCACTTGGTAATGTGATTTTACAATAAACCAGTGAGAATAGGTAAAATGTTCTTGAAAACAAATAGTGATAAGAAGGACAAAGGCCACACTATACATTAAAATGAATTATGATGTCACAACATTTAACTACATTGAGTCAAGAATGTCTATACAATGTAATGGTACAGATTGAAAGTCCAGGAAAAAAATGCCCTGGCAGATATAACAACATAATATGAAAAATGAAGTATCATTAACTAATGGGAGGAAGGACTGGATTATTCAATACATGATTCTGGGAAAGCGGCTATTTCAAAATAAAAATCAATTTGCATATTAACCCCATACATCAAAATTCCATATAGATTAATAGAAGCAAAAAAAAAAAACTAGTATAAAGAAAACTAAGTAAGAATTTATTCAGGGAAATCACAAGAGAAAAATCAGTATTACTAATCTACATAAAAATACACCAATTGTAAACAAAATGAAAGCCACACGCTAAGCAGCACAACTTGCCACAAATGACAAAGGAATAATACACTAATCAGTAAGAAAAATATAAAGATCTCAATATAAGATCAAGGAACACAAACATGACAGAAGGAAAAATGTTCAAGCACCCTATTAATCAACAAAATTCAAGCTTAAACACTAAAAAGCACTCTCCTCGCTTCTGGGGGTGGTATAAATCGATGCAAGCTTTCAGGAAATCAATTTGCTAATAATGGTTTCAAGTCGCATGAAATACATACATGCTTTTGTCCAGTAATTCCACATCTAAGAATCTTTCCTAAAGAAATCACCAGAGCTGCAGATAGAGATTTATAAGCAAAAATAGCCAACAAAGAGTTACTGACAATGGCAAAGAAAAAAAATGGAACCATAAATGGATTCTTTCCTTTCCAGCAAAGGCTCTCTCTAAGCAGCACAGAATTTAGAATAGAAGAGGTTTGGCTTTTGATTTACGGGGAATCTCATTTCTTCTCAAGAGATGAACAATAGAATGCCACAGTCAGTCCTCTCCCCTTCTCAAATCGATTATCTAATATTTAGGTCATCCTCAGCAAACAGTGTCTTTTTGATCCCTCAGACTCACATCTCCTAGGCAACTGATTGAAGAAAAACATAAAGCTTCACTGAGAAATATATAATTTTAAAGACTTGAATAAGCAGGATGAAAAATCGTGTCCCTCAACTGGGAGGGGGCAGTAGTCAGGGATGTAAATGAGAAAGAGACGGACAACCAGGCCTAGCCAGACACTGCACACCAATTTATGTGGCAATTTTTAAAAACAGTTTTTTGAGATTAATCAGCATACCATGAAATTTAACCATTTTAAGAGTTCAATTAAGTTGTTTGTATGATTTACAGAACTGAGCAACCATCACGACAATCTAATTTTAGAACATTTTGATCACCCCAAAAAGAAACCTCACGCCTGTTAGCAGCCGCTCTCCATTCTCACACCGAGTTCTGGGCAAACACTATTGTACTTTCTGTCTCTCAGGCTTTATCCGGACCACATGTGCCTTCTGTGACTGGCCTCTTTCACCATGTCTTCAAGGTCCATCCTTATTGCAGCCTGTGTCAGCACTTCCCTCCTTTTTATTGCCATGTAATACTCCACTGCATGGCTAAACCACATTTTGTTTATCAGTGAGTGGACATTTGGGTTGTTTCCATTTTGAGGCTATTATGAACGTGCAGCCAGGAACATTCGTGTGTACGTTTGTGTGCGGACATATGTTTTCACTTCCTTGGGTGTGGAATGCTGGGCTAACCGGTAACTCTATATCCAAGTTGGAAGAAATGCTAGACTGCTTTCCAGAGCAGCTGCAGCATTTTATGTTCCCACCAGCGTGTATAAAGCATTCATAGTGTTCCCTATGATGCTCTTACATTTATTGGATTGGTAGTGACGTCCGCCTCTTTAATTCTGCATATAGTAGTTTCAACCTTTTCCTTTTTCTAAAAGATTTATTTATTTATATATTTATTTATTTATACAAGCACTGGGTACAGTCAGAGGCGCGGGAGGGTGAGAGAATACACCAGAGATAGAGCAAGGAGCAGAACAGGCAGACCGACAAAATACACTGCTGAGGGGAGCAGTAGGCGTGGCAAGAGAGGTCTGCGCGCCATGTGGGACCCCCGCCGGTGGCTGGGGATCAACCGGCGCTGCAGAGGCTGCGGGCAGCTTCGCAACCCAGCCCTCAACCACTGCACCACCGGGAAGGCCTCATCAACCTCCTTTTTCTTTTGAGTAGTATAGCTAGAGATTACAGGCTTTGTTGGTAATTTTAAAGAACCGACTTTTGCTTTCATTGCTTTTCTATACTTTTTAAATTGTCTATTCCATTTATTTCCAATCTAATCTTCACTATTTCCTTCTTCCTGCTGGTTCTGCATTTAGTTTGCTCATCTTTTTCTAGTTTCTTAAGGTAGCAAGTTTGGCCATCTCCAAAGGAAATGAAAATACTATCTCAAAAAGACATCTGTATCCCTATGTTCATCGCATTGTTCATGAGTCAGGACTGGAAACAACCTAAGTGCCCATCAATGGATGAATGGACAGAGAAAATGTGGGATACAGAGCGAGAGGGAAGAAGGAAGAGGGGGAGAAAGAGAGAGAAGTATTCAGCTATTAAAAAAGGAAATCTGGGGCCTCCCCTGGTGGTGCAGCGGTTGAGCGCTAGACTGTGAAGCTGCCCGCAGCCTCTGCAGCACGGGTTCGTTCCCCGGCCACCGGGCGAGGGTCCCACATGGCGCGCAGACCTCTCCTGCCGCCCGCTGCTCCCCTCAGCAGTGTGCTTCGGTCCTTCTGCCTGTTCTGTTCCCCACTCTGGCTCTGGTGGGTCCTCTCACCCTCCCGCGCTTCTGACTGTACCCAGTGCTTGTATAAATAAATAAATAAATAAATCTTTAAAAAAAATAAAGTTTATAAAAAAAAAAAAAAAGGAAATCTGCCTCTGTGACAACGTAAGTGAACCTTGAGGGGCATTACGCTGCGTGAAGTCAGGGCAAACCAAGTCTTAAATGTTCTCACCACCACAATAACTACAAAAATGGTAATTATGTGAGATAAAGGATCTATTAACCAATACAGTATATACATGTATCACATCATCACACTGTACTCCTTAAACTTACATAATGTCATAAGTGAATTAGAACTCAATAGCGCTGGCAGGGAGTTAGGCTACTCATTTGAGATGTTTTCAAATATAGGCATTTGCAGCGACAAATTTCACTGGAAGCACTGCTTGAGCTGCATGCAGTAAATATTTCAATGCAGTATTTTTCACTTTCATCCATTTCAAAGTATTTTAAAAATTCTCTTGTAGGATCATCTTTGACCCATGGGCTATTAAGGTGTATGTTGTTCAGTTCCCATGTATTTGTGAATTTCCCAAATTTCCCTCTGTTGTTGATGTCTAATTTAATTCCATGGTGGCTGGAGAACATACTTTGCATGATTCTAGTTCTTTTAAATTTACTGAGATTCCTTTTATGACCTAGCATATGGTCTATCCTGCAGAATGTTCCTCGTGCACCTGATCTCTGGTTGCTTTATAGAAACAATAATTCATTACTATTTTCTATAAAAATTTAACCTCCCCCCAGCTCTCTGGGGTCTTCTTACTAGCAGTTTACCACATTTAATAACTACTATTGTATTCAGGAAGTGACTACTCATCCTATTTCACTCAAGGAAATGATGAGGATAAAAATGAGGAAAATAAGTTATTATTTTCACAATTTCCCTGAGGGGATTAACAAGAGTAATCATTTTATTTTACAGATTGGAAAACAGAATATGAGTCTTGCCTAAATTCTCACAGAAACTTGGGGGGGGGGTACAGCAGAAGTGGGCTTTGGGGGTTGCTAACAGCCATTCTCCCCGCAGCAAGGCCCTGCTGCCACTGAGCTTATTTAGGTCTCCAGAGAAACACAAATGGAACAAGCAGTTCAGTCCTCCTCAAATGTGCTTCCTCGTGCACATGCATATGCACACACAGGAGAAGTTTCTGGCTGTTCTCTTTCTCTTCCTAGTTGGGGACAACATGAGTGAGCACAACAGTCCCCAGGCCTCAAAAGCACAAACAGTCCAGAATCCAAAGACTAAACCGAGGCTGCAGATGTCATCAGGGGTGGTGAAGATCAGTAGGGATGATTAGAAGAAACTGAGGAAGCTCTTCTAGTTTCTTCCAAACTGGGAAAACTCTAGGAGAAAAAGCCCCTTTCCCGGGCGTACTACATGTGAGGACAGCTGCCTTCACAGTAAACCACCACCAACCAATTATTAACTGACCTAGCAGCTCTCTACCTAGAACAATCTCCCTTTAGACAAGAGGATCCCACGTGAGCCTTAACTGAGGTCAGTTCCCCAGATTCAAGGGGGGTCCTTTCAGGTCCCCTGGGCAGAGGTTCCATGTCCTCTTGGTATGTTGGTGAGTTGGTCCTGGCATCAGGCTGAAGTATGGGCCAAAGCTCAGCCCAGGGAGTTACTCTTAGGACCCAAGAAACAGTCCAGGGAAAAAATTCCAGTCTGCTTGCCACTTGCAAAACTAGCCAAAGGATTGGCTTTCAAGTTTCAGATTTGGGGAATGTTCTAGCATCCTCCAACTCTGGTTTCCACAGCCGCTGGACAGAGCATCATCACAGTTATTTTTCACAGTGCCAGCGCCACCGTGTCCGCTCACTTTAACATTCCCTGTGAGGGAGAATCTAAAGATGATCTCAGGGCTGCTCAGACAGCTACTTGCCCTGCATTTTAAAGCCCAGCACATCCCAAAGAGAGTCCTAACGAGTGTTCAGTAAAATGCAGTTCTGTGATCAAAGAAGAGCAGTTTTCCTTCCAGGGGTCTGAAAGCCTGCAATATGCTAATGTGCTTGCCAGTCTCTAAGACAGTGTGAGTTCATGTGGCTGCAGCCAAAATTTATTTGTCCAGAAAGTCCATTTTCTCTCCCCCTTTGTCTCCTTCTCTCTCTTCCTCTTTTGTGGAGGATCTTGCAGGGATATTATCCCACACAACACATGATGGAGAACATGTCCCCCACTTGTTGTGTGGTCTCAAGTACATGGAAATACACAGTAGCCTCCCTTTTAGAACATGCCATATACAGACCAATGGGCGCACCAACGTCCAGTTCAGGAATGGTGAAATAACCATCTGTGCGGCTGAACCCAGGGCGCTGCTATCTGTGAAACTGGTATGTTGTACAAAACTCGCACGATTCCAGCATTCTGCGGCCCGTGGCTCCTGAAGTTGAGAAAACCTGTCATTCCCAATTACACAGGTTCCGACTTTTAAAAGATACCTGAGATTTCATGCAGCGACAGAAGAAATACCAAAACAGGAAGTCAGCTTTGCAAGTGGGTTTTGCGCTAGGCAATGAGCTTGGACCGCCAAATGCTTTTTCCCACTGAAGCCAAGTCACGTGATGATTAAGTTCCCAGATTAACGCACCACGTAGCAAAAAACGAGGTACATGTGTAATGATATCGACTAACAAAAACCAAAACACAGTGAAACTGAAAAAGGAAACATTTATGAAGAATCCTTATGCTCCGTGGTGTACCTCGAGGGGGCCTGTGGGCGCTGCCATGCCCAGGTAAGAGTAGCTTCCTGCAGAGAATGGACAAATGATAACGAAGCCAACAAAGTCAGGTGGATTTTTATTTCATCTCCTGCTGACAACTGGAAACAAGATTAGTCATAAAATACTGTTCCTTTGAGGAAAACCAGGTTCAACAAGAATTAAAGAAGTAGGGGTACTTGGAGATATTTCAAGGAGACTGTGGCTTACCTACAGGGACTGTAGTGTAATTCATTACTGTATCCAAGTTAATATCTACACCGAGAGTCATTCCTACAGGAGTCCTTTTTTTTTTTTTTTAAGGTTTATCAACAATGATCCTGGTCCGTGGGGATACAACAGATAGAACACAGATGGGGAAACAGAGCCTACGAATTCAATGAGCAGATATTCGAGGAGAAAGGAGGTGAAAGAGTGCACGTGTGCAATGTGAGAAGCCACGGATGCGAGATGGAATTGCATGAATGAAGAACACTAAATCGGGGAATCAAAGGCACCAAGATTTCCCCCAAGCAGAAAGGAAAGCCAGGGGCGTGGGGGGAGTTTCCTAGGAGAACCACCAGGTGGAGCCACCACCACAAACTACATGGTGGATGGTCTTCTGGGTGGATGTGGGTAGAAACCCAGCAGGAGTGGGGTAGGAGTCTAAATCAACAATTGTTCCAGTGGACACTCCTTACTCTGAAGTTAGTACCTTGTTACCATGACAGAGATTGACAGGAGATAAATAGAAGAACACTTCTAAAAAAGGCTTTGCCAATGACCCACACATATCAAAGTATAGAAAATACTCTTCTAGAACGGCTTCTCTCCACCCATTTCACCAAGGCTCAAGAGGTAGTACTGCTCAGATAAGAAAATGGACAAGGGCCATATACTCCATCATCAATTACTGGTCCTAACACAGAAGCCCAACAAAAGTCATCAAGATATACAGCCAGGGCCTCCCCGGTGGCGCAGCGATTGAGCGCTGGGTTGCGAAGCTGCCTGCAGCCTCTGCAGCGCCGGTTCGATCCCCGGCTGCTCCCCGGCCACCGGAGGAGGGTCCCACATGGCGCGCAGACCTCTCCTGCCGCCCGCTGCTCCCCTCAGCAGTGTTCTTCGGTCCTTCTGCCTGCTCTGCTCCCCGCTCTGACTCCGGTGAATTCTCTCACCCTCCCGCGCTTCTGACTGTACCCAGTGCTTGTATAAATAAATAAATAAATCTTAAAAAAAAAAAAAAAAGATATACAGCCAGGGATCAGTTACTTTAAAAGACCTCCATATTTTTAAAAGACCTGTACTCTCAAATGCTCAAGAATGAAGGTCTATTGATGGGGTGCGGGGGGATAAAGGGGAGCCTGCAAATATGCACATACAGATACATTCACAGACATATATTACTGAATGACTGTCTATTGTAACCACCCATGTTCACGGCCAGATTGCCAGTCATGTTTTCATTTCTCTGTGGGAAATAATCAGCTCAGATGATAGCCAAGAGCTTCAGCACAACAGTAACACCTTCTCTAATCTCTTACTTTTTTCATCTGTCCATAAATGCCAGCAATTTCTGTAAAATCAACAGGCAATTTGGAAACTTGAAGGAAAATCTGACCTAACATGACACATTTTCAGGTTCCTAGTTAACCGTGGGTAATTCATATTTGTTTCTCCAAGAGAAATTCTTTGTTTTGTTTTTAAAACAACTTTCATTGATTTACCATCCATTTACATCCGAAATAAAATTTGAAAGGAAAAAATATTGTTGCTATAAACACACTCCCAGATCTCACATCTACCTTAAACAACAAAGTACTGGAAAACCAAAGTGGGTGACATTTTCTTTATTGAGAACACACTTTTTCCATCCATTGTTTACACTTTCATTTCAAACGAAGAGCCCATAACCTATCAAGATCCAGGCCACCGCCTCTGAGCCAACATGCGTGCTCTGTGCCTGCACACGTGGGTCTGCACACACAAACACAAACACATACACACTCACTCGTGTCCTAACAGACACGCCAACAGACACTCTGAGAATGTTATTCTGAGTAGCACGTAAATACTAAAGAAATGAAGTCTGAACAAATGCTCCCCATTCGGTAGGGACAAGGGAGGGCGGTCACTATGGCCGGACCTATTTAGGGATGGGAATGACTAGCGCTGAAACTGTAAGAAAGCTCCACATTAGGTTCCGTTCTTCTGACAGCTACAGGCAGCAGATCAAAATGGAAAGCCCTTCCATGTGGCAAACACTTGGGCCCGTATTCATGTTGAGGAGTATGTGTGCATCACCCATCCACGCCCAAAATGAATTCTGAAGAATTTTCTGCACTCATTTTTAAAGCAACAGTGTGTCACCAGAGGCAGAGCAGCTGTTGGTCCCTCTGTTAAGGAAGACTTTTGAATTAAACCTGTCTCAAGGACTAAACACAAGAGAAATAAGCCCAGAGAGAGCCGTGTTCTACGGTCATAGCCATATACCACCTCAGAGAGCAGCCGTCCCCCATCTTAACTCGAACCTCATTTCACAGCATCAGCGCTAGACCTGTTACAAATACCACCTTTTAAACCTTCAGCTCTTTCAGCATTCATCTCTGGAAGGGGCAGTAAAATGCAAATGCATAACAAACCTTAAATTAAGATGGTAAAAGCAGTTTATCTTTCAGAAGGCAGATGCCAAAGTAGCAGAGCGACTTAAAAAGATGATTGTAAAACACATTTTATATTGAGAGAGCATAACAGTAATAATAGCAAAAAAATAATAAATGTGCAAAATACAGTAGAGACTTACCAAACACTGAATTCATGAAATACTGGAAATAGAAACAAGGACATATAAAGCCAACCAGAAACCCGCGGAGTGGCTTCACAGTCAGAGTGACAGAAGTAAATAAGAGAGACATAGCCCCACCTGGCCATAAAAAAAGAGAAAAGAAATGTGCAGCACTTTCTCAACCATCCCCAAGTGACACCACACACTGAAAACAGCTGGCAGGCAGGACGGGCTGGTGTTTTTCTAGTATGTACATCTGCCCCAGCACCGAGGACAGGGTCAGGCATGTAAGAGATACAGGCTACTAAGTGTTCCTTAGTGGCCACCCTAGAGTGAGGAAAGACCAACGTCCCCAATTACAGGGGCCGGGAGTTGAGAGAACAGCCGCTTTCCCATGAGGCCTGCTGACAGTGCAAAAAAACCCCAGAGCCTTGAAATATAAGCTGCTTCGTATACAGGCCAACAAGGTATTGAGTGCAGCCCGGACACTTAACCTATCACACGGACAAAATTGGTGGGAAAACCCTTTGAAGGATGAAGCCTAATGAACAAAATTCTCCTGGCTTATTTGCAAAAATGTATTTAGGGTATTTGCTGTTTAAAAGTCCATTTTGTTCAATTTTGCTCTTAAACTCAATGTTTGAATTTTTTTAATTCATGTATGTATCAATGCTCTAATTTAGGAGGGCCCACTGTTCTCCTATGTGGGTTTAAAGATAGAAAAAACAAAAGAATAAATCATTCCCAGAAGGAAATAGTGCTTTTTGGTGTGGTTCATGAGAATGACATGTGGCTCTGAGAACAGTTTTCAGATTTACTGGCTGCTATTTGTCAACACAGTGGAGTCTGGGATGACTTTAGGATAGACAAAGTCTGACTCAGGTGCAAATTGGACTCAAAATAGCTTTCTACTGCTTGGGAAAGGCTTGTTTTAAACAGAAGCTCCTTCGGTGTAACCTGGATATTGGCCAGAGAATTGGCCAGGGTGGGAGCAGGTACAACTGTCCCTACAGTTCTAGTGACTGGAATGCAGAGCTGAAGGCAGCTGGAGTTGCTGCTCACTCATTCTCAACGTCAGTTACATGTTTTTCTCAAATGAAAAGCCCACAGAGTCATTCCAATACCTCCCCCTAAATCAGCTCAGTAGAAATCTGCAAAGGTTAGAGCTGAAAATTGAAACTAATTAGTCCCCAAACTAATGTTTCCACAGCCCTGGTCTTTTCTCAAGGCTATGAATAGCTTCCTTCAGACCTAGGGTTATCTTTTGACCTTATTGACGTACCCAGGGAGGGCGAGCTCATCCCACACTGTGAGGAGCTACAACCCATCCCACACTGCTGTGAAGTGAGACCTGTCCTTAGATGCAGAAACTGTGGGACACAATTGGGTGAACTTCTTCAGCTAAGTCTATCTCAAGTTCAGGACACAATGAATGGTTCAATTGCAGACTCATAATGGAAACATTTCAATCTTTCTTAAATTCTAAATCTGTATCAAACTATAGGGCCCATATAAGCAGTGATCCCGTCTTTGATAAAAATAAAAAGAACTTATGTTAATCTTATTAAATTCTCACAGGGTCCATGGCAGAATCACATGGTGAACTCGTACACTCTACGATCCCCCGTTCTGAAGTTCTGAAAGGTGGACTCATAAACCATAAGGTCCCGTGTTCCTAAACTCTGAAACTTCCCTCCATAACAGCAGCGATAGACAAAAACATCCATGAGATTTCTAGAGACAAACCTTGATGGGAACAAAGGGAAGGAGGAAACTTCAGTCATTTACAATAACTCAAAAAACTTAAAAAATGAGTTGGACGGAAGTGTTTACAAGTAACTAGGATCATCCCACAGATTAGCCTCTGATCTTTGTTTGAAGAAAAAAAAAGTGGTTTTTCATGGGTTTAGGGTGGGGAAAAAAATGTAGCTTTTGAGACAGGCACAATGAACTATTTATCTGGCCAGAGGAGGCCAATCTATCTGGCCCGCTGTTTACTATAAGGAGTGGTAGGACACTGGTCAGTCCTGATGGGCGGGGGCAGGGCCAAAGACAGCAGCGGCCTGGGTACACAATGTTTCACTTCAACTGGAGATTTATGTTTATAGGTAACCTGGAGGGTCAGTGTGAAGCCTGGGACAGAACGAAGATGGTTTGGTATGTGTTTCATATTTACAGGACGCCCGCATGTGCTAGGGTCTCAGCGCCACTGGCAGGCTCCTTAAGTCAAATACCTAAGCATAAAAGGTTGATCGTAATCAGGTTGTAGATGGCTAAGGTGGAGGCTTAAAAAAAGAACCTAAGTCAGTAAGCCACCCCTTCTAAAGCCATTTTTTTTTTTTGGTTAATGAAAAATCTGACTGTAGGGGAACTCAAAGGCCAGATTTTTAGTTGTACAGAGACAATTCTCTGGAAAGTTCGATTCCTTTGTTGATTTCAAGTTTTCAGTTAATATTACTGAACTCACCCAGATAATTACCCTGATTCCTTAACTTAATTAATTCCTTATCTTGTTAATTTAATTATCTTAATTCTCTTATTTACTTTATAAAAACAGGGCTGGCCAGAGAGGCCTCAGCGCTGGTCAAGGGTATGCAAGTCCTCGTCCCACTGACCTAACAGGCTTCAGTGGAATGGAAGGGGCTCAGGGCAGCAAGGTTGGTGTGGAGAAAAGTAAAAACACTAACTCCAGCTCTCCAAATCCAAAGAGGGCAGGCCTCTGGAGTTCTGAAGCTTATCTGCGAGAATGTGGGAGGCACTTGGGGGGACAAATATAGTTTCACTGCTACATACACTTGATTCTCAAAATGGGAAATTCCCTGCGCTGGTAGGATGGTATTTGAAAAAAAAAAGAGAGAGAACCTTATAGCTGCTAACCAGCGTGGGCCCCCAGCCAATACTGAATCTGAATAATTCAAAAAAGGAAATGCAACTCTAGGCAGCTGGAGGGGCTAGAGGAAGAAGCAGGAGGGAAGAGAGACACAAAGCTAATGTCTCAAGCACTATGATCAATGGACAGTTTATTGGACAAATTCTTATGTTGTCTAAATTTTATGAAAGATTAGCTGTTCTTCCCCATGGTTATGTAAACTTGCCTTCTTTTTTTAATGGAACTCTTTGCTAATACACTTCCTGCGCGTGCTTTTGGACAGCTCTATATTTCTCTTCAAGGAAGTAATAAGCCCGTGAAAAGCCTGTCGCTGAATGCTAACCTATCGTGGACACGCTGGATACGCACCCAAGTGAATTCATGGTCAGGTGGGCACAGGAAAATCTAGGGGCTCTAGTGTGACCACACTGGAAAACTGAGTCAAGTTCAACTCTGCAATCTTTTATTTCCTATCATGTCAAACGACAATGTCACAAAGTGGAGGACAGGAGAAAATGAAACTCCAAGCTGATACCTGAAGATCTGCCTGGTGAGATGGACGTATGAGCTGTATCTCTGCTCATAAACTAAGACCAGGTTTGTGTTTGGGAGCCCAGCGTTCAGAGGAGAAAGACCCTGATAAAGCTTGCCCTTAATTAAAGAGGATGGCCGGTCACACCCAGCTCAGCCTATGCCACGGCATTCTCTACAGTCATTTTCAACCATAAAATAAGTTCCGAAAGTGAAAGCTGAAGTCCCAGAGAATCACCATTTCATCATTTACAAATTTAGTCCACTTTCCCATTATCAAAAAGCATTTGTTATTAGCTCCCCTTATTATAATAACTCTACTTTTACTTGCCGTGCGAGCCACACGCACACATATCCAAAATGTATACATAAAAACAAAAAGGCAAATGCCATTCAATTTTTCAGCGATTCAAAATTTGACTCAGTTCACCCAGAAGTTTCCAGTCTTGGTGTGTGTGGGGCCGGGGGGCTTTTTCTCCTTTTCCATACCTCTCTTATTGGTTCTTAGAATTGTTTCAGAAGACAGCAAAGCATTTCCACTGGCCACTTCGTGCATGGGCTTTTCTGGAGCTTTGCTGGTGAGAGGGTCTTTCTTCATCTCCTTCTTTATTTCCTGTGAGGAGAGAGAGAAGGAAAACAAGATTGTCATTTGAAATATTAAAATGCCTCTTGGACTATTTTAAGCTTCAATTTTCTGAAAATGAACTAGAGTGATCTCAACTCAACATAACATCATGCTTTAAAAACAGACCATTTTTTTGAAGCTTGTTTTCCTTACATTTATTTCCCAAATGTCTGGTCCTATAAAATGGGATGATTTCCAACATGGTGATGTGACCGCATGTGACTATGGCCATTCCAAGTGACGAGAAAGAGAATGAGTGATTCCTAGGGACAGGCTGTTCCACTTTCTGAACAATGACAAGCTTTGGCCAAAGTCACCTCTTAAAAGCCTTCTCGCTTCTATTCTTCCCTACAGGGGTTTAGAGAATTATGTTCTCAAGTCTCCATTGTGCTCAAAATTATGCTAACACCAAAGAAGATGATTTAAGTTCATGTATAGTCAACAAGTTTCTCTGGTGTTCTAATTGCCACCAAAGAAAAATATAAGGATAGCAAACTCAAATAAAGATTATCATTCTACACCATGGATCAGCAAACTAGAGGCCACCTTCGTTTTATAAATAAAGTTACACAGCAACAAAACCACCTTCATCTGTTTAAGCCTTTTCTCTGGCTGCTTTACTGCTCACCACAGCAGAGTCCAGTAGTTGGAACAGAGATGGAAGTCAAAAATATCTGGCATTTTCGAGAACAAATTGACTTTAGGGGGTCTCCTATCACAGCTCCATTAACATCTGAATTTTAAAACCTGATGGCTAAGACAATGACTTCAAGAATCCTAATGATTTCTGTAATTCTTTTTTTAAGCTCACAATTAATTTTTTCACTTTTTTGTCAGTCATTTACATGAATTTGTAGTTTGGGGAATACAACTTCACACCTCCAAATGTACGTGTGCCTCACTTACCCATCTACCCTTCTTTTCAGAAGCAGTAATAGCCTGGAATGACAGTAACTCATAAACCGCAGTCTGGAGCAGGGCGGGGTGGAGGGGGCTGTTTCTGGGCTTTTGGGGGGAACACAATGATCACCGTGACTTAGGAAAGGGAGAAAGCTAAGGGGCTGGGTCCAAAGCATGGCTGAATGGCAGGAAGGGCCATGTGTTCGTCACAGAGAGCATGGGGCAAGAAATGGGGATGGGCTTCTTCCATGAGACGAAGACGACAATGAGAAATTAGGTAGGGGCCACAAGCCAGCCTGGGCAGAGGTGGAAAGAAAAGAACAAAAGCTTGTCAAAACACAGCCACTGCCTGGCAGCTTCCTACGCACCAGAGCGCTAGTTACCGTATCCAGTCCGCAGTGTCTGGCTCTGTTCACAACAGCCTCGCCCTCCCTCCCTCGCCAGGGCTGCACCGGAAACCAGCAACTGAGACTGGTGCTTTGCTGGGGTGAGAGTTTCAGCTGGCGTTCCAGGCCAGCACAGCACAAAGCTGCATGCATGTGTGTGTATACACAAGGACACCCACCTCCAGGGCCCCAGCACCTGCTAAAACAGCAGTTGCTGGGGGTTTCTGCAGCCTCACAGGCAGATGGCATCAGGGGATGATCTGCAAACACTGCCCGCCCAAGTCGCATGGCGGGATGCTTTCTTGGTGACTGCTGCCAGCCTGCTATGGCTCCAGAAGCAAAGAAAGCGAGCCACCAAGGGGGCTCATCCCCTAACAGTTGCTTGTCCGAGGGAAGAATAGTTTCCATCAGAGTGAATGTGACTGTGCATGCACACAAGTCCCACCGAGACATAAAGGGATGCGGTGCCATGGCATTCCCTCCACTGGGGAGTAATCCAGAAAATTCAGTGGGCTGTGGGGGTGTGGCAAGAATTTGCTAGCACTAACTGCTACTGGCACTCAGTTGGGTCAGGGTGAGGAAGGGGCAAACATTTGAGAGACTGGGGTGGTGACTGCAGGAAGCCTCAGCAGCTATGGCTATCACAAATGCTTGCACGTCTTCAGAGTAGCACCCATGAGCTTAGAAGGACTGATCTGATCAAGAGCAGGTGCTTAAGGGCTGAGAAACCAGTAAGGGAGAAAGGACTCAAATATCTGTATGCCGACTTCTACTGCAGCGTTAGTCACAATGACCAAAGAAAAAACCCAAGTATCCATCAACAGCCAAATGGATAAAGAAGACATGGTATAGACATACAAGAGTATTATTCTGCCTTAAAAAGGAATAAAGTTTTGATATATGCTACAACGTGGATGAGCCTAGAAAACATTCTGCTATGTGGAATAAGTCAGAAAAAAAGAACAATTATTGCATGATTCCACTAAGATAAGGCATCTAGAAGAGACAATGCACAGAGACAGAAAGTAGATTGGAGGTCACCATGGAATGGGAGGGGGAAATGGAAGATCATGTTTAATGGTCGCAGGGCTTCTGTTTGGGGTGATGAAAAATTTTGCCAACAGTAGTAGCAATGGTTACACAACATTGTGAATGGGATTGATACCAGTGAATTACACATTTTAAAATGGTAAATTTTATGTTGTATACATTTTACCATAATAAAGAATACACTGGAACATTTACTACCCTTTGAGTGCTCCCTATGTGTCAAAGCTTGCTCTAAGAACTTCATCTGGGTTGCAACTTTTACGCTCAACAATGCTATTACAGATGTACACACCAAGATGCAGAAAGTTAAGCAAACTTGCCCAAGATCAAATAAGTAAGAGTGAGAATTGGAACCCAACCTGTGTAGCTTAGAACTCATGTCT
Source organism: Talpa occidentalis (assembly GCF_014898055.3). Lineage (NCBI taxonomy): Eukaryota > Metazoa > Chordata > Mammalia > Eulipotyphla > Talpidae > Talpa > Talpa occidentalis. The sequence continues at coordinate 79,219,229 of NW_023601543.1, read as the reverse complement.
TAACACTCTCCCCCCTGGGTTAAAATAACATCTCCTGCCTCCAATCTCTCCCCTCCCAGTTCAAAAGCCACACTGCCACAAGGGACACTTGCTTAAACCAATTGTCTGCTCTTGTCACACCCCTACTGAAATCCCCAGTTGCTTCCAAAAGCCCACAGGACACACTCATTCAAAACCTATTCAAACCTCACAGCAAACCACATCCCTGTACGCGCTCTCTTCTGGCTCAAACTATCTGACATGTGTGCTGCCCCCGTGGTACCAATTACCATGCAAATACAAGCTGGGGAGCAGGCTTTTTGAGCACCTTCCTTTCACAGACATCAGATGCCATGGACGCCTATTGGTAGGCTCTAAAAATAGATGACACTAGCAGTGTTACAACCTTACACTTGCAAAAGCTAAGATAAATTAAAGTGCTTCAGCAGATATTTTTTTACATGCTCCTCATAATAACACTTTTTGGGGTGGGAGAACCTGATATTTTCCCCCCTGACTGGTATATTCTTGCATATCAGAATCATGATCCCGTCAGAGAGAATACAAGACCTGCCAAAGGTTACAGGGGGCCGAACAGGCCACAGGGTCCAACTCTGAGCCTTCTGGGGATAGCTCTCCTGCTCCCCTCTTCTCCCAGGAAGAACCAGTATCCTCACTAGAGGCAGGAGATTCAAAACCACCCTGCCCATGGCACCAGTGAGAATCTGCACTTCCCTCTTCACCTGAAGAATATAACCTGCTTTATCCATAAGCCCACAAGTACCGAGACATCAATCCTCGAAGCCCCTTAGCATTCACATTTAAAGGGCTCCTAGTTGCAGAGGAGGGTGGGCTTGGCATGGGAGTTAACTCCGGCCCACCTACAGCTGGCAGCTAGCAGGTACCTGGAGCTCTCCGAGGTTCTGACCCAGGTTGTACAACTGGACTTCCTGGGGCTGGCTGTTCCCAGGTCCCAACCCTCCATCTCTGCTTCCAAACCTCTAGGCTATTTGTAACTGTTAAGAACCTGGATCCTACTATGCTCGTGATAGAAGCTGCACTCTGGGCCAGAACTGTGGGTTACGTGGGCTTATAGAATTCATACATGTTCTCATAAATAAAACAGAAGTGCTTTCATTTGCTTAAAAACACCACAGAAGTTGGAATACTGGCAAAGCTCTCTAGGCAGGAAAGGAACCCCAGCTTCTCTTTATTTCAAATCTCATGCCCTAATAATGGAAACTTGGCATGTAGGGTAAAATTGAGGCCATCAAAACAATCTAAGTGCCAAAAACAGATGAGTTCATCAAGAAGATGTATACTATATATACACAATAGAATACTACTCAGTGATCAAAAAAGATAAACTCATGACAAGTGTGGCAATATGGATGGAGCTAGAAGGAATTATGCTAAGTGAAATAAGGCAGAAGGGAAAAGAAAAATATCAGATGGTGTCACTTATATGTGGACTGTAGAGAAACCGAACAAAGGGTCAGACAAAAACGAACTTTAAGCCAACCCTTGAAAACAGATCCTATATCTGAGGCATCCAGAAGGGGAGGGAGGAGAGAGAGGAAGAGGGACGAGAGTGGGGAGCGAACACATTGGGCTATGGTGGAGCATTCTGGGTGCTGTGGTGGTGGAAAAGCCATGGCGACCACACCGGAGGAGAAATCCTATACTGTCAAGATATTACCAGGACTATAAAGCAATGGTACTTCATTAATAAATAGAAAATAAAAACACTGAGATGATCACTAAAATATCAAGTGCAAGAACACTTAAGACGAGTCGCAAGGACCACCTGAGGGAAGGGAAAGGAGAACTCACACCATTCCAGCTTCCAGAAAGCTCGATACTGATCAGAGCACGAAATGGTTCACCCACATCTGCAGTTGCATAAGCCCCGATATGCTAATGCTACTCCAGTAAAAATCCCCTGCATTTAGCAGCCTGCCTGGGCATTCAGCAGCCTGCCTGGGCAAAAGCATCATTTGTAGGCAATTGAGAGCTAAACTAGCATCCTCTGCCTTCTGATAAGCCAAGCGGCCTGGGTGTGGCCGGCTGCTGGCAGCAGGAGCTTCCTCTTTGCCTCCGCACCCTCTCTCTTCACATCCTCTATATACTACACAGGGGCTGGGGGGCTGGCTGAGTTGAATCTTAACTTTTTTCAATTAACCAAAATATGACATAGTGTAACACCCAGGAAGACCTGATGCGGATGCCCCTACCTCTTCTCTCATCCTCTATGTTTTCTATCACCCTTGCCACCGTTAGCACAGAGGCTTCACAGCGAATGGAGAGAATGCTGTGAGTCAAAAACCAGAGCCATTCCTGGCATCGTTAGTTATTAGGAGGGTGACCTTGGGAGCAATGCCGAAAGCTGCTAGGCTGCAAGTTTTTGTCCTCTCTGAAAGAATTCCAGTGCTTTGGCACCAGCACAGAGGCATCTGCAGGAGCAAATAGTGAACTGGAAGAGTCATAAACAAATTGATTATTTATTGCCATTTTAAGTACTAAATGCAATAAAAAAGAACAATACATAACTGCACAGATGAACCTCACAGTCATAGTGTTGAGTGCAAGAAGCCACACCCAAAAGATTACATACTGTATGTGAAGTGCCATAGCAGCAAAGCTAATCAATTACCCTTGGGAAGACACTGACAGGGAGGGGTACAAGGGAGCCTGCTGGGAGAACGAAAACATTCTCTAATCTGGTCTGGGCGAGGTTGACACAGGTATACACACACCTACAAATCCACTGCAGCACATTTCTAGGATCTCTGCCCTCCACTGTACACTATTTGAATTTTAAAGAACTTGAATACTTAAATCAGAAGGCAGAGTCTTTTACAATCAAAATGTGCTAGTATTTTATCCTAGAAGGTTAAAAAAAAAAAAAAACACACACACTTGGATGTTTTCATATTCACAGGGGCGGGGATTGGTGATCAACACTAATGGGATGAATGGTCAGAATGTGCCAGACGTATCTACCAACGAGGTGAGGTTGGGGCATCTGATTGACACAATTAGCTGAGTGGATCTGCTTCCTCTGTGGCATCCTTCCTCTCCACCGCAGGTGCTTTCTTCACATCTTGCAGTATTTCCTTCTCCCCTAATGACACAGGCACACAGAGCAGGCTAGTGCCTCTAACACCAGGGGGAGCTCAGCACTGCCTTGACCTGCCAAAAGGGCTGCCCCTGGTCTTCCCTGTTCATGAGAAGCCGGGCAGGGTCCCATGGGCTCAGGCAGAAGCAGGGCAGTGAAAAGAGGCATCATTCATCAGCCTCCTCTCAAATCTGGTCTGTTTCTTTCTGGAGGTAAGGCTTCTTTAAGAGCCAGATGTGGCTGTGAGATCACAGCTGTGCCCCCTACGTTAGTTCATGGAAAACCTTTCTGCAAAATTACCACTGGCAGGAGATAAAAGGAAGTGACTAAAAACAAACCCTTACACCAAATCTACTGTTGAAGAGAGTTTTGAATAGACACAGAACCCTAGAATAGCACATTACCACCACCCCCCGCCATATGCAGGCTATCTCCCCGCCCGCCCCCCACGCAACAGGCAAGTTGGAGGAGCAGTTGCACCATGAACGTCCCCCTGTGCACAGAGACTGTGCTTTCCCAACATTTGGTTTCCTTCAAAAAAGGCTAGTCGGTCTCAAAAGTGACATTCTCTAAACTGCTCGGAAGACGTATCAAGTTTTCCAAAAGCAGTAACAGATTTCCAGGAGATCATCAGCTCTATCAATATTCTGTTTCTTTTAAATATATATGTATGTACACACATGTATGTTAGGAAGCTATGCTTATATATGTATATATTTAAATGTAGCCATATATACAAATATAGTATGTATGTATATAGAAAGCATTGCCTTCGAGAGAATTGATTGGACTAGGAGAGCAATAAATACCTTGTACCCATAAAAATATATAGAGAGAGATGTATATATTTAAAATAATCACCTTCATGCACTGAAGAGATAGCAGTTTCCTAACATACATGTGTATATATATACATATATATCATGATAATTTAAAATAAATATCTATGTAGGTGGACCACAGAATGTACTGAGTTCACTAGAGAGAATTGAAAAGGGATATATATATATGTGTGTGTGTGTGTGTGTGTGTGTGTGTGTGTAAATACATAAAGTATCTTAAGTAAATATGGTAAAATATGAAGAGCTGATAAAGCAGGATTGTGGGCACACTGCTATTTGTTATTCTGTTTCTGGTTTTTTTCTTCAATGCTTGAAACATTTCATAATTTCCCCTAGAAATTACATAGTGAAACCATGTTGATATCAACCAACCACAACTGTTTTCTTATGTTTACAAAATATGCTGCCACAAAAGTGCTCTGACATGTCATAAATATACCTGAGGTATTTTCAGCTCAAACAATGTTTTCTTTTTTTAAATGACAGGATACCTATCATCATGTTTCTGTGTAAATCTTCAACTGCATATTTGCAATATGACATAACTGCAGTATCTTCTCCCGAGAACCACTGATAACACAAGCCCAGGTAAGCAGCTCTTGACCTATAGGACAGGGATGAATGGCACAAAGAGCTCGGCAAGTGCTGGATACTAGACAAAGATGAGAATAATCACCTCCGTGCCCTGAAGAGATAACGTAGCTTCCTAACATAAAACACAATTACCTGAGTGACAGCTGGTGCCTTTATGTCTGCCCACGCCCTGCTAAACATCTAGATTTTACCATGTCCTAGATTTTACCATGGTTGGTATCGATACCAACCAGCTATTAGGACATGCTTTAGTGGGCACTTAACAAATATTTGTTTAATGAATGGTCGATTTAGCAGTTCTATGGGTTATACAGGGGAGGGAAAATGTCTTCAATGCAGTCCCAAATTATGACAATGTGAAGCTCCATATCAATTCCACAATGATACAACTGGTGTTCACTAGAGCACGAGCAACTTCTCACATCACAGCATGCACATCTGGCTTAGAGGGGCAGGAAGAAGATACAGTAAGAAAATATATGTAGTGCCTCAGTTAAAAAAAAAGGAATGATTAATTATTAGATTGAGAATATTAGACATTGAAAATCAATTCATTCATTTAAAAATTAAACCCTAAAAGCACTAGAAGAAAACATGAGAGAATGATTTTACAGTCTCAGAATGGGAGAGACAATATGAAACTCTGATACATAATCTAGAAGCCACAAAAGAAAGGGCTGATGAATTACAGAAAACTATAAACATGACAGAGAAGAGGAAGAGAAAGAAGAGGAAGAGGAGGAGGAGGAGGTGGAGGAGGAGGAGGGGGGTGGAGGAAGAGGAGGAATAATAGAGGAGAAGGGGAAGAAGGAAAAGGAAGGAAGGATGGATGAATCCATCAACAAAGACAAACGGTAAATTAGGGGAGTATTGCCTGTTAAATATATGACATGTATATATCATATATAGTTGTTCATATGCAATGCACAAAAAAAAGGAAGCATATGAAAAGATGTTTAACCACATTCATGAGAGAAATGCAAATTACACAGGGGTTAATTCAATAATCCCCAGGTAGTGCTCACTACGTCACTACACAAAACAATCCTGAATCTTTTTGGTTATTTTCTTACATCTAAAATTGTAGTATTTACAGCTACTGTACTATAATGTTTACATAAGTCTCTCTCTAGTCTGTTTTCACATTATGTAGTGCAGAGCTGGGTAAACCACAAAACTTTCCAGAATTTGACAGTCTAGATAAAGAGGAATGTACATAATTTTAAAATTACAATGAGAATTCATTATTTCTTGACACGAAGTACCATAAAATTTCTCAATGAGGGCCTCCCCTGGTGGCGCAGCGGTTGAGCGCTAGGCTGCGAAGCTGCCCGCAGCCTCTGCAGCGCCAGTTCAATCCCCGGGCACTGGTGAGGGTCCCACATGAACCAGCAGACCTCTCCTGTCTCACCCGCTGGTCCCCTCAGCAGCATATTTTGTCAGTCTGCCTGTTCTGTTCCCTGCTCTGTCTCTGGTGAATCCTTTCACCCTCCTGCAACTCTGGCCTGTACCCCGCTTCTTGCATAAAATAAATAAATCTTTAAAAAAAATTCTCAATGGACTTCTCTGATACCTAGGGAATTTACTAGTTCTACTGATATATTTTTTTATCTATCAGATTGGCAACAATCAAAAAATTGATAATTTTGGCAGTGGTGTGGAGAAATATACCTTCCATATTTTCAAGTCACGGTATAAATTGTTATGTAAATCAGCACAACCTCTCAGGAAAGCAACTTTCCAAAAGTTTATATGTCTCTACCGTTTGACTCAGTATTTCTACTTCTAAGCATTTAAACAATATACTTGCACACGTGCAAAACAGCGTATGAACAAGATTAATCGTTATGGCACTCCTTAGATTAGCAAGAGACCGAAAGAATATAAACATGGATCAATTTGGTTACATGAATAACAGTAAATCCATACTGTGCAATCCGTTCCAAGAATGAACCTGGCCTGTAAGTACCAGTAAGGATAATCACCAAGACATGTTGCTGGGTTTAAGAAAAAAAACAGTCTAGTGATATATACCAGCATTTGTGTGAATATGTGTGTATGTAATATAGACAAACTGATAGCTCAGGCTGCCAAGGAGGGGAACAAGGTAAGCAAGAGACAGAGGAAGCACATATTTTGTTCCTTTTCACTGGTACCATATGCCTGTGTTAGCTACACAAAATTTTATGTAACTTAAAAATTAATAATTGAAATGTGCTTATGACTTCCCAATCATTAGACTATTGACTGTTACTTATTCTGCAAACACCAGAGTTGACACTGTGCCCTAATATAGTTTGGTTTTATTTCCACTGCTAGCTTTGAAGATCCCACTACCAGTCACAATAACGGCAGTATTTATGATCGTATACAAAGCTTAACACAAGCTCTCAGCCCATACATTTCATCAAGAAGCGGAGGTAGGAAGTTAAGCTGTGGGGAAAATCGTGCCACACCCAATAAGCAATTTTTTTTTTCTAATTGTATGACCCAAAATTCAAAATTATGGAAATACAAGTATAATTAATAGCAGGACAACAAACCCAAAAACTGTATTAAATAGAGGCAACATTAATCCTATTTGTGATTTCGTGTAGGTAGAATACAGTTTACTTTGGTGTCCGGAACACAAGTAACAAGAGTTAAACAGTTTGGGATTAGTTAACTATATGCAAAAAGGTTAATCACACCAGCACAAGTTGAGCTCCCCAGGGGATAGGCACTTTCTCCATCAAAATCTCTTCTGGAAAACTTAAAAGTATCTGTTAGACCATCATACCTACACCATGCCACGGAGTACTTCAAACACAGGAGTTGCTGGATCATGTGCTAAGTAAACAGCTTGCTCTTAGAGGAAAAAAGAAGGGACACCCACGGTCCAATAGCTACTTCTGCCATCTTCTCAACAGCTTTGAGGATGGCTCCTGTGGCTCTGTTGGAATCCCTGTCCCTGCACTAACCCTTGTACTGAGTCCATTAAGTCTCTCAGCTACTCTGTGCGTACCTCAAGGGTAAGGAAGAGGCTCACTCATGTTTCACTCCCCAGACACTCAACAAATGTTGGCCAGCAGACACTCAATTAGCCATTGCCATTATCATTAGCTCTATCATTCTCTGAGCAGGCATTTGCATACCTACTGTATGCCAGACACAAATGAAAGCAGTACATGCATCTAACTTATGTTAAATTTTAGTCACAACTGTATCAAAGACTAATAATCTAATGGGAGAATGTAAATGCACTCAATATTTTAAATATAAAGAGAAACCAAATATATTCCTCATTTTCCTGGGTCTTCTGAAATATATGGAATTCACTTGCAATTATGAAGAGTATACCATGGACAAAGGGTTTACCCTTTGTTCGAAGGGTTTACCTGGGGTTTGATGCTCACAGCCACATGAAAAGGTAGGGAGCACTATTTATCTCTCTTTGACAGATGGAGGAAGTGAGCCCCAGAGGGGGCAAGCACACAGGCCATCAAGGGCCGGGTGAGGCCTGAAGCCCAGGCAGTCCCGCGGCCAAGCCCTGGTCCTGGCAGTCACACCACACTCACCTCACACAACGTCTACACTGCTAACGGTGACCTTCTCTTGCTCTGAAAGGCCCACTTCCATAAACTGCCACTAAGAGGAGAGACAAGAAAAATGAGCACAGAATAAACTTTGAGAAGTGACCAGTGTAAGGGCTGATGATTTGAAAGTCGCTCCCAAGTAAAGACATTCTTGAATTCCTACCAACTAAAAAGCACCTGTTTTCTGGTTGTTGAAAGAATGTTTATGTACATTTCCATCCAGGATAACTCGATTGTCAGGAATAAATTATCCCAAGCCCGTGACAAAACAATGCCATTTCATGCTCATTTCCTGATTAAAGCTTTTAGACAGCTGGGCATTTTCATTTCTCAGAGCTGTAGGGCGCTATGCAAATTTCCATGCAGCAACTCCAAGATCATTAATCTAAGGAAAGCATGTGCCAACAGAATACCAGATTTTTATTGTTTCAGCAAAGAAGAGGAGGGGTAGGTTAATCTAATTACCCTATGTGTGGTCACCTGACTGTGGTTAACAAAAAGATCAAATGCTAAACTGTACCATCAGCAGAAAACTGCTAAGTAATGAGGCATTTCATATCACAAGAGGAGGAGGGAGGGGGGTGGAATTCTTGCATTGCTTCAGATCAGATACTGTAGCAATAAAAATAATCATACTGAGCATATAGGACTGAGAGGCAGAGCATTTTAATCATCACCAGGCGCCAGGAGCACAGCTGTAAATCAGCTCTCACCTCAAACACGTCCATGCACGTCAAGAAGGCCAGGTGATACTTGTAGCAAAGGGTGGCTAACTAGAGCGCAAGTTGTCAGGCGCCAGACATAAGTGCGCACTCCTAACAAGACGCACCCTAGAGTCATGACCATGCACTGGCCACTGAGCATCCGGGTCGCTGCTGTCACTTCTCTCTCCAGCAAGGAGTCCTCGTGGCTCGGACACAGCTGAGGGGGGAACCTCGGCGCCTCGCTTTTGGTCATTGTAAAATGGGGGGATTTAAGTGATTTGGAAGATCAGTAAGATCTTGTGATGAAGACAGAGCCCCTGGATCCCGGAGTCCTGGGGCTCTAGCAGCAGGCGCGAGGCCCCGGCCAACACGGGCCAGGAGCAAAAGGGCAGCGAGGAGCAAGGGGGGCTCTTAGCAGGGGGTCTGGCAGAAGTCTCGAAAATGTATTTCCACGTGTTCTCTCTCAGAAAGTGGCTGTTCCAACAAGTCAAGCAAGTAACGCCGGAGAGAGAAGGCCCCGGGACCCCGACAGTCAGTGACGAGAGCAGGAAACGGGAACTTCCTGGTGGGCTTCGGGGTCACAGCTTCAAGAGCACCCCGTTCAGGCCGGAAGGCACCCGTATTTTTCCAGAAGGGAGAGAAAAGAAGACGGGGAGGAGGGAGAGGGAGATTGGGGCAGAAAGATGAAGAGGCATTTTATAGAGCCTTGTAGTTCACAGTAGGAGCACGTGTGGGTGTCTCAGGATAAGCAACTAACAAAAATGACCCTCTCGAGGGGAAACAATGTTACATAACAGCGGCCCTCATGGCTCCTGGTTCTCTGAAGGAGCCGGGCCCTCAGCTCGACGCCCGGCTCTCATGGCCAACCCAGCGCAGCCATGTCTGGGGTTTAGGGGAAAAAGAGAAAACCCCCCGCAGGTTTCCAGATTCGCGGTCAGGTTGGGCCCTGGCCAGAGGCACTCGGAGAGCGCAGAGCTCACCTGTCCAGCTCCGGCAGGGCGCGGTGCGGGCCAGGCTGGACACATTATCCGAGTTTGGGTTCCGAACCCGGAGCTGGTTTTGACACCGGACCAGGCCCCGGCACCCGCTGGAACCAAACAAGCTCAAGCCGGCGCCAGCGCCAATTAAGCCTCGGAAACAGCTGGTTTGGAAAACGGACCAATCAGATCGGAAGGGCGGAGCAGACGCAGAGCCCCAGGGGAGGCTGGGAGGCCGCTTGAGGGGAAGAGGCTTGACTCGGTTTGAGAAGGGGTCAGGCGCCCTGGGAGGATGGCTGGATTCGAGAACGTCTGGCTCAGCTTGGAAGAAGCTGTGGCGCGGCCTCGGCAGTGCCACCTGTGGCTGCTCCCCGCTTCCCAGGGTGCTGCCAGCTCCGGCCACCCTTCCGGGGACGCCATCCTGCACGCGCAGCTGCTGGTTCGGACGACTGGACACTGTGGGCACTATCTGGGGAAGGGCAGCTGGCCACGTGTGGCCTTACCAACTTGTTCCTTATCCCAGTCGCCTTTTGTAAATAAACCTCTGCACCCTAAAATTGAGCCGTGTCCTGCAATTGTGAGTACACGGGTGAGAACCCACAGTAAAACCCGATCACTTTCGGTTATATAAGGAAATTAAGTACAGCAGATTCTTGCTCCGATATTCAAGATCAACACTGCTACAGTAATGACAACATAGATTGAACCAAAGCCTGAGGTAGGAGCATATGGGGGGGGGTGCAGGGGGGTGGGGTAAGTGAACTAAAATCTTCAACTACTATAATAGGCAGCAGATAGTGGCTAGACTAGACAAACTAAGCAACACAGTAGTCAGCAGCACAGCAGCTAATATTAAAAGCAAGTTTGAATTGAAAAGTGATTATTTCCTGAAAGTAACACAAATACACGAGAAAGGACAAGGAGCTGCTGGATATCCATATGCCTTTTAGCACTACAGAAGTTATAAAACATTTATCATTTTGCTAAAAAATTAAATTTGAAAGGATACATATTCGTTCTTAAAAAAAAAAAAAAACCAGTAAAAGAATATCAAGCAAAAGGCAAAGGTGCACCCTCGCCCCAGTGAAATTCCTCCTTCCCTAGGAGCCATTAATGAGGGGTGTGTGTGTGTGTGTGTGTGTGTGTGTGTGCTTGTGTGCTTGTGTTTAACATAAATGGACTCACGCAATATGCAGTATTTTGCATCCTGCTTCCTTCCACTTAACTATGCATCCCGGACATCTATCGGAGCTGTGCCGAACCCAAGGGCAGGCGATGCGGTGCCAGAACGGCCGCACTAACTGCGCGGGAAAGGAGAGTCAGAACGTGCAGGTCTAGCCAATCAGAATCACGCAGACGGAAGGGTGAGACCTGAGAGCTGGGGGCGGGGTAGCTGGGGAGGAGCGAGAGGGCAGCATCAAGCGGAGAGACCTCCTTCGGGGACATGTGCTCATTGTCTGTCTTCACTGCCCCGGTGAAAAGGTGGCCTGCTGGGGTAGAATTTGATTCAAAAAGCAGGGACGCCATGAGCTGGCATCGCTGGCTCTTCTGGAAGGCTGATGGGGAGAGGGCTCGAGGCACAGCAAACCGTTTCTGAGATCCTGGAGTCTCGACCGCTTGGAGACCAATGGGATCCAGGGGGTGGAGACTGGTGCCTGACACACACCTCCTCTGCGCCTGTCTGAGGCCATCTCCCTTCTAAGTTTCCATATACTTTGCTGGCTAAATGGGGAACTTATTTTAAACTGGGGCTGGGGGTGAACAGTGTCCTCTTCCCTCCAGACTACAGTCCACATGAAACGATCCAGTCTTCCGCAATGACAAGCAAAACTACACGGAGCATCACTTTATGACTTTGCACATAGACACAAGTGTAACCAAGGGACAAATCCCCAAAGTGAACTTTCTGAATGCAACGCTTGGTGCATCCTGACTTTGAACAGAGTGAACATTGACCTCCAAACGCTTTGCCTCAATTACACTCCCATAAAAGGCATGAAAAGAGGCTGGTTTCCTCATATTGACTATCTTTAAATTTTTAATTTTTGCCAATCTGTAACAGAAAATGTTATTCAACTTCCATTTCTTTAGTTAGTAAAAGCCAGGCTGATCAGATTTTCATTTGCTTACCATCCACTTCCTTTCTTTCTCTGTGATCTGCTTGCTCGCGTCCTTTGTCAGTTCCCCTATAAGCACTTTGGCTTTCCCCCTTCCGTTTCTAAGAGCTCTCTGAACACTGAAGAGTTATCCCTTGGTCTTTCGTGTGTGTTGCAGATTTTTTCTCCTGTTCATCATTTGCCTATTTGTTCTCAATTCTATTTCTGTACAGAAGTTTCTCATTTGTATTTAGTAAAATCCATCCATCTTTTCCACAAAGTCTCCTTAGATTTGTGACATGATTGCAAAGGCCTCCTCCACTCAAAGACAACTTAAAAGGAAAAAACACTCATTTTTTCCCCAATAAATGTATGGCAAAGGTTAATACATATTATCGGAAGGCCTCACACTACTGCTCCCTCTCTCCCCCAGAACAAACATCCAGAAGCCCAATTTAGTAACTCATTCTGTGAATTATAGGTTTCCAAGGCTCATGTCGGAGGGGGAGGAAGTACTCTGCAGTAGGAAACTGACGCTGATAGCAGCTAAGGCAGGGATCACTTCTATGCTTAGAAGTGTCTGCTTTTATTTGACACTGAGTGATTAAAGATAAATAGTATTAATAAACAGATTACCGGACAGGCTGAACTATAAAATTGGCGGGTTCTTCTCAAAACAGCCTGTTCCTCCACCAAGAACAAGATCCAACTTCCTCCTGACTGACCCCTGGCTGGCATACTGTGAGCACGCCTGGCCCACCCTGTCACAGGACCCAGACAACAAAGACCCAGAGGCCTCCACAAGTGACACTGAAACCTCAAGGACATGACTCCTCATCCATGGTACAATGGCAGGGAAGGAAATATTTTCTAAAAAACTGTTTCCTAGATTTAACCCTATGGCTTCCAGGACAGAACAGCAGGGAAACAGAAGAAAAGTCAATAGCACATCACCCTTTTATCCTTCCACTGAAGCTACTATGTGCCTATTATGTGCCTGGCATTAATTATGTCATGGGGTAGGGTTCCAGATGGCCCCCGTTCTCCAGGACCTCACCACCTAGGAAGGCTGGAATCCTGGTGAAGTAGGCACACATACTAGCTCTTCATCAGACTACCAGTCACTGGGTGACCTCACACAAGGTCTCAAGCCCCCTGAGCTGAATAATCCTGTACTAGTTTCTTATCGTTACTTGAACAAGTTAACAACTTGGTGATTATAAACAACACACATTTATTCTCTTACAGTTCTGAGAGCCAGGAGTTCAGAAGCTGACTAGGCTAACATGGTGTTGGCAGGCTGAGTTTCCTCCAGATGCTGTAGGAGAGGTCTCCCTGCCTTTTCTAGCATCTAGACGTCACCTGCATTTCTTGACTTGTGGCTCCTTCCTCCATCTTCAAGACCAGCAACTTAGTATCATCAACGCACTCTCACAGACTTTCACGCTCTCTCTCTCCTTGGCTTCCACAGTCACTGACTCTGATCTTCTTGCTTCTTTATTCAAAAAAAATTTAATTGTGGTAAAATACACAACATAAAATTTACCAAGGTAATCATTTTAAGAGTACAATTCGGTCATATTAAGTACATTCATGTTGTGTGTAACCAATCTCCACAACTTTTTCACCTCACAAAACTGAAACTCTTGTACCCATGAAACAACACCCCACTCTGCCCGCTCTCCAGCTCAGGGCAGACACCATTCCACTTTGTCTCTAGTTTGACTTCTCTAGATATCACATATAAACAAAATTATAGTGTTTTTGTGCTGGCTTACTTCACTCAGCATAATGTCCTCAAAGTTCATTCATGTTGTAGCATGTGTCAGAATTTTTTTTTATTTTTTAAAGCTGAACAACAACCTATTACACGTATAGACCATATTTCGTTTATTCATTCATCCACTGATTGACATTTAGGTTGCTTCTACCTGTCAGCTATTGTGAATAATGCGGCTATGAACATGGGTATACAAATATCTCTTTGAGACTATGCTTTCAATTCCTTATGATGTATATACCCAGAAACAGAACTGCTGTATCCTACAGAAATTCTATTTTTCATTTTTGAGGAACCACCATACTGTTTTTCAAAGCAGCTGCACCATTTTACATTCCTACCAAGAGTACACAAGAGTTCCAATCTCTCCACAGCCTTGCCAACACTGGTTATTTTTTTTAAAAGATTTATTTATTTATACAAGCACTGGGTACAGTCAGAAGCGCGGGAGGGTGAGAGAATTGACCAGAGCCAGAGCAGGGAGCAGAGCAGGCAGAAGGACCGAAGTACACTGCTGAGGGGAGCAGCGGGAGGCAGGAGAGGTCTGCGCGCCATGTGGGACCCTCACCCGGCAGCCGGGGATCGAACCGGCGCTGCAGAGGCAGCTTCGCAACCCAGCGCTCAACCACTACACCACCCGGGAGGCCCTGGTTTGTTATTTTTAAATAGTAGCCGTTCTAATGGTGTGAGGTGGTATCTAATTGTGACTTGGATTTTCATTCCCCTAGTGATTAGTGATGTTAAGCATTTTTTTCATATGCTATTGGCCAACTGTCAATCTTCTTTGGAGAGAAGTCTGCTCTGATCCTTTGCCCATTTTGAATCAGGTTATTTGCTTTGTTGCATTATAGTTCCTTATTATTTTGGATGCTGACCCATTTCTGGACATGTGATTTGCAAATATTTTCTCCCATTCTCTGGTCTCTTCACTCTGTTGATTGTGTCCTTTAATGTACCAGAATTCTTAATTTTGATGTAGTCCAATTTACCTTTTTGATTTTGTTGCCCATATGCCTCCCTTTTATAAGAACCCTGGTGATTATAATTGGTCAGATCTTTAAGAGCTTTAACTTAATCACAGTTTCAAAGTCCCTTTTGACACATAAGGCATCACATTCAAAGGTTCTGGGAATTAGGATACGGCCATCCTTAGGGGGCCATTATTTAGCCTAACTCATCCTCAAAATGACAATTAACAGCAGCTTCTAGTCCAAGGGTTGTTATGACAACTAAATAAATTAATACAAACTGAGCTTGGAACAGTGCCTGGCCTGCAGCAAATAACAGTGATTATGATACCACAACACAAAGTGCTACAGGAGAGGGGCGAGTGTGACTGAGGGCACTACTGGTAAGAACAGAAGTAAGGCCAATGATTCTACCTGATGGAAAGAAATGCCTACCCCCAGAGGGATAACATACCAGTTTGGCCATAGGAAATGAGTAGGTTTTGGGTCTCTTTGGTGGCCTAGGGGTTAAGTCTCAGAGCTATCACCACAAGAGCCTGAGTTCCATGCCCAGCTAGGGAGCTACCCACATGGCGCAGCAGACCTCTCCTGTCTCACCCGCTGCTCCCCTCAGCAGTGTATTTCAGTAAATCTGCCTGCTCTGCTCCCCACTCTGTCTCTGGTGAATCCTCTCCCACCCCCCACCTCTGGCCTACACCCTAGTTCTTCTGTGCCCCCTCAAAAAAAGAAAAGTTTAAAATATAATTTTTTAAAAGTTAACTAAAGTATTTTTTTTTAAAGAAATGAGTAGGATTTGGAAGGTCTGAAAATAACAGTCCAGAACAGAAAATTCTGAACTTTCTTCCACATTCTGACATTGATATTAATAACTCAGAAGTCTTATTTTCCCCCCAGGAAGTCACATCTGCTTTCAGACAGTAGCTGCAAGGTGATTTTTTTCTTTATTTATAAAGAAACATTCCCAGCTGAATTTCTGAGTCTTTAATAAACAATTCACAAACTTATTCCCAAAAAACTATTTTTAGAATACAAAAGGGAATTTTTTAAAAAGGAGCAGCAGCAGTTCATATTTATAAAATTTGCCCTCAATGCTTAAAAATAGATCTAAAATTTGGTGTCAGCCCTGCCCCACCCTCACCCCTCAGCACTACAAAGGTACACACAGCAAGCTCTGAGACTCTGAATTTTCAAAAGTTAGCCAGCCTCTGCTTACCTTTTCTCCCTGCAAGGTTCACAGTGAATAGCAGGTGAACACATAATAAAGGAGAATAATCACTACTGATATTGTTCTCATTTCTCCTTCCACACACGCTGGGAAGCTGCAATAATTGACTGAGATGGAGAACAATTTCTCAACTTGCCCTTGTCAGCTCAAGCTAACCCTTCTCCCTGCCCCCACACCAAGAGTGGCTTAGCCTCAGTTCCCGCAGCGCTTCAGCATTTGTGACTTGGAGGTTAATTTGCTCTGAACCCAGAGCACACTGGGGAGCCTGACAAACGGGCGCTGTGGTTTTAGGTCACATATAGGAGATGTGTTGATAACAATGCATTGCACTGGTATCAATTTTCCAATCCACTGCAGTCAAGCACACACCATACCACACAGAAAACGCACATGCTGGCTGCAATTGAGATTTTTACCCAGCCACAAACACAGATGAAGAGAAGCTCAAGATTTATTACCCTCCTGAACTATGCTGTTGCTCTATATCCATTTTGGCCAGTCGGCTGCAATCATCCCAGCTCAACAATAAAAGGCACCTCCAAAAGGAAAGGCCATGGTGGTGACTCTGTTTTAAGGCTCTATGATATGCTGGAGGGAAGTATGCAGTACTATCTGGGGGTTAAGAAAATGAGTAACCTCAATTTCTAATTCACACCCCACATTGTGAGAGATTTGAATTCAATACTTGTTGTCCACCACTCCAACAACCATTCAGGATAAGGCTAAAATTCAACTAATGTAAGTGGCTTGGCCACACAGCCAAATGGTGTGCATCATGGGCATTCCTGGACACCAAATAACACCAGCTGGCAGCTAGCAGTCTGGAGCTTAGATAATATGGGCAAAGAACTCTCTTCTCCTTGAAGAACACTAAACACTGGTTTGTGATGTCTATGTTTGGAAGAAACAGAATACGCTGAGTTTTCAAAATGAAATAGATGTTCACAATAGGAAGATTAAAATGAAGTCCAAAATTTCCAAAACTGATTCTCAATTCTGCATTTGTTGAAGAGTAATCCTACAGTCTGATTTATGAGTCAACATCTGAATACAACATTAATTATTTCAGACATTTGCTACATCTACAAAAGCCTAGATGAGGCTTTTGGAAGCATTCAGGTTGAAAAGACAGAGAATTTGGCATCTTCTATTTTGTTTTCCTGCCTGCCCAAATTCATCAAATATTTTGTAATTAGTAAGATCCACATAGTTTCCTCTTTTAAAATTGAGAAATCGTGTTAGGCAGCAAGAGGCTCTCAACTATACTTTATAAGATCATATTGAACAATATGACTTTAATGCTGCATTATAATTTATTTTTATTGTAAATAGTCACTGTGTGTATCTGCTCCTTTTCAAATCAATATTATTATTGATTTAGCATCACTTGGCAAACAAAAAGAAAGCAAGAAAATCTTAAATACTTTCCAGACATAGACCCTCAAAGCTACTAATACCAAATCGCACATGGAACATTCATGTTTTTCTCAAGTAGATGATGTTCAATATTTAAGACAGTGTGTGTTTGCCATAAGCCAAAAGATGGAACTCTTGCATTCCGATTTGACTACTGGAATAAAAAAGGTAAGTAAAACCCCTTGAAATGCCTCCATCCTGAATGCAGCCATTGGCTTTAACCTCCTCTCTAATAAATATTAGAGCATTTCCAAATGGCATATAAAACATCCAATATCATATCAAACAGCGAAATCCAGAATTGCGTTGTTTTGAAGTTCTTAGGTTGAAATCTGACTCTGCAAATCTCAACCCATAATCTTCTTCTCCTACTTAAAATGTGTACATTCAGTATAGACCAATGGTTCTTACTCTGGGATTCATGGAAAAACATCCAAATTTAAAACCGGAGAAAGGTTATGAATAGATAGCTCACCAAAGAAGAATACATATGGTCAAAAGACACATAAAATATACTTAAATTAGTAGTAACCAGAGATGCAAATATCAAACAAAGAGATACACTGCAGGACACTTTAAATTTTTAAAGTAGATTCCATCCAAGGAATAGGGAATGGAGCCTTCTTCCTATGCTACTGCAGCAGGGGGTCTGCACACTATGGAGAAGACCAGTTAGCAGTATGGTTCACATGTCTTCAAAAAAAAAAAAAAACAACAACAACATTCACACTATAAACTGAGTAACTCTGCTTATAGGTATTTATTTTATTCTAGGGAAGTAATTGCCGATATGCTTAAAGGTGGATTTATTTTATTTTTTGGTAAAGATGTATTTTATTTATTTATGCATACAAGAGCTGGAGTGTAGGCCAGAGGTACAGGGGTGTGTCTCATCAGAGACAGTGGGGAGAAGAACAGGCAAATCCCCTGAAACACACTGCTGAGGGGAGCAGCAGGTGAGACAGGAGAGGTCTGCTGCGCCATGTGGGTCACCTCCCTGGCTGGGGATGGAACTTGTGCTGCAGTGGCTGCTGTTAGCTTCATAGTGCTGAGACTTAACCCCTTGCGCCACCGGGGAGTCATGAAATGTTTACCACATTTGGGATCTAGCTGACTCAATGAAGTGCATATTACAAGATTATACCTATGTTATGAAAATGTACATAATTAAAAGTCAAATAGCTTGAATTCTAAAGGGAATTATAATTATTCCATTTCATATGTTCTCTCTCATTTGCCCAGCTTTCACCTCATCATACTCAATGAAAACCACAGGTTTGTTTCAGTCCAACAGCTCCCTAACCTGACACCTTCCACACAACTGCAGGTGTTGGGAAAGAGTCCTTAACTACCTTGACTGGTCTTGCCTTTAAAGTATGGCTTTGAAATAAGTGACCTCTCCTGCTACCAGGCAATCACATTACTTGTCCTCAGTTCATTCACCTTCTTATATCCTAGACAGCTACTTTGCACATTTCCTCTCCAAGTTTCAAATACATGTTCAAAATTATCCCCTGAGGGTAATAACAAAAGAGCAAATTGTTTACAGTGGCCCTGGCTTTGCGAGGTGTGGACTCCTGCTCCCCCTCAGACCTCACTCTGTACTGGCCTCTCCTGGGTCACTGTTCCAAGCTCCCGCCTCCGCGAAGGTGGATTTAAAGGATGTTCACAATTTGTTCTTTATGTTACAATTAGAATAATCTGCAATATTAATAGTTGGGGCACTAGGAGGTAGGATTGTTTATTTTTAAAGTCTGTTACTGAGAAAAGTCAGGATGCTTAGAGAGCCCTCAAAGTCATGGGGAAGGTAGTCCTGGACCGTGGACTTGAGAGCATGGGCCTGGGCTCCCCACCTCCGCCTCAATGGTGCTTCTCTGCTTCGCCTTTTGAGGAAAGGGTTTTATAACTTTAAAAAGCTTGTAAAATGTTACCAATGTAGTAGAAAATGAAGTGACTTTACTTAAGCTTAAATAATGGCTACAGTGAAGGCTTTGTATCCAATGAGGTTGTTTATTTTAAGAATGTGCATTTTTAGGGCCTCCTTGGTGGTACAAGGGGCTAAGCACCACACTATGAAGCAAACCACAGCCTCTACAGCACGAGTTCGATCCCCGGCCAGCCAGGGAGCAACCCACATGGTGTGGCAGACCTCTCCTGTCTCGCCCGCTGCTCCCCTCAGCAGTGTATACTTCAGTCAGTCTGCCTGTTCTGTTCCCCACTCTGTCTCTGGTGAATCCTCTCACACCCACCCCCCCCCCGCATCTCTGGCCTGTACCCCAGCTCTTGTATGCATAAATAAATAAAATTTTTAAAAAAGAATGTGCATTTTTAGTACACTATTTTTAATTTTTCTCCTAGACTGAGCATTTGTTTTATTTTCATTGTTTTACTTATTCTAAAAGTGAAAATTTAAGTTATTGAACATTTAGAAAAACTGGTTCACAATTTTATGTGTATTTTACCACAATTAAAACTAAAAAAAAAAGGTTATAAAACATCACCTACCATGTGATTTTTTTTTTTTGTAGAAAATACCTATCCATGCTTAAGACAAATGACCAGAAAGCTAAAAAGTGAATTCTCAACCATGATCATCTCAAAAAGGTGAGATGAAAGATTATTTTCATCTCAAGTTACTTTCTTCATTTCACAAAAAAATTTACATTACTTTAAAAAGGAAATAACCTGTGTTGGTGATGAAAAAATGAAAGAGATTTTAAGACATTGATTCAAGCTGAAGAGGAAAAGGGGGAAATCAAGGAAAACAGCTTAGGAAAGTGATTTAAATTACTGTGGATGACAGTGGCCTTTTTTAAAACTTCAAGTCATTACTGACCTAAGAGTCCCTGAAGTCCATTGCCAGCAGGGAGCTCAAACAGCTGCGGGGCAATCTTTCAATAAAGAGAGGTGACTACCTGTCCCTGCTACCAGCTTTCGGAGGCACTGGAACCCTCAAGGCAGACGCAAGGAAGAAAGAAATAAGAGGAGAGAGGTCAAAGGAAAGATAGCAATCAGAAAATTAAGGCCAGAACAGCTTGGGGCAAGTTTTTAAATATTCAAGGGGAAAATTCTAGACATAATAAGAGATATTTCCCCAGCTTCCTGAGTCACCACCCACACTCCCTCATTTCCTCTCCTTTGCAACATTGAACATGAAAATTAATGGGAGCTGTAATAATGACTCCCAGGAGGAATGGTTTTTGCACAAGAGAAAGTCAAAAGAAGCATTCAGAATTCTGGGAATATCTCCTGGAGATGGGCAAGGATGAAAGTAATGCAAAATGAGAAATGCGGGGGAAGTTTGTCAGGGAAAGGGTGGGGCCAAGGCTGTGAGCCCCAAAGTAAACACAATTCCATAACTCCCACCTCTCTGCGCCTCTTCTCTTGCCGCACCCTTGTGACAGGTATCATATGACCGTGACCTGTTCGGTGTGTGAGGCTTCAAGGTATACCTACTTTTGCTACTTAAGGCATTTTCACATTGGCCAGAAACCAGGTGTGACCTCAACCCTGGCCACTTTGCCTGACAAGAGTTCCTAGAGCAGCCCGTTTACACTAGCAGGATGAGAGACAGAGCCACACAGACAGAGACCAGAGAGAGACCCAGAGGCAAACTCACAGACACTGGCACAAACACAAAGAGAAGAGACACGGGCCAAGAAGAGAGCCTCAGGGCCCAGAGGCCATCCGTGTGAAGGTAGCTTAATAGCTATCTTTTCTTCCTCCCTCTACCTCCAGCTCACCAGTCACTCAATCCAAGGGTTCCTTTGTCCTACATCACAACCTGTTCTTCAGACTTCTACCTCATTTCAAATTATCTAAATTAAAGCAAAAAAAAAAAGGTGTTTTCATGTTCTCTAACTGTAAAGCCACAGGTTCATGTGCATATGAGTCATCCAAACTCACCAGTCTTCTTGCTGCTTTCACAGATGTCAGCTCCCATCGCTGAACTCAAATGCAAATTTCACTAAGCAATTAGCAGCCCTGCACACACATCCATAAGAATCACTGTGTGTGTGTGTCAGAACAGTCAAATGAACAGCCAAGGTCTGGACCGGCATTTCCTCCCCAGAATCCAGCTGACGGCGCCACCATGTGAAAGGCATGTGGCTTTGGGGGGCGGCTCGTGTCCTGAGAACACCCTGTCACCCATAGCTACCCTTCTGTAGAAAACGGAATTGCCAGCTGTTCATCAGCATTCACAAATGCTGCATGACTTGAAAAGGCGGGATCCTGGGAAATCAGTGACTTCACTGTCACCGATGTCAAATGGTCCTCATGCCTCAAAAAAATCTCCCCATCATCCTAGTTGAAAGAACTTTTTTGAGAGTTTGAGCCTGATTGTATCTTTTTCCTCCTGTTTTCTAGTATAAATAAAAACACCTTGATTTCTTACATGTTACTGTGTGCTTTGGTTTCTTCGTCTTAAATTTTATAAACAACTGCTAGAGCAAAGGAAAACTAAATCCTGGTGTATATCCTTTTGGTAATCTTCACAGAAGCTAACTTGATTAGCATTTTAGAAACCTGAGGAAATTCTAGTTTATACTGTCTTTCCCAATAAATTTGGAGAATTTATTAAACTTATTAAAACCCAGAAAAGTGATTATCCACATTTATATTTCAAAAACTGTATTTTCTAATTATGGAGAAATTCAGAAAAGTTTCAACTAGGAAAAAAAGTAATAATCACAGGGGCCATCCTACTTTACAAAGCTAGGCCTCAAAATACAAACCACCACCAGACCTGCCAAGAGGCCATGTGAGCATGGCTCCATCTGGACTTCTGAGGGCGGGGTGATAAGTAAAGATAACAGCTGAATAGCACTTCCCCCATTCTCCTCCCTGAAGTCTGTCTAGTAGTGTCACAGAATTTTCACAAAAAATTTGTCACCAGTTCCCAAAGCTCAGTCTGTGGAAATTCCATCTGTGGCCTGACATTAAGGATTTTTATCAGACCGAAGGGCAGAAGTGGTCCACCCTGCCCTGACTGGAGGCTAATCTCTACAGGGCTTCACAAGCACACCACCAAAAGACAGCTATCAAGGTCTATCAACACTCCCTCCATTTCTGTCAGCCTCTACCTGAGGTAAAAATAACACAACACTGTCAACAGCTCCATAATACTCCAGGGACGTTGACTACCAACACAGAACTAGAGAAAGGTTTCTTTTCTTTCATACTCACTTGGCTTCCAAACAATGTAAATATTGGGTGGACTTGATTTCTTTCCAATTAACTGCTCTGATTTAGCCTGTAGGTCTTTTCAGGCAAGTTTTGCCTCACATTTTCAAGTACTGACTCAAACTTCACGCCTCATTCAATTCATCTCATGAAATATTAGCACCATGCCTTAAACCAGCATGCCTGCTCACTCCAAATCATTCATTACTGGGGAAAACTTAGTGTAACATTCGCTCCAAATGGAAGAATAAGCTGTATTAGTCAAGAGTTGACTCCAGTCTATTAATAAACCGAACCGGGGCCTCCCCGGTGGCGCAGCGGTTGAGCGCTGGGTTGCGAGGCTGCCCGCGGCCTCTGCGGCGCCGGTTCGATCCCCAGCTGCTCCCCGGCCACCTGAGGAGGGTCCCACATGGTGCGCAGACCTCTCCTGCCGCCCGCTGCTCCCCTCGCAGTGTACTTCGGTCCCTCTGCCTGCTCTGCTCCCCGCTCTGGCTCTGGTGAATTCTCTCACCGTCCTGCGCTTCTGACTGTACCCAGTGCATGTATAAACAAAACAAACAAACAAATAAATAAATAAATTAAAAAAAAATAAACCGAACAATACGTGAGTCCTAGGTCCACTGGGAATACCGGGCCCTCGATGTCACCATTTGGCATTATAGACACCTCTACTCTGTGTTTATTCATCCTTTTTCAGAGACTCACCCCTATTCTTGCTTGTTAATGACCCAAAGGCACTAAAGATCTAGCTTAAATGGTCTTAAAGAAAATTACTTCTCAATTATAGCTAGAAAAGTATCTAAAGTATCTTAGCAGCTGTGTTTTCACTGAAACAGCTATAATATCGAAAGATTTGCAAGCTCCTTCACATTTATTATCCCCATCGATATTAAATAATTTCACTCTCAAGCACTGCAGCACAATTGAGCCCTTGCTCACTGGAAGAATAAGATGGTATCCTTGTCCCATAACATCCTCAGCTCGGCTGCTATTTAGCAGGAATGTAACTACCCCAAAGGCTGAGAGAGCATGGCCCCCACAAAAGATTTAGAGGAGCCCCTGATTTCCATCAATTTACAGAAAATAAAGACCCCAAAAGACACTTTCTTCAAAATGATCTAAAGTCAGAACTCTCGAAACACTGCAGACTTCTAACTATCCACACTGGCACGGGGAGCTGTAATCACCCCGCGCTGCTGGAGGGCATCGATCCCGAAATGCTTTACGCCGGGAGCCTTCAAGTTGCTGCTCAGGTGGCCTAGCAGAACCTAAGGGAAGATGCTGGGGGAGGAAGGAAAGCAGGAGGAAAATACTGCTTCACAGATGCAGCTCACTGGTACAAACCCCCAAGAAAGGGAGGAGAAGGAGGAACGAGGTGTGCCCCCCGCCCCCACACCCGGCAGGGACGTCCCTGGGCTGACAGATAAAGAAATGCCCAGCACTAGCTTGACAGGCTGCTGTGTTAAGCTACTTCCTCTCTTAGGTTTCGCAGCAGCCCTTCCATATTGAATATGATAAGGTACTTCTGATTTATACCAAATCGCCAGCCGCCTGCCAGGCGAATCTACTGAAACAGCATTCAGCCAGCGCCAGGACTGGAAAGGCCCATTAACAGATGACTGGGCACTCAAGATCAAGTGAAAGCAATTCCCTCCATCTCCTCAAGTCCTCTCAGTTCCCATTAGTTGTCCTTAAACTTTGAGGGTAAAGGAAAAGGGTCAACCTCGAGGCCTCCAGATGACAGAGCAATTTGAGGATCCACACACCACACCCCATTTCACTAAGGACTGCAGCTTCTGCCACCAATGGTCTGGACGCTTCCAGGAAAAGCTGCTCTGCCCTATCTGGAGGGGAAATCCTATGGGGAAGAGAGGAAGTCAACAGAAAGAGCTGGGGGTGAACGGTTATGACGTTTGGCCCAGCAAGAGCCCACAGAACTATATGAGCACTCAGCAGCAAGGCCCTTCAGTGCCCCACGCCTGTGGGCTTTCTGGATCAAGTTGCCACGGCGCACTAAGGACCTGGACCTCCAGTCCTTATCTCCTGAGCTCCCCCACATCCCTACATGCTCACTAATCCCAGTCCCACTGCTTAAAGTAACATGAATGAGTTGCTGTTCCTTCTACTCCGAAGGGCCAACCTAAAGCCTCGTTATTAGCTAAGCAGTACTGACTGAGCCAGAAGCACTGACTGAGAGAGCAAGGTGCTACATCTAGAGATCTGGACAGGATACCTGGCTGCAAGAGCCTCAAACACACCAGTCCTCCAGCGCCTGCATGCCCTCCTCAGAAGTGACTGCAGGGTAAGAGGGAGGGTCCACAGCAGCTGCTCAGAACATGGGGTTCCAAACTGGAAGCATCACCAGAAACCTGCTGGAAATGCAGGTTCTCTACCCTCATCCACAGACGTCCTAAAGCAGAACCCCCAAGGGTGGGGCGCAGGGGCCTGCCCAAGCCCTTCCAGAGGAGGGAGGCACACTCTGGCATGAGAAGCACTGTCTGGAGGAACACAAAGGGAGGCCCGGCGTGCACAGTGTGGTTACAAAGGTCTGAGAGCCTCTGCAGCAGAGAGCTCACATGAACCAGCAGGCATGGGCACTTGCATCACCTACTCCACTCTACCCTACCCCCAGTCAAAGAAGAGCTGGTTCTTTCTGAGATACACCAGTAGAAAATTCAAAGAACATGGCAGTGTAGACGAGGGAACGGAAAAATTCAGACTCGCACTCTTAGACACACTCAGTTCTTTGAACCTGGCAGTGGAGCAGATGAGAGGGTGTGCAAGGCCTGACCTCCTCACAAACTTCCCAAGAACCCAAGAACGAGGGAGTCTGGTAAATATCAAGAGACTACACTCTTCAACAAATGGCACTGGGAAAGCTGGACAGCCACACACGTAAGAATGGAGCTAGACCACTGCCTCACACCATACACAAAAGTCAACTCAAAATGGATTAAAGACTTAGATGTAAAACCTAGAACCATAAAATACATAGACAATAACAGAGGTAAAACACGTCACCACGTTGGCTTCTGGGCTATCCTTGGGGACACAACTCCAACGACAAGGGAAACAAAAGCAAAAATATACAAGTTTTACCTTGCCATACCACCCTATATGTGCCTGACCTCATCTAAAAAGCTTCTGCACAGGGGAAGAAATTATCATTAAAATGAACAGACGCCCAACAGAATGGGAGAAAATATTTGCACACCATGTGACAAGAGGCTGACATCCAAGATTTACAAAGAACTCATACAACCTGTAACAACAATCAAAAAAGGAGCACAAGAGCAGCTAAACAGACACTTCTCCAAAGAAGACATGCAGGTGAAACAGGCAGGTGAAAAAATGCTCACTATCACTTAACAGGGAAATGCAAATAAAACCACAATGAGATACCATCTCATCACACCTGTGAGAACAGTCCATCGCAGAAAGACCGAAAACAACAAGTATTGGGCAGGATGTAGAGAAAAAAGGTGGATTAGTCCAGTCCCTGTGGAAAACAGTATGGAGCTGTCTCAAAATATTAACAATAGATCTAGCACATGATCAAACCATTCTACTCCTAGGAGTCTACGCAAAGAACGCAAACGCACTCATGCATCCCTGCATTGCTCACTGTGGCGCTATTTACAGTAGCCAAGCGATGGAAACAACCCAGTGCACAAAGGACATATGTGCGGATTAAGAAGGTGGGGTGTATTTGCACAATGCAATACTCCTGCACTGTTAAAAAAAAAAAATGAATGCTTGCTGTGAGTGACGATATGAATGGAACTGGAGAGGATGATGCCAAGGAAAATAAATTGGAAGGAGAAAGACAAAACACTGGATGGTTTCACTTATGTGGTGGAATCTACAGAAACGAATCAAAGGAACAGGCAGAACCAAACCAAAACTCACCCTAGAAATCTGACTGACTGAGGCTACAAGAGGGGAACAGGGAGGTCAGAGAGCAAAGTGTGGAGGGGGTCGATGAGCAATGGTGGGCTGTGGGTGCCTTGGTGGTGGACGTGGTGTGGTAACCATCTGAAAAGTGCGGTCCTGCACCTCTGAGTCACACACTGTGTTGTGTTGGGAGCCTGCTGACATACAGGGAGCTGGAGTTTTTGGAGAACACCTGTTTAATCTGCCTACGGAGTTCCAGGACGTGGGAAGTTCTGCAAACAGAACTTCTTCCCAGAATTGACTCCTGTTCTCTGTGGACCTGCTGGCTTCTGCGCATGTTCTCCACTAACCAGGAAAACTTGTTTTCAGCAGTAGCTTATTCATCTGTATAAGCAAAAACACAAGTTGCATGCTATTTTCTTGTTCCTTTGTTCATATCTTCAATAAAAGCTGGGGCTGGGAGAGTGAAAGGCAGAGCTGCTCTCAATGGCTCCCTCCACTGCAAATTCATTTAGACTCTGAGTCTTAGTTAATGGCAGAGAATGTCATTGGCTGTCCTGTCTGCGGCAGTGTTGTAAACCAATGTTATCTCAATAAAAATAAATGTAAGTAGCAAAAAGTAAAGAGAGAGACAATACAATCTTTGCAATGGGCCAGAAAACTGAACTGGAAACCCGGTGCATTCTGAGGAAGAGACCATCACTCCCATGACCATGCCATCCCAGCATGAGTCGTGAGCTACAGGTGGGTTAAGCAGCAGGGGCTTCCTGGAGTGACATGGGGACGGGGGCTGCTTGCAAGGGCAGAACTGACTAGTGGAAGCTAGAAGGTTAGTGAGGATAGGATGGCAACAGATGAGAAAGTTCCAGCTTTTGCACCGTCTATTTCACCTCTGCTAAGTAACAACCTGTACTTCACAACTTGATGCTGGTTTTGTTCAGTCATTCATCTCATTCAGCAGTGATGCTCTAACACTGCAGGTTTGGGGGTCCAGATTTTCCATTATCTGCTCACTTGAGGTTCAGTTTCCAGGAAAACAGCACATTACGTGACCAACTATACTGATCAGCATCCACCTCCTAAGTTTAATCAGTGTAATTATTGCCTAAGGATAGAGTCCTAGAAATGGAATCACTAGCACAGTGAATATAAAACTATGCGCAAAGATTTACCTAGAAAGGTGTTCAGCACATTTTACCTACATTGGCAAAAATGGTGGGAAGCCCTGTGTGTGGCTGGTTAAAAAGATCATGGTATATTCTTATAATGGGATTTAAAATGTTCCCAGATTTGGGGGAAATGCTCCTAATAAGTTATAAGGGAACAAAGAATCATATACTAGATACAATGGTTTGAAGTTTCTATCAATAAAACATGCTTGAGAGTACCCTGGGCTCTTGTTAAGACAGGTTCATATTTGTAGGTCCAGGGTGGGGCCTGAAATTCTGCATTTCTAATGAGCTCCCAAGTGATGGGATTGTATTTCTCCATATTTTTACAATTAAAAAAACATTTTAAATTTTTAATGAAAACTTTATCTGAAACATCCTCAAAAGGCAGAACTATACAGATACCACAGAAAGGGAACTAACTCTGAACTGGCATGAAGGATTTTATCAGGGTGCTGAAAATACCCTATAGGATTTATGGTGGTGGCTGCACAACTGCATATATCTACTAACAATCACTGAAGTGTACACGCAAAGAGAGTGAATTTTATGCTATGGAAAATATGTCTCAACATAGTAATTTCTTAAAGCAGTTTTTAAATGACCAGGAAGACTTTTATTTAATGATCACATAGCACTTCTAAAAAGTAAAAAAAAAAAAAAACCCAGAGAATTTAAAAACAGTAATAATTTGTGGGGAGGGGAATTGGGATTGTGGTGTTAAGGGATAGAGAGTTTGGGTTTGGGAAGATAGAAATGTTTTGAGGGTGGATGCGGGACGCGGCTGTGCAACAATGTGAACACAGCACCACAGAACTGAAGGCCTGAAATGGTGACTTTTCTAGCTGCTTTAAAGTATTGCCAAAGAAGGGTCCTTTCCCTCTGCTACCTTCCTGGATATGGCTCTTGCAGGGGTTTCATTCCACCTTGGGGCTGTCACTGTAATGGCGAACGCCAGCCCCCACCAAAAAAAAAAAAAGAAAGATGTCTACATCCCCATTCCCGGAACCTGTGAGGGTGACATCATTTCGAAAAAAGGGTCGTCTTTGCAGAAGTAATTAAGTTAAGGCTCTTGAGATGACTAGGAGTCTCACAAAAGATACGCAGAGAAGACAGACATAGGAAAAGTCTATGTGAAGCTGGAGGCAGAGATTGCCGTGATGTGTCCACTAGCCAAGGAAGCCAAGATGGCCAGGTGTTACCTGAAATTGGAAGAGACAAGGGATGGACTCGCTGGAGTCTCTGGAGGGAGCAAACCCTGTGCACACCTTGATTTGGGACTTCTGGCCTCCAGAACTGAGACAATCCATTTCTATTGTTTTTAGCTACCCAGTTTGGGGTCATTTATTACGGCAGTCACAGGAAATGAATCTACCCACCAATGAGGCATGGGGTCCGGTTCCTCCAGGACCTGGTGGTAAGCTCCCCTCAGATCTCAGGTCAGCACCCAAAATAGTCATGAACAGGTCAACCGTGAGGGTGAAGGAGGGAGAAGAGAGGAAAGGAAGGCCTTGTGCATACACACTCCAAAACAAAGAGCCCACCCATGTCATGTATTTCAAGATGGGATCTTTCTGGAAACACCTAGTGATATTCTGAAGAACATCAACCAATTAAAAGGGGCTCTGAAAGAATGCCTCTCCGCAGCACAGCTGCCCTGTGCCATTATTTTGTCACCGCTCTGAGAGGCCACAGTGTGGCGGGAACCTTGCCACAATAATAGGCTCCTTCAGACAGATCTCAACTCCCTTTCAAATTGTTTTCAAAGGTCACTGATGTGCTTCTCAGTTCAAAAACATACTTTTGAGGTTTGCCAAGCCTGAAGGCAACTCATGACCCTTTTTTCTTCTTGCAAACCCCACTTTTTTAAGGCACTTTTTCTTTGAAAAGCATTCAACAAGACAATAGAATAGCAGACCCTAGAGTTTCAAGCAACTCTGAAAATGGGAAATAAAACCATGAGTATATTTTTAACGTCTATTTATATTCTTTAACTCAAGTCTCAAAAAATAAATGGGGGAAAATCTTTATTTTTATTTATTTATTTATTTATTTATTTTAAAGATTTATTTATTTATTTATTTATACAAGCACTGGGTACAGTCAGAAGCGCAGGAGGGTGAGAGAATTCACCAGAGCCAGAGCGGGGAGCAGAACAGGCAGACTGACAAAATACACTGCTGAGGGGAGCAGTGGGCGTGGCAGGAGAGGTCTGCGTGCCATGTGGGACCCTCGCCAGCAGCCAGGGATCGAACCGGCGCTGCTGAGGCTGCAGGCAGCTTCACAGCCCAGCGCTCAACCGCTGCGCCACCAGGGAGGCCCATGGGGGGAAATCTTTAAACACTAAAAATTCTCATCTACCAAAATACTTCTATGGCTGAATATTTATAACGGAAATAAACTGTATCCATATCCTTAACATTCTATTCCAAATACATCATGCAATCAATTCATTTGCTCCAATTTTCCAGGGGTTACTTCCAAGACATTAGAGAACACAATTTAAAAAAAAAAAAAAACCACAACCCTGTTGGCATTCAAATACCAACAGAATTACTAAATCTTTCTACAGGAAAATCCAGGCCATTATTCCCTAAATGGGCTTAAAATGAACATATATCAATTATTTGATGATCATTTGGTTGCTAACAAGAGATTTTTAGAAGCCAGGCTTAAAACAAAAATTCAGAAAGTAGCACAAAGCTTAGAAAAGCAGTAAGGTTCAATATTTAAATCCCATCTCCATCTTTTCCCTTTCTTATCAGCTTTTTTATCACTAATTCTGGACTCTTCATTTTCCTTAGTTGTTTATTGCCTTGACTTCTTGCAGTGACATTATTGCTAAGACTTCCTATAAGATTCTTTGTGAAGATGGTGGTGTCAAGAGATTTGCTTTCTATCCATGTATATCTAGGACATGTGGCCTCCAATCAGGCTAACCTTAAAATAACTTCTTAGCTGGTGGTTTTTTGTTATTCAAAGAATGTTACTACTGCACAAAGAGGAAATCTCAAATCCAAATGTTATTTTAAGAAATACTATCTGCTGGGATAGTTCTATTTGTAGGTGATCACCTCTGGGGTAAAAGATGAGGGTGCTGAAAATCCATCTATCCCCAAATCTACCCCAACCCTATTCCCCGGACTTCTGGAGTCTGAAGGTTTCATCGACAGACTTAATGATGGCCTCAAACAATGTTAAAACTAAAAGAAGCCTTAGAATTCATCTGGCTCCCTAATAACACAGATATGCTTATTTGTCTTGTCCAAAGTAAAGTTCATTCCACGACAAATCTTTCCTGAGCACCCAGGGTGCACCAAGCACAGAACCAGAAACTAGGCAAAGGAAGATATACCTCCCTATTCTCTGTCCTGCTCTGTCTAAATCCATAATCTGGTCTAGTGAAAGACAATAATCAATACAAGAATCTTGAGGGGAAAAAAGTGTTCTGTTACGAGAACGTAAACGAAGGTTTGCTGGTCTTTGCAGGTTAAAGTATTTGGCATAAAATTCCCAAGCTGCTCTGAATTATTCTTTTAACAGGATCACAGTGTGTCACTACATTCTCATGCGCTATGTAAGACATGAGATTACCAGAAGCCATAAGACCCTATATCCAAACACAAGGGAAAAGGTGAAGTCAATTCCAGAGTCCATTGACAGATGAGTGGATAAGTAAATATGGTGTATCTCTACAGTGGAATATTACTCAGCCCTAAAAAGGAAGGGAAATTATTTCTCAATCAAAGAAGAAAAAAGTTTAAATGAAAAAGGAAGAAAACTCTCACATAAGCGACAACATGAATGAAACCTGAGGTTATGCTGCTCCATAGCATAAGCCAGTCACAAAAGGACAAGCACTGTGCGATTCCACATCTACGAAGCACCTAGGGTGGTTAGATTGACAAGGCCGAAAAGCAGAATGTGGTGGCCATGGGGAGGGCAGAACAAGGAGTTGTGTAATGGTATAGAGTTTCAGTTTTACAAGATGAGAAGTTCTAGAGCTCAGTTGCACAACGATGCATACCTTAAAAATGACTAAGGTGGTAGATTTTATGTTATTTTACACTGTCTTTAAAATAAAGTAAAATGCACCTAATGAGATGAGCCATATTAAGTTAAAGAAATATTTTTTTCCACCTCAAGCATCCAATTTACTCTGTACCTCCGGGACACCACAGTGAGATTCTAGAGGCTGGAGTAAGAACTCTGAACAATGCAAACAGAAAAGCGGTGCCTTCAAAAGAAATCAAGGTCAGGTGGCAGGGAAGAGGACGGAGGGAGAGCTCATGGAACGAGACGGACCAACAGTTGATACTTGCTGAAACTGGATGTTGGGCACCGAGGGTTATTATACTATTCCCCCTATTTCGGTGCATGTGTGAAACATTCCCAGTGACAAACAATAAAAGTGAAAGTGTGGTAAAGAGAATTTCACTCACTGGGCAGATGCAAGTACTTATCCTTCAGCTGTCTGGTGTGCCTGGTCATCTTCATTATGTCCCAGCAAGACGAGGCATCTGAGACACTTAAATCAATGTAAGGGTAACAATGGTGTGACCGAATACTACTGCCGTCATACCTACCTTTCTCTTTAGCTTTTTGAAGAGGGTATATTTACAGCATTCAAATCTCTAAAATCCACACACAATCAAGCTCCCCTTACCCTAGTTTACCACGCCCTGGTAATTACCACCACCATTCCCGACTGTAATTAGCTTCTTGGGCATTTCCAGTTTCTTTCCCACACCTGGCTTTTCTCATTTAACAACATATTTGGGGGGTCTTGCCACATTAGCAAAGAGCGTCCTCCATCTTTTTGAATGGCTGTGGCTGTCCCATCCTATGAATGTGGCGTGATTTATTCTTCCCCAGTGGATGGGCACTTTGGTTGTTCCCAATATTTCCCTCTTATAAACCACATCATATCTTTGTTGTGAGCAAAAATAATTTTACTAAAACAAGGTGGTTCGATATACACTGAGCTTAGCGATATTACCCAGCTTAGAGATATTATGCTACTGTTATCTGGGGCTGCAGTGCTCCTTTCTCTTGCCTCTCCAACCCTTCCAGGGACAGCCAAGCTAAGCTAAGCTCCTCCACAAGCCTCTCTTTACCCTCTGGTGTATGGTGAGGATTCTTTTCTTTTGAATGTCTACACTACACATGCTCATGCAACTTTGCCCATATCTTGTATTTTTCAACTGTTTGGTGTGAATCGGGTAGTCCTGGAGGCCATGACCGCTGCCTGTACTACCTCTGTATTCTACACGGCACCCAGCACAGTCTTAGCAAGTAGAACATGCTCGAAAAATATGAACTGATTAACTGGCATTAGTAAATGCTTCCCTTCCTCATGACTCACAGGTATCCGAGACCTGAGATATATTTCAGAGAAGGGTTCTAGCCGTTTTGCTCGGTGAATTATTGTAAAATCACAATCAAGTTGTTATTCACTGCAAAAAATAAATCCAAATCCAGTTAATTGAGTCCTCTTGGCATGCTCTGCACAGAGAACAGGGAACATCACGACATTCAGAAGGTGCCTGACATCTCAATTCACAGGCACAAGATGATATTTAAATAGCATCTGTAGGGGCAACACAGCCAACATATAGAAGAAAGCGACAAGACAGGAGCTCTCTCATATTTTCAAGGGAAAAATTATGCTAAGCATAATTCTCAATCACATTTTAATTTTACTCTGCAATCTATTTCACTCAATCAATCAATCTATATTGAGAGCGGCCGTGAAGGCCTCTTTGAGGAGGTGACTTCTGAGCTGAAACCTGCTCACATGAGCAGAACGGCAGACCAGGCAGGGGGACTTCTCCCAGGAAGCCGCCGGCCACAGACAGATACACAGAGGCGAGCTGCCTTCCACTGCAATCCGTGGTGTTGCTTGAGAAACACCAGCTGCTCGAGGCCTAATCCTCGGGACCTGTGAATATGACCTTACTTGGAAAACGGGTCTTTGCAGATGACCGAGTTAAGATGAGGACATTTAAATGGGCCCTGATCCATTGGGACTGATGTCTTTATAAAAAGGAGACATTTGGCCACAGAGATGTGTACAGAGGGAACACTGTGTGAAGCCCAAGCAGGAAGAAGCACCTACACGCCGACTGCCAGCAACCACCAGAAGCATGGCAAGGGCCATGGAAGAGCCCTCAGAAGGAGCCAACCCTGTTGACACCAGGGTCCAGGGAGAGGCTCCAGAGGTGTGAGACAACAAATGCTGTTTGTGCTCTCCCTCCCCCGAGAGGGTGGCACTGGGTGAGGGCAGGCCTGGGAAAGGAATCCAGCAGATAGGAGGTGCAGTAAGGATTGATGCCAAAAGTCACTTTCAATCAGTTAGGAACAGAATCCTTGCCCTAAACGAAAACTGTACCTGGAATGCCAGCATATTTAGAGATGAAAAGAATGAAAAGCATTACTCGGAAGAAAATACTTCATTGATGGCTAAACCCAGGCAGTACCCCTCTCTTCTGATGCCAGGAGTTCGCTGCGACCCAATCTGTAAAGGGCTTACAAGGAAAGTACACCCCCCAAAAAAAATCCTCAAATCAGTCTGGGGCCGGAAAAGCTGGGTGGGGTTTTCTCTCATTCTGTGATTAACGAGCATTACCGCCAGCACCATCTGTGCGTGCCGACGTGAGCCGGGCGTTGCGTGCGTCCCTCACAGACTCCGAACGGGAGGTGTCACGGTCTTCTGTTTAGGGAAGGGGAGGCAAAAGTAGAGGAGCTGATTTTCTAAAGGTGCCTACATCCATTTGCCAGGGCTGCAGGACAAATACCACAGTCGGGGGCCTTAACAGAAATCTATTTCCTCCGGTTCTGGACAGTAGAAGTTGAAGACGAATATGTCAGCAGACTTGGATTCCTCTGAGGCCTCTCCCTGGCTTGCAGACAACCACCTTCTTGCTGCGTCCTCAGTGGTCTCTGCCCTGGGTCTCCGTGTCCCTCTCCTCTTAAAAGGACACCACGCATGGCATCGGGGTCTACCCTGATGGCTTCGTTTTAACTCAGTTACCTCTTTAAAGTCCCTGTCTCCAAATACGGTGGCATTCTGAGGGCCCGGGAGTTAGGGCTTCAATGTATGAATTTGCAGCCAAGGGGTGGGGGGCTGGGGGGAGGTGGAGGGAAACAATTTAGCCCGTAAGAGCTCCTTAAGGAAAAAGTCACAGAGCCCACATTCCATTCCAGAACCATTTGGCTCTGAAGGCCATTTTCCTTGGATCAAACTGCCTGCCTCTAAAAAGTCTTCTTCGTTTGCTATAAAAGAAAATATATTACTCAAACAATAAGAAAAATAAATAAATAAAAATTCTTTGGTTTGTGTCACTGTTAAGGTTCCACGCCAGGCAGCAGGAAACTCCCAGGGGAGTCATGTCACCAGGCCCAGGGTGGAAGCCCTCAGAGGTCCTCGGAGAAGGTGGAGAAGAGCCACTTCTGCCACGCCCCCCACTCCAAAAGGAACCCAACCTAGCCAAACAGGGCAGGGACCCCAGGCCCCAAGTTCTTGGACTACCTCCCAGCATTAGCTAGAGCCCTGGAAAAGGGGGTGTGTCCCAAGAGAAAGCCCAATTTCAAGTTCTCTGACACGTAAGAAGTTAGTTTTCTGAGACCTGCTTTCCACTCTGGATCTCAGCCTTGGGATGGCTCACCCCAAAATGCAAAAAAAAAAAATCCTGGCCAAGACTGCAGTGAGTGAGCACTTGCAGGGCCTGTTAGAAAGCCCCCCTAACTGCGACCCAGGGCTGTGGCAGTTGCTGTGCCCACTGCGGTTGATGGAACCATCTTGAAACATTTGCCTTCCTCCACTGCTTCCAATGCAAATCAACAGAAGAGGGCACCTTGCAGTGCCCTTCCCTGGGCAACAGAAACCTTAATGAGGGCCAACAAAGAGGGGGTGTCCAGAGGCAGTCCTTTTTAACCAAGCGCAGGGAATCCATCAAATAAGAATTGGTAAGTTAGCAACCAATCAAGTTACGCATGTGCCAAACTCCATGCTAACAGGATAAGGACCAAAAACAAGTGGAAGTTAATTAGCTTTCAGAGAGACGAGCTGGTCCAAAAGTAGGGTAATTAAAACAATAAAAGGTTCGAAATGCAGTGCTGACCAAAACAATCATTTATTTTAAAGGAACAGTACAAAAAATATCAGCATGAAGTGGGAGAAGATGGGGAACAGAGAAACATCAGAAGACTATGGGAGAGAAGAGAGGAGTGAGAAATGATGACAAAATGACCATACCACATTATGTTTCCATTTATGATATTATATGGATGCGGCACATTGCACCAAGTACGAAATGACACACTCTCCTATTTCAGAGACCGCCGTGGGCAACGCTGCCACCTCTCTGGTAATACAGGTCCACCCTTAACAGCCTCAACTACAATTGAGATGAGTCATCAAATATTACCAGAAAGTGGTGACCCAGATATTGTCTCCCAACATTATACAAGTGCCTGTTCTCCACAGCCGAAAAAGTAACAGACAGTTCAGGCCAATCCCAGGAGAAACCCAGCAACCCCCATTTCAGGTACCCCAAGGTTGAAAACCGCTCCCTCTACGTCACAGGATGCTACAGCCCTGCTCTCAACAATGAGGGCCCTTCCTGGAGCTGAGCTTCAACCTTGTGTACTCAGTTTATTAATCCATAGTTTGCGCCAGGCAGAAAAAAAAAATGTCTGACAGAAATAAGTCAGGTTGTATATGTCTAGTAGAGAAGCTATTTACCAATATCTATGAAAATGCTAAGGACAAAAACTCACTCCAACCACACCCTGCTAGAAATGTCTCCTACAGACAGACCCCCCCCATAAAATAGGACGCTTTGCCTCAGGATAAAAAGAAAAGCTAAAACAGCCCCAAATTGGGGCTGTTAAACAGAATAAGGTGCTGATATAGAAACAGAATAAGGTGCTGATATAGAAAGATACAGTAACTGAAAAAAAGCTAGCTGGGTGTACCTTACATATTATTGTACAGTTTGTGGGTGTACTTTTTATTTGCACTGTTTGTATATGCATAGACAATTTCTAGAGAATGGAAAAAACAAAGGGGAGTAAAATAAGGAACTTGAAAGCTCTTCTGTACCATTGGAATGTTTTCCACCCCAATTTCATAGATAATATCATTTTAAACACGTATAAGAAAAATCTATGAGCAATGAGAATCATTAGAACATAGCCCTAAATTTCTGTCAGCAGTAAAGAGACTCTCAAAGGAAGATTCAGTGATCTCCACCGGGCTGTAATTCCTACTCAGGAAGGAGAACAACACAGTGCAGAGTGGGCTTCACCCACAAGCATGAAACCTAAATGGTTTCCTACTCGTCATCATTTAATCATAAAACCAAAGGACTTTCACACCCCATACTGTAAGCCAAGTGCATAATTCTATTTTTTTTAAGATTTATTTATTTATGCATACAAGAGCTGGGGTACAGGACAGAGGTGTGGGGGGTGAGAGGACTCACCAGAGACAGAGTGGGGAACAGAAACAGGCAGTGTGACTGAAATACACTGCTGAGGGGAGCAGTGGGCGAGACAAGAGAGGTCTGCCACACCATGTGGGACTCTCCCTGGCCAGCCAGGAATCGAACTGGCACTGCAGAGGCTGTGGATTGCTTCATAGTGCAGTGCTTAATCCCTTGTGCCACCAGCTAGACCCCCCATAATTCTATTTTTTAATCAATGCATTTTCCATAATTTTAGAGGACGGAACTATTTAACATACTCAAAATATAATCCAGAACATTATGGATATCTTATTCAATGGAAACTAAAATTCTCTTAGTTCTATAAAGAAAAAAGTAAGCTGTGAAGAGCTTGGGTGCCACACCAATCATCATCACAGTTTTACATGTAATAGCAAAAACAGAACTTAGAAACAAAACAAATGTACAACAGAGGAGACTAAATGAATAAGTGATATCGTGGTCAAACAATGAAATACTACACAGCTACTAAAACTTGGCTTCCCTCTATTACAAAGATGTAAAGATATTCGTGGCATATTTAACCTAAAAAGAAAGCTGATTATAACAGCATTAGCTCATGGCCATATTTGGAAAACGACACACATTTCCATACACGCATGCTGGAAAGTTAGTAGCTAAAACATAACGTGCACTGTGGCTGTCCCTGGGCAGCAGGATTTTAGGAGATTTGTGCCTATTTCAGTGGATCATCGATTCTAACTTCCATAAAATTTTTTACTTGCATGATTTTTACTTTAAAAACCGTTGGCTAGGGCCTCCCTGGTGGCGCAAAGGGTTAAGACACATCTTACGAAGCTGTTCGCAGCCACTGCAGCATGAGTTCGATCCTCGACCAGGGAGCTACCCACATGGCGCAGCAGACCTCTCCTGTCTCACCTGCTGATCCCCTCAGCAGTGTATTTCAGTCAGCCTGCCTGTTCTGTTCCCCACTCTGTCTCTGGTGAATCCTCTCACCCCCCACACCTCTGGCCTGTACCCCAGTTCTTGTATGCGTAAATAAATAAATCCTTAAAAAAAAAGAATATAATCTCCATTTGCAAAAAATTAAAAACTAAATAAAAAATGCTTCCCCTTCTTATCCTTCCTTGGGAGACCCAACGTTCTTCCATGGAAGTGAATTCAATGGGATACATGTTTCTTGTTCTTTTTTCTCTACCCCCTTTTTAAAAAAAAAAAAAAAAGATTTATTTATTTATTTATTTATTTATACAAGCACTGGGTACAGTCAGAGGCATGGGAGGGTGAGAGAATTCACCAGAGCCAGAGCGGGGAGCAGAACAGGCAGACAGATGAAGTACACTGCTGAGGGGAGCAGTGGGCGGCAAGAGAGGTCTGCGTGCCATGTAGGACCCTCGCAGGTGGCTGGGGATTGAACCGGCGCTGCAGAGGCTGCGGGCAGCTTTGCAGCCCAGCACTCAACCACTGCGCCACTGAGGAGGCCCTCTCCACCCCTTTTGATCTTTTCTGGTTTTTCTGATCCTTTAGAACCTAGAAAGAGGGGAAATGACAGGTCAGACATTTTCAAGGTTGTCTTTTTTCCTCTTTTAATGCTCTGCTATTCTATTTAGGCCAGTGGTTCCTGACCTGGGGCTTTTGTGTCCCCGGGGATATTTGGCGCTAACTGGAGACATTTTCATTGTTACAAGTTGGGGGCTGGGTGGGGAATGTGATGGCATCTAGTGGGCAGAGGCCAGGGATGCTGCTGAACAGCTAACAGAGCACAGGACAGTCCCACCACGGACTTGAATGGCCCAAATTATCAACAGTACCAAGGTTGAGAAGGCCTGCGTAGGGATAATGAGTCTTCAGACAACATCCTAATCATCCATCCATAGCACCTTCAAAACGCTGCATTGACTATCTGGCTGGGGGCCACCTCTGGTGTAGTGGAAAATGTACTGTTGACGGAGGCAGAATATCTGGATTAAATCCTGGATCAGCTCCTTTTCTGGCTGTACATCCTCAGGCAGGTGACCACGTTATCCTGGTTGGTAAAATGGAAATACCGCCACCTGCCTCACAAGCTGCACAAGAAGTTTCCAATGGTGATGTAGAGAAAGGGGTTTTATAAACTACAAAGCACCGTGCATGCATGAATGGTATCACTAGAATGTGATATATCCAGGTTTGCTGATGAAAACACACTTTGGGTTTCAGTGGGTCTTCACCTAACACATCCCTACTGCCCCGAGTCACACATCACAGCAGCGATTCTTACTAAATACTGAGACTGAGAAATACGGAGTGCTTTTCTAACCTACATATTCCTTGGCCTAAGATGTGAGGCAGTAGAACTTAGTAACCAGATGACAAGATCTGAAGTCAGAGTCCTAGCAGAGAATGCCAGCACTACCTCTTACCAGTTGGTGACCGTGGGGGAGGAAACATTTCTCTGCTGTGCCTCCATTTCTTCATCTGTCTATCCAAACCAGAACAATGCAGAATGAAATGCTTTATCATCTAAACCAGGTCATTTCGGCGTGAAAGGGGGTGCTTTCAACGTCAACGCTAGGATGATAGGCGCAAACCACAGCCATCCCCAAGCCGATAGGGACATGAGGTCACTCTATGGGTAAGAACAGACTCGTTGCAATGACTAAATCATATAAAAGAGGCAAAGCACCCCCCTGCAGATGCTAGCTATGCTGGTGCTCCCTCCATCCACTCTGCAAGTACACAGCGCCCCGACACGATGAGGCTGAGCACCGAGAAAGGAATGGTAGGAGGATACATCCACGCCCTGTCCCCAGTGTGTGTTGGGGGGTGGGGGACTCTTGTTGTATGTTAGTTACAGTCCCCAGGGCTTTTCTTGTACATACACAGTCACGGCAGATACAGACTGACACACAAACCCAATGCCAGGAAACACGGACCAAATGTGTACGAGTTCGAAGCCTCCTTCACAAACGTAAACAGTGAAGAAGAGCTTATCTAAACAACAAAGACAGAGGGATGTATTATTATCACGAAGTCCCGGGTTCAAGAGCACAGCTGCCATTTGACTAAAGTTAGCTGTCAGAGTATCTCACAGAAGGCAATCATTAAGAAAGCTTCGTAACACCCCAAAATATTTAGAAGCACATTCCAGTGTTCTCTCATTCATTTTTACATCCATCCCATCACAATGACTCGTGTGCAGCTAGTCCGCCGAGACAGCCTTCCTGAACCCACATTGTGAGACCAACGTCACTCTGGCTCGCTTTTGTACTGAAGTGCACTTGTGTCTTTTGCCAAGACAGGAGCAGTGGATTCTGTGTGCTAAAAACAATCTTCTCTAATTCCCAATATTTACGTCAGAGGTGGCTTATTCCTTACTTTACACAAAAGTTCCCTCCCTCCTTCCCAGCCTCCATTTCAGTAAACAGTTGGCCTCAACTACTCTAACCATCAATCCTTACACCCCAACATTTCCAAACCCAGCTGCAGGGCCTCACCTTTCCTCCTCTTCGTTCACATTCTACCAAACACATCCTCAGTCAGTCTCCTTTGGGCCCATTGGAAGCCTCATTCCACCCCTTCGGCGATCATTAAATCTAAAATTCCAGGCAGGCCCCATCACTAGAAAAGCAAAATATGTACCTCTACAGCGAGATTCCTCACATACCACCTACACTGGTGTTTTTCAAACTACAGTGACCCTTGAACTGCTCGGGTCCACTTACTCACGTCCACTTACTCCATTTTCTTGTTAACTTACAATATCAATGAATACAGTGCACTACTGTCAGTGCCTTTCCTCTTCTCCATGATTTCCTTAAAACATTTTCCTTAGTTTACTATAAGAAAAAAGCACATAAAATACTTAACATACAAAATACGTGCTCATCAACCACGTCGGTTAAGGCTTCAGATCAACAGTAACAGGCTATTAGCTCTATAAATTTGGGGTGGGGGAGTAAAAGTTGTATGTGGACTTTCTACTTCATGGGGTTCAGCACCTCAATCCCCACTTTGTACAAGGGTCAACTATATTTTGAAAGCATGGGTTGCCACCAACTAATAGGCCACACAGTCAATTTAGAAGGTCCTCACCGACATTTTTCATTGTGGTAAGAACACCGAGCACGACAGAGCTACTCTTGCAACACATTTTTTAATGTACTAAAGGCACCATGTTGTACAGCAGGTCTCTAGAATGTTCTCATCTTGCATGACTGAAACGATACCCACTGCACAGCAACGCCCCATTTCTCCCTCACCCCCCTCACCCCCCCCCAGTTCCTGGTAACCAAGATATGGAGACAACCTAAATGTCCACTGATGGGTGGATAAAGAAACTGGTGTGTGCATACAATGGAATATTCTTCAGCCTTAAAAAGGGAATCCTGCCACATGCTAACCAGGACCTTTTTAATGAAATGTACAATACAGAGTGCATCACACACATTGAAGGTAACTTCACTGAAGGAAACTTACTGTGATTACACATATGTACATATGTACTAAATGATGTGCATAGTACATACACATGTACTAAATGACTGGCTTTTATTTTTAACTGCAGAACATGGTCCCAAATGGCCTGAGAAACAGATCAACAAATAATACACAGATCAGAAGTCATTCAGACCTGGATTCTGATCCTGTCTGGTTACAACCTCTGTTTCACCACCTTTAAAATGGGGGTAAGATTATCTACTCCCCAGAGTTGGCATGAGGTATCGATGAGCTGGCAAATAGCCTGCCAAGAGCACTACTTAGACACTGTACCCATCCCTGCTGCCCTGGGCTAAGTTCTACACCTGACAGAAAGACATTTGGAGGAAATATACAAAGAGGGGAAGTGCCAAATTTAGAGGAAATATACAAAGAGGGGAAGTGCCAAGGCTAAGCCCCCATCATGCAGCCCCTTTGAGATGCTCAGGGGTGCAAGGCACTAACATTTGAGAGCGGCAGGGCAGGCAAAGCTCTTGCCCATCATACTCGGTGATAAATCATCCAGCTTTGGATTCTGACCAGAGGAAGAATCACTTTCCAAGATAAGAGGGTTTCCCCATTATTCTTGGCAGGAAGTGGGGAAAGGCAGAAGGGGGGGAAGGCCTCAGTGAAGAAATAAGCGTTTGTTTTAAGCAAATCGCTTTGAAGACAGGTGGTTTTCATTTTCAGAACAAAAAAATGATGCTTAAAACAGTTCAAGAGTTGCTGAGAAGACCAGCAGCTGGCTTGCCAGGAGAGGGAGAGGCGGCCCTGGGGTCTGGCATGCTACCCAACGTGCCAGAGCTGTAAGGGAGGCAGATAAGGCAGAGAGGGTCCAGCCCAGAAAAGATGGAACTGTCGGGGCCTCCCCAGTGGCACAGCGGGTTGAGCACCGCACTGTGAAGCTATCCACAGCCTCTGCAGCGTGGGTTCGATTCCCAGGCGGATAGGGAGCAACTCACATGGCACGCAGACCTCTCCTGCCTCGCCCACTGCTCCCCTCAGCAATGTCTTCGGTCCGTCTGCCTGTTCTGCTCCCCACTCTGTCTCTGGTGAATTCTCTCACCCTCCCGCACCTCTGACCTGTACCCCAGTTCTTGTACAAGTAAAATCTTAAAAAAAAAAAAGATGGAACTGTCCTTGTCAGCTTGCAGTCATGAGCTGCATCCACTGTGACAATCATCCACTGTATTAATTACCAAGATCTCTATTCACTGCACAATTACATATTGAGCAGCTGCTATGTGTCTAGAACTGAGGTGGGGAGCTGGGGAACAGTGGTATCGGACAAATGAGGCCTCTGCCACACTGGAGCTGAAATTCTAGAAATCCTAGTGAAAGTGAAATTCTGCCCGCACCAGCAAGACGGCAAGCGACCAGGAGATGCATGAGGCAACAAGGGGTTTAGGGCTGCGGCCTAAGTGTTCTGGGAAAGAGATGCATGGTATGAGGAGGGAAGGGAGAAAGGAAACTTGAGAGAGGAAGTCCCTTTACATAAGATGGCCCAGGAGGGTCTCCCGAGCAACCCCTGGAATGGAGCACGCCATGCACGCAAGAGCCAAAGAAAGGGCGCTCCTGGGAAGAGGCACCACAAATGCTTGGGCCATAGGCAGGAAGGACCTGGCAGAACAGCATGGCCAGGGCACTCAAGCGGTGGAAGGTAGTGGCCAAGCGCGAGGCTGATGCTGAGGCTGGAAAGGTGGGCACGTGCCAGACCACACAAGCTCGCAGCCCACCGTGGGGAAGAAAATGTATTTCAATGAAAAGCAATGAAGCAGCCGGCAAATTTGGGAGTCTGAGGTGGAGCCACGTGTGGGGTCCAGCTTTCTTGGGGTGGGAGGGAATAAGGAGGCAAGAGATAAGGATGCGATGGTGGGGGGGGGGGCAGAAGTCTGCTCAGGTTGGCACATCATGATCAATGATTTTAATGCTGGTTACGGTAACAGGTCCTCAAATCGTCACACACAAAACAGCAGACAGATGACACGATGTCTCCCAAGTCAATGATCACAGCCAGCACTGTCAGAGCTCCCTGATACGGTTAGGGAAGAGTCTTGCCAGCCAGAGGCAAACGACGCTAGCCTACATGTGAGACGAAATACAAGGAATTCAGTGCGGGAGCGGGTGGGAGAACACTGCCTGACAAGAGAGCACCACTATCAGCACTTAACGCACGGTTAGCAAACAAAAAGCACAGAATAAAGTTAATGAACAGGACAGGATCTACAAAGTCCCTGAAGACACATGCACACACATGCACGCGCGCACACACACACACACACACACACACACACAAAATGTGGAAAGGCACTGGGGGACTGATGGATACGCACAGCAGTTGCCCAAAATCCATGAACAGGGTAACTGAAACAGCCTGACGGAAAGGGACCAGGACAGCGCTTCACGCCTACTTCTGAATCCGATGAACTGCTGAGCAGTCTTCACCAAGATCTAGCTTTCCTTTTTCTCTCTTGCCCTGCTGAATACTGGCATTCAGAACCTGGAAACTCAACGCTGAACTAGAAATGGTTCTTGAGAATCACCACTCTCCCCTCTAGGTCTCAGAACGCAGCCCCTGACTTGGGTGTCCAGTCCCCATGAGCGTTAACTGAAACGTTATCTGGGAGACATAAGCATAGCCCACTCACACCTTCTCCCCAGGGCCTGGGCGGTGGCGGGGGATGGGGGGGGCTGTCACCTGGCCATGACTGAAAGGACAAGCTGGGACTATGTACTTGAACAAGGCCAACCGGCCAACCCCAAGATC
This sequence comes from Talpa occidentalis, assembly GCF_014898055.3. NCBI lineage: Eukaryota > Metazoa > Chordata > Mammalia > Eulipotyphla > Talpidae > Talpa > Talpa occidentalis. Next base: position 79,175,013 of record NW_023601543.1, on the reverse strand, counting down.
AATCCATGACACCAACCAAGAGAATTCACTGCTCACAAGGGCTGCCCTGAGGCAAGCTGGGGACGGCAACATGGGTGGCATCTCACAGGCCAACACCCCGCTTGCATGCTCAGTGTAATGTGCCCTTAAGGAAGGAGAAGGGGTCAGGAGGGCAAAAAGAGATGCCCTCAGCTGCACCTATCAAGTTCCAGGTACTTTCACAGTCATCACCTCAGATAATCTGGCAATCCTGAGAAACACGATGATCCTGATTGTCAGATGAGAAAAGCTAAAACTAGGAGAGATTTGTTACTGGCCCACGGCTACGGTTAGCTGAGTGAGGGCCTGCCCCTCACCCGCCACCTCGACTGGCACCTGGCAAGAGGACAGAGTTCTGAGAGGTCCTGAGCAGACTTCTGCCCTCCCCCCCCACCATCGCATCCTTATCTCTTGCCTCCTTATTCTCTCCCACCCCAAGAAAGCTGGACCCCGCACGTGGCTCCACCTAGACTCCCAAATTTGCCAGCTGCTTCAGAACTGTTACCTGCCCCAGCCCTCGAAAGGGACACACCAAGCACTACGCGGGGGACGTAGCTGGCCGGGGCTGGCTGTGCACAGTGTCCTCTGGAAAAAAACCTCATCCCTAGCGAGCAGGAGAGGCAAGAGCCATCACACCAGATGACAGAATTGTTCCAAATCTTTACAGACACCGCTGTGTCACAGAGCAGGCTTTGGGGAAAAGAAAATCCCTTCCACCACAAAGCAGAGAACTGAGACTCGGGTCCAAGTGGAAACGGCACTGGCCACCATCTCGGAAGGGCTGAGTCTGGATCAAGTTCCCCGTCACGCCGCCCTCCGGGCCGACGAAGTTGTTGGGCAACAGGCTACAAAGATGCAGCCATAACAGTCACAACAGATGTACGGCCTACTTACAATCTCAGCCGCGTCTGCAGCACCCGGGGCTTTGGCTGCGGGAAGCTCCATTCTGGGGAGTATGAAACGGTGATTTCAGATTTCAGGCCGACTGTGTCTGCACGCTGGGCAGGAGTGTGCTCCGTGCTCGGCGAGAACTACAAGCCTGTCTGAATCACTTGGCAGCAGAATTATTCTAAGCATCCTGTCCCATACCCAACCCGCCTGCCCCTCCCACTACACATTCACACTGGGTGGTTTTTTTTTTTTTTTTTTTTGTAATTCTCTGCACTTATTTCTGTCACAAATCAACTGAAACTCATTATTCAAAATTAAGTCCATCGACTGCATTTGAGAGTGTGGAACCTTTTGACCGAGGAGGAAGAGGAAGAAGAGCCCCCTAATTAGGAAGAAGTTATAACTAACATCAGAGAGAAGAGAGTTGGAGAACCGCAAGGTCTGCTGTAACAGCAAAATGGAGATTATTCGAGACAGCTGAAACACTCCACCCAGCCTCCAGGAGGGGACATGCACGGGAAACAAAGGGCATATGGTGTTTGCTTTTCTTCAACATCCGTTCTCACCATTAAGAGCTGCACCAGCAAACTCTCATTACTTACACGAGGACAAGCCTCACGCCAAAACAGACTCGAAAATACAGCTCAGAATCAAATAAATTACTTTGCAAAGCAGAGAGCTACCCTGAGTTTTTCAATACATAGAAAGCAAAATTTAACAAATTCCAAATAACTGGCAGAATATTTGGTTTAGTAAAGAGTAAATTAGACTTGAAAGAAAGTCTATTTTTGTTCAAGTTCAAACAGTAACTCAAATACTGACATATTCAGGATAGGACTTTTATTCCTGAGGAGAGATTCCAAAGGGCTAACGTAATACCTAGATAAGAATGATTTTTCTATTATTTATAGCTAGTCACATTAAATATTCCCAGGCTAAAGCAAACAGGTTTTTCTAATGTGACTTAAATCACTTCCCACGTGTTCATGTTACCACCAGCCCCACTCTTGCCCACATTATTAGTGTCCAGAAGGTAACCTTCAGCACCCTTCCCGACCAAATGATGATGATTCCTGACTTGGTGAGAGCTGAATTGGTGACGTCTTTCACAGAGACATAAAAGCAGGCTCAGCATCACACACCCTGACGTGCTGCTCCTCACAAGCCTGCCCAGCAGAGAGGCTGCCTGTAGGGTAAGGAAAAATGTCAGGCTTTTCTGCCCTCCCGCCATCAGGATAGATGATGGATCCTTGTCCTGAATGCATGCCTGATGGGGGCACCTGGAATAAGGTGTGGGCATAGATAGATGGGATTCACCTGGGCTGAGACTGGGCTTTTAATGGTGGCGTCTCGGGGACGCCAGAAGCAGCCAAGAAGCCGAGAGAGAAGCAGAGAAGGTCGGAGAGCCCAGATAGAGTGAGGATTTGCTGGGGGCTGGGAGGCCTGCCAGCCTCCCGGCCCCCCATCACGCCATATGCCTGGTGAACCCCAATAAAAGACCTGCAAAAACCCACTAAGGACTCTGACTCCTCCTTTACCCAGTCTGCTGGATCAGAAAACCTGCCCTGTGGTCCAGTCCAGCCCTTTACACTGCCCTTTTTCGTTCCCAGCAGAGCCTACCTCCTGAGGCAGCCGATTTAATTCTAAGGCAATCATTGGTTCAGGTGAGCAACAGGAACCAAGCTCAGCCCATCAGAGGGCAGGAAAAGAGCTCTCCTTACATGCCAGCTGTGAACAAGGAGGCAGAGGCCCACTGCCCGAGTGCCATCCTAGAGCCACCTGACAACCACAGAGAAACCACATTAGCTTGAGTGACGCTAATGACGCCATGGAGGAGACAAGAACACAGGTTCCTGATGTCACGCTGAGCAGCTGACCACACTGCCCTGGGGTCCACCTGACACCAGCCTCCCGATTATATTAGGGAACAAACATCCACAGTTAACCAGACCCAGACAAGCTTCGGCCACTGCAGTCGAAAGCCTGCGGGCAGAAGTGGGCTGAGCAGCAGCTGGGTAGCCAAGAGCAAGAGTTTGTCCTTTGGCAAAGGGACTCCTTAAAGCGAGTACACTCACAGAACACCCTCCCCTTAAGGTGAAAGAAAAAGGAGAAATTATGAAGATGAGCGGCTGCCGTAGCGCTGGGCGTGGAGGTGAGCGTGAATGCGGATGGCAGAGGTTTCTTCGGAGGGGAGTGGACATGTCTGAAAAGTAGGTTGTTGAGAAGGTTAATGCAGAGGGCAGGACTGGACGCGGTGCAGGTTTTCTGATCCCATGCAGACCGGGTAAAGGAGGAGTCAGAGTCCTCAGGAGTTTTGCAGGTTTTTTATTTGGGGTTCACCAGGCATATGGCAGGCAGGGGTGCTGGCTGGGGGGCTGGCAGGCCTCCCAGCCCCCAGCAAGTCTTCACTCTATCTGGGCTCTCTAGCGTTCGTTCTGCTGCTTCTCGGCTTCTCTTTCGGCTTCTCTTTCGGCTTCGGCTTCGGCTGCTGCTGCTGCTGCTGCTGCTGCTGCTGCTGCTGCTGCTGCTGCTGCTGCTGCTGCTGCTGCTGCTGCTGCTGCTGCTGCTGCTGCTGCTGCTGCTGCTGCTGGTGGCGTCCCCCCGTGACACCGCCCTTAAAAAAGCACAGTCTTAGCTCAGCTGAATCCCATCTACCTATGCCCGCACCCTATTCCAGGTGCCCGCCATCAGGCATGCATTCAGGACAAGGATCCATCATCTATCCTGATGGCGGAAGGGCAGAAAAGCCTGATATTTTCTTTACCCTACAGTTAAACAGTGTATACTAGAAACCATTGAATGGGACACTTCACGTGGGTGGATTTTATGGTATGCAAATTAGGTCTCAATAACGCTGGGGTTTTTTAAAAAGATTTATTTTTATTTATTTATGCACACAAGAACTGGGATGTAGGCCAGAGGTGTGTGGGGTGGGGGGCGGTGAGAGGATTCACCAGAGACAGAGCAGGGAGCAGAAGAGGCGGATTGACTGAAACACACTGCTGAGGGGAGCAGCGGGTGAGACAGGAGAGGTCTGCTGCACCATGTGGGCAGCTCCCTGGCCGGGGATCGAACTCGTGCTGCAGAGGCTGCGGACAGCTTCATAGGTTGCGTCCCAACCCCTTGCGCTACCTGGTAGGCCCTAGTTTTGTTTTTTAATTTGCTCTCAGAGTTAAGCCAGTCTGGACACAATCATAAAGAACTAGTCAATTCCTGCTGTGGTTTAAAGTCAAGCAGGAAGCTTTAGGATGTTAGAAAGCTTGTCTTAAACATCTCAATCTAACCCCACAGTGAAGTTTTCAAAGTTGTCACCCCGCTTCCACTGCCCACGCCAAAAAAAAAAAAAAAAAAAACCAAAAAACTGGAAGATTATTATCAAATCACTTCAGTAGCTCCCCCTCCCCCTCATCCCTGTCTGGCCTTAGCCCCAGGGACTCTAATTCAGTGGGTTTGGTGTGGGCCTGGAGGCCTATCAATATGCTGCTCAGACTCCCCCAGGGGATTCGCGTGGAGGAACAACCCTAAGACAGAGGCTGGGGCAGGGAGGCTACCCCCTTGCTAGTGAAAGTAGCATCACCTGGGAGCTTGCTGGAAGTGTGAAACCTCAGTCTCCCTACACCCCTGTCCCAGGCCAGACCCCCCCTTCCCGTTCCCGAATCTGAATCGTCATTTTAAGTAGATGAAGGGGGGGAGGGGCAGGGTGTGTCCCTATGGCACGTTAGAATCTGGAAAGCCTGGCTACACCATCATCTGGCTTCAGGATCCCCTGGGTGGCGTTCGCTGTGTTTCCCCTTCGCAAGTGGGAGCAGTAGTGGGAGGCCACCAGCAGAATTCACATTTCAAATTTTTCTGGATCTTACTGATAAACATCTGGGCCAAGTCCTGCTCCCTCCCTCACCACCTTCCCAGAAGCCAGATGAAATGTAAAGGGAGTCAAAGACTAGACATGGCCTGTTTTTTCAATTAAAGCAATACACTTTTCCATTTGTGTTGGCAGCATGCACGCTTGCGTTACTGCGCATGTCCAAAGCTACCAGCCACATTTGACTCCTATGTCGGCAGAGCAGCCAAATCTGCAGTCTTTTAGTATTAAAGAGCTTTACGTAGAACCAAAGTATGCCAGGATAAATAATTCTTGCAGCTAATAAGAACTACTAATTGCATCCATTCTTAAAAATCAATATACTTCAGAAACTTTTTAAAATGTCATAGATTTATTTTCCTTCTTCAAATAAAATAAGGCATTCACAGGAAGCCATGGTTCCAATTGAATGTAGTTGCATATTAAAAAAGAAAAATCTCACCGTATCCTAACACCTAGCTCAGCCAAGATTCCCAGGAGATTCTCAGAACTTGCTAGACCTGGGTGACCCCTCAGGCTAATTACAGTTGTTTTAATGTAGCCAAGGTCACCCTAGATTCTGTACCACTATACAATTTGGAGTGAGGGAGCAGACTCTAGAGTTAAACCGCCCACGGGCTCAAATCCAGCCCCAGTGTTGACTATCCGTGTCCCCCTGCCGGGCAGAAGTTACTTAACTTCTCTGGCCCATGGGAAATACTGTAGGAAAGTTTGCTGTTTTTCTCACCCAGTATGTAATGCCATGAGTGGCCCAGATAACAGAACTACGCACACAGTAGGTGCCCTACTCTAACTACTGGTTAGAGAAAATTCCACCTAAATTTTATTTCCTTCATTAGCAAACACTGGCCATGGCCACCTTTTAGTGCACTAAGAGATGCTTGTGGGAACGTTGTTTTGTTTTTTTTTTTTCCTCCAATAGAAATAGAAATCAGTGAATATAATTACCCTTGTCATCCAACGTAAAGTTCTCTCCAATCACGTACTCAATGTGGTTTACTTATATTATGTGTCTTTTGTTCTCCAAGTGTAAGCATTATTATAGAAAAGTATGAATAGTGCTTGAGCAGTACACTGGTGCCAATTACATCACAGTTACTGAGATCACAAATGCTGATTTCCAGAATGTTCTGGGTAGATAAGAGCCAGACAATATTGCCTTCGCAGTATTTAATACTATATAGTAACATGTATAGTGGTAAGCCAGCAGAGGGGATCCGGGATATTGAAACTATTTAAACTTTCCATTTTCATCTGTTTTTAAGCAGCGATGACAAATGAACAAATGATTGTTCAACATGTATTTGTTAAACCCGTTTCCTCAGGCGGTTTCATCAGCCAACACTTTAACAAAAACTGAGTTACCGTAAGAATCAAACAGCTATGTTCATTTTTTTTTTTTAACCAGGAGCTCTACTTTTAAAGAACACCCATCATTCCAGTTCTCACAGTGCAATCCTGCAAGGTCAGGCTACAGGGGCCCCGAACAGATCTGCAATCTTCACCAAGTCAGACAACCTCGCTGAGCTTCCATTTTCCCACCTGTAATGTAGAAATAATCACTACCTGGGGCAGGAGCTTGAGGTGAGGATTAGCTAAATTCATGTTAGTTCCCTACAATTAAGAAGAGGAGTAATACGCCTTCACTGGAGAAATAACGAGACACCCACTCACAACAGCAAATTCTCAGTCCTTCTCACTCTGCCAGATCCTGAGGCGGTTAGAAGAAAAGGTGTGACAGACTCTCCCTGCCCTCCAAAATAGGGGGGCAGGAGTAATTCTTCTATATCTTGAAAGGCAAGAAGGATGTGAGCAAGGAAGAACCCCCACCATTTCCTCCCCAGGTTTTAGCCTCAACAGTAACACAGCTGCCAGGCTTGATCTCATCAGCAACGTCCCCAGGGCACGATTACCTGCTAAAGCACTAATATTATAGCAGGGGTGGGGGTGGGGGGACCAAGCTTATTATTCCTCAGGGCCTTTGCACTTCCTGTTCTCTGCTTAAATGGCTCTTAGTAATAACAGAAGCCTCCTCATCACACAGTCGTAAGCTACGATGTCACCTCCCCCAGAGGCCTCCTGTGAAGACTCTGGCTGCAAAAGCCCACACATTTGAGTCCTTTTCCCCTCCTGGATTTATTTGTTGTGTGTTTCACCATCTACACTTTTTTTTTCTTTTTGACTTTTTTTGCTTGTCTGTTGCTATGCCCTTCTCTGTTAGAATGTAGGCTCTCAGGAGCACAGTCCTCGTTAAGTCCTTCCTAAACTGTTACCTCAAATGGCATGTGACACCTAACGCAGCACTCAGTGGACAGAGCTAAGTGACTGATAAATGTGTGTACAGTTTGATCGTTCTAACAGCTGTGTCATATCTGCATGTGGTTCTGATCGTTTTGTCTCTTTAGCTTGCTTCTATGTGCATTTTGACATGCTTTGGAACTTTTGGTGAAAGCCAGACATTTTGTGTAGGACAGTAGATGCTGGGCTAAATGAGCCCTCAGGGTGGAGATTTATATTAGTCCACTCAGGAACCAGGCTGTGCTGCAGTGTGTGTTGCTCCTCTCACATCAGAAACCTCAAATTCCTCTAATGACCTTTTTTGTCCCCCTCTCTTGGCTTTGCACTACTCCTCAGAAAGGGTCTGTCTCTTGCAACTCTTGCTGCCATAATCCAGTGTTGTTATTCCTGAAGACTTGTTAGCATGGGGTGGGCCAGGGGCGGGGGTGGGGGGGAGTGGGTTTCTAGAATATTCTAAACCTCAGTATTTGGGGTGCACAGCGGGCTTGAGTCTGGAGGTGAGTTAGCTTTCAAGCATGTCTCTGGTCCTCCTCTGGGGCTAGAGCTCCCCCCGCTGTAGTGGCTCCTGCAGTGTCCTCAGCCCATCTTCTCCACGTCTGTCCCCCTGAAGATTAGGGCTTTGTTTAGGGTAGAAGGGGCTGGGGCTGGGTGTGGTCCCCCTTCCATGCTGCAGTATAACTCACCATGCCCAGTCCCTTGCAGAACAAACCTTTTCTTCCTTAAGGAAGAAGGAGGCGAGCAGATTTCTCAGTGGTTCCTCAGCCAGTACCCCCAGGCCACACCTTGAGTTTCCTTCAGATCTTCTGGAGTCTTCCCTGAGAGAGCCAGGTAGGGTTCCCGGAGGAAAAGTCTGTGAATGGGTGGGACCCACTGCAGCCCCACTGCTGCTCTCAGGAGTTTCGCTCTCAGCCGCCAGCAATTTGTTAAGTTTTTTAACCTGATATTTCTACCTACTTCTATAGTGTCTGGTGGCTTCTGCCTCTGGTAAGCAAATGCTCAGGTCGTGGTTCTCAGAAAGTACCTAGCGGGGTGGGGATGGGGGGGAGAGGTGAAGACAGAGGGGGTTACAGGCTAGAGCTGTAGCAGTGGAGCCCTGGTGCAGGGTGAGTGAAGCATGTACGCATGCCATCATGTGAACTGCACTCCTCCAGATGACATCATTTTGTAAATGGACAGCAAGTCAATACAATTTTATCAAAAAGATAGGGAGAGCCTATCTCTCCCCAGATTTTGAAATGGCCTTTTGTCAGTTCTCTGTTAATTTCCAGTCCATCCAGATTTTTTCTCGTAAGCTCGGCAGGGACGTCTTTGCAGCTCTCCACATCTTGGAGCTAAAACCTGAAGTCTATTTATTGATTTGTAAAGAATCAGTAAGTATGACATAATGGGGACATCTGATAAAAGTAGGTGGGTAGGTAGATGTTTATATTCTCATGTTCTTCTATATTTTAATAGTTCTGTAACATTTCAAAGTATGAAGTCACAGTGTGGATGCCATTGTGGAAAACAGTACTATAATATAAATTGACCAAAGCAGGTCTACAGCACTTGGTTCTTGTTCAATAATTTATAGTGATCGCCTGAATTTTAAAAAACAACCAGCATTTTTGTTAACACTTCAGAAACTGTTCTGAAAAAATATAAGTCACCCAGCACACCATTACATTTTAGTGTCAAAGATGCTCAAAAAGAAATAGAAAAAAATGAATGTCCTAAAAGTAAAACATTTTAAAATGTGCATGTTTCTAAATCAAAGTATATGACAAGATTACATGTTAAATGAGTCACTGTCCTTAAAACTGATATCCAGTCATTATTATTAAAATTCATGGAAATGTGAAGTTGCCAGTGTACATGCCGGAGGGCCAGAGACCACTCAGCAAGAGCCGGATCCCAGGCTGCAATGCGTCACGCAGCACCTACTAACCTAACATCGCAACCCTTTGAACTGCCGCCCCTTCTCCACCCACATTCCCAATTTAAGATAATCAATAGCTAGACATAAAATGAAAGCAGCAGCAGCTTAGTAAAACTCACCTCACGGAAAGGACTTTCCCTTTGTACTTAAATAATTCACTATCTTAGATAACAGCAAATAAATTATACGCTAGAAAAAAATGAACCATTAATGACTCCAAAACATCAGGTTAATCTTAAGGACTGTATGTTAAATTCAATTAAACCAGATGAATATTTAACACACTCCTTCTCTATATTCTACTCTGGGAAAAAACGGGTAGATATGAATTAGCTATGAATTCTGGCCATCATGACAGACCCAGCAGTGGGGCCCAGGGCTGAGAGGCGCCTGCAGGGCTGCACAGTCCGGGAAAGGCTAGTGCACATGCAGGTCATGAATGGCCCTACAGAAGTTTCATTAGCAGAGTGGCTTTAGATTTTTTTTAAAAGATTTATTTATTTATGCATATAAGAACTGGGGTACAGGCCAGAGGTGCGGGAGGGGGCGGTGAGAGGATTCACTAGAGACAGAGGGGGGAACAGAACAGGCAGATTGACCTAAGTACACTGCTGAGGGGAGCAGCGGGCGAGTCAGGAGAGGTCTGCTGCACCATGTGGGTAGCTCCCTGGCCAGGGATCGAACTTGTGGCTGTGGATCACTTCATAGGTTGCATCCCAACCCCTTGTGCCACCAAGGAGGCCCTTTAAATTATTTTTATGCTTCACTATTCATTTGTACATCCCAATTAAAAGGGGAAAAAAAGGACACAGTTTTTAGTAAAGTGGATGAATCTTCAACTGGCCTTCATTAGAATGAATAAAAACAGACCTAAGTTTGCTGTAATAAGCCTAAAATGAGGAGGGGGAGGGCCTCTGCCCATGATGAATCTGTAGCTTTAATTACCATGTGTGGCTCTGTGAGATGCACTCCAGGTAGAACTGCAACAAGGGTGACCATTTAGACAGCTAAATAACATACTTGTCAAGTGCACTGTATTTACAAATCAGCTACATCCTGCATTACTACAGGCCTGAAACCAGTATCCAGCATCATCTCAAGGGCTGAGACTATGTTCAGCTGAAAGCCGGCAGTATCCTAGAGTGGACTGTTACCTTAACATATCTGTTACTGGAAACCATTCAAATTCAAGTTTTAAAATAAAAGGATGCGCTAAACTGAATCAAAACTCTCAGGTCTGCGAAAAAAGTGAGGTGTGTGGATTTTGAACCACCACTGACAGGAGAAACACTACGATTGCAAGGATTATATGTACCAGAGATTACCTGTCATGTGACAGTTCAACCACATAACAGAGAGGTCCCTGAAAAAAATATCAATAAGCACAAAGGAGCGATGTCTCGACATGTGAAACCACACAAACCTGCCACGTTCCATATTCAGATGTGTTTCAAAGTCCAAAATATGTGCCACCGGCGCCCAATGTCATCATTACCCGTTTAACACAGAATGGCTGAAACTTCTTTCATAAGGCAGATTTTTTTTTATAGTCAGGTTGGCAATTATCCTAGTTTCAAGATTGGGAAAGAAAAAAATTGTGCACACACTCATGATTTTGCAGCTGAGAGAAACAGTTCAAGATTGAATTGTGAATACAAGCCAAGCTGTTCAACAGCAGTTACAGAATGACTATAATAAAGCCGATTCCTTTTCTATTTGCGCCCAAGAAGGCCCCGACCTTACAGTGTGAATACAGGTTTAGCTGTTATAATTTGATAACATTTATGGGTTTAAACAGTTGCAATGCATCATTTGCCCATAATCTGTCAACCTATTGATTTGGATGTCATTTGTTTACCATGAATTGTATGTGGTCAGAGAGCAAACCCTGTGTGACCGAAGACTTCAGCAGCTGGTGTCACATTTAGAAGAAATACCGTGCAAACACGCACAGCCTCGCAAAGACTCTCTTCACATTTTAACACTTCAATCAATGCTGATTATATTTTATCATAGTCATGACTAAAATGTACACCTGTAGTCAATATTTTAACTACAATTTTATTTTTTTCTTCCATGTGTGCAAAAACAGTTCCTTTGTGGTTTTAAGCAGGCCCCCCGTGACTGATAGTAGCTATTGCAGATCGGGACCATGGCCTCATTTTTATGGCCAGGAAATTACATCCTTGAGAATGTCGCAGGGCCGCCTCAGAAGAAGGGCTTCCGGAAGAGGAGGCGGAAGTCAGGGCGACCCCACAGCACCTGGGCGGTGGTATGCCTCGCCTGCCACTGCTGCCCCAGGCCTTTTTAGGAAAGCAAGGTTCTCACGGGCTCTGGGCCTCCATCTGGGACCACCTGCCTCAAGAAACCCAGGGCAGGATGTGGTTGGACTTGGACAACTTTTCGGCTTACAAATGCAAGCAAGCCCACTTTGTTTTCACTGAGACTCCCAGACACAGGATATCATTTTTTGCTGGTTTTCTTGAGAAAAACCTGGTGGTCCCAGAGGAAATACGATAACAAATGAAACACTCCTTTCTTCATGACCAGCAAGAGAGCTCACGTAGACTGATTTCAAGCACCTCATTCCAGAAATAGCTAAATGTGTGTGAGAGGGTATGTGGCTTCTGCCGTAATGTGTGTTATGACCACACTGAGCAGACCTTCACATTTTCACCTTTACTCTCCCTGAACTGCCCTCAAAAATTTCTGCTCTAATCTTCCTCAGTGGCAAAGTTGAAAAATTTACCCCTGAGCCTGAGGGAATTTGTTATTTCAAATCTTGAGTTAAGAAACTAAAGTAAAACAACATGTCCCCTGGGCCCCCTCGCAGCGTGTGCCCTCCTGTCACTTGAGGACAGAACTTGTGCCTTCAGCCCCTGCCTCCACTTGCTTTCAAATTAAGGCCATGCTCCTCCCGGGCAGACCCTGGCCATTCACCAACCTGCAGGCACGGGCTAGCGCCTGGCCATCTCTGCCCATTTCTGTTTCTTCTGTCAGGCAATCAGTGCTCAGGAGCTCCCTGCCAGGCAACAGGAACTAAAGAACATCTCAGCCTGGGGTTCTCACAGCCCTGGGCCTCTCACCTTTCACGGGTGTTGTCACCTACCCCTCAGAAGCCTCCTGCGCTAGACTTACCTCTGCTTCCACTGCCCATAACACCAAGTGACAAACACCATCTCCGAATATTCCCAGTCCCTCAGCGTTTAAGAGTTATGCTAATATTTGTCGACTGGTGGATATGGATCAAACACTACTAAGTTGCCCTACCTGCTTGATCTCATGCATCCTCCAAGAACACCAGCCAAGAGGGAGGCCACTGGTGTTGCCAGTTCCATTTTTCACCAGAAGAAATAAATGGATACCCTGAGAGATGAAATAACTTCCCCAAGGTCTTGGAGTTAATACACCAGGACTCAAGCTTCCAGAATCATTAGGCCCTTTTGCTCTGGGCCACGGCTGAGTCCCCGAAGATGGGGCCTGGGGCTCAGCAGCCCTGCACTCCGGAAGCTGGCACAAGGCCGAAATAAAGACATGCTGAGTGCAGCTGACCAGGCCCGGCTCAAAGGTCACAGAGGAAAAGGTTGCAATGACTTGGTAGAAAGCTAAAAGCACAACAGGTTTTCTTCGGCATGCGGCGTTTCTGTGGGAAAGGGGAACACAGACTTTTCCCTCTTATCTATGCTGCAGCTGTTTCCCTGTATATTGCTCTAACCTCCCCCTGAAAAATGAAATCGAACAGTACATCAAATGAAATGGTATTTGGAAAAGGTCACCATTAAGTGAAAGTTGAATGGATGACTTGAAAATCGAAAAAGTCAAAGTTCAGTTAGCATGCAACTTGTTCGCATCGGAAAACTTTTATTCCAAAAATGAACATTTTTAGTTCAAACAACTACCATTTATTCCCTTTCCTTCTCTTCAGTAAACTTAAGGCAGCACATACTCCTTAAGGCTTCCATGAATAAAGAAGATTTCATGCAAGGTATCAGATTTACTCTGTGCTACAAACTTGGAATGTGCTGCTTCCTACTTTTGGAGATACTGACTTTTTTCATGTCAAAATTTATCAGCCTGAAAATGTGTCCATTTGGTGGGTATGTGAGCATTTTTTTTCAATTCTAATTCTTTCAATGCAGTTTAAAAACCAATAACACTGATCAGATGGGGGGAAAATTAGAGATATTTCTGTACTTAATGAATGCAGGACATAATAGAAGAGTGTTCAATTTTTTGTTCCCAACCATAGCAATTTCCACCTAGATGTCCATACTTGGGCTAATTCTGGAAAGGAAAAAAAGGCTGTACTGTGTGTTCTCCTTATACCTGGTGCTCATTAATAGTAATAATAATAATAATGTGACATTGGACCCAACAAACATTATTTATCCTGTTTCCAGAGCTTCCCAATATCTGTCTCACAAGGAAATACCTCTACCATAATATTAGCATTCTCTTTCCTGCTTCAGAGAGGGCAGGAACCTTCCCAGGCTGCTCAGCTGCTGACCATGGGCAGGATCTGAGCCCATGCCTTCCCCAGTGGTGGGCAGCTCCTGCCCCAGGCTGGGAGTCACCTGTGGGGGGGGGGGGTCTGGACACAAGCCATCACTCCCCAGCCCCTTCCTCGAGCACCTTCTCCCCCTGCCTTCCAGAACATTCACTTGTCTGGCTCTTCTCCCCTTCTGGACATTCCCTCAGTCTCACAGTGGGTTTTACTCCGCACACTGGAGTCCCAGGGCTCTCCTCTCCTCTGGCCACACTCCCTCCCTGGGTGATGTTGTCCAGTCTGGGCTTTGAAGGATTTGCAAATTCCTATCTCTAGCCTGGACCTAGCCCTTGAGCTCTAGGCCCACATCCTTAACATGCTGGCCCACTGCTCAGTATAAAACCTTAGGGGCCTCACCCCCTCCTCTCTCTCTCACCACATATCCAGTCTTGTCAGCAAATGCCAGTGGCCCTACCTTTGGAAATATCCAGAATCTGACTGCTTTTCTCCCCTTCCCTGCCATCCCTCTAGTGTTCCCAATTCCTGCCTTGACCTCTGAACTGCTCTCCCTGTGTCTGCTCTTTTCCCCTGCAGCCTGTTCTCAACTGGACAGCCAAAAGGATTCAGTCAGAGCATCCCTAGTCATATCACCCCACTGCTCAGAGCTCCCTCCAACATCCCCATGTCAGAGCTCAAGTGTCACTGTGTCCTACCAGGTCAGGAGCCCCAAAACCCGAGCCTAGCTCCTGCTGCTCTCCTGGCTCTCTCCCCTCCAGCACAGTGGTCTCTATTGCTCCCCCAACGCACCCAGCACTTTTCCTCCACAAAGTCCCCACACACGCCACAGCTTCTCCCTGAAAGGCTTTCTCATGGATACCACAGGGCTCCCCTCCTTACTTCCTCAAGTCTTAAAGATCCCATTTTCAGTGAGGCCTTTGCTGGCCTCCCTATCATCAAGTGCAATCCCACCCCCAACGCTCATTTCCTCCTCTCCCGCTTTCCTCTCCAACCTACTACCTAATGTAGTGGCTATGTTCATGGCTCGTGGTCCACCTGCCCCACTAGAATGTAAGCTCCCCGAGAGAAGGGATTGTCATCTAAAGTATTCGCCAACATGTTCCCTATCACCTAGAAGACAGCAAATACTCAATCAACAGTTGAAGGATGGATAAATGAATGAAATTCAGAGCTTCCTTATCTTGCCTAAGGTAGTAGAGCTCAGCTCTGACACCAATTTGTCACCAATTTGTGACAAAATAAGGATACTTGGAACTGGAAGGGATTATGCTAAGCAAAATAAGCCAGAAGGAGAAAGATACACACTGCATGGTTTCACTGTATGTGGACTACAGAGAAACCAAACCCTTGAAAGTTGACCATAGATCTGAGCCATCCAGGAAGGGATGAGGAGGGAGAGAATGGTTGGGGGGGGGTGTGGAGCACAAGGGCCTGTGGTGGAGGAGGACTACCGGTGGTTTGGTGGTGGGAGAGAGAGCTGTGGTGACCACACCTGAGGGGAGAAATCCTAGACTGTCAAGAAATTAATGAAGGTTATAAACCAATGGTGCTTCATTAGTGCTTCATTAAATATATTATCTCTATATAAATGTATATATTGAAAGATTAAAAAATAAAGATAAAGATGCTTGACCTTCACATATTCAGATATCTACAAACCTGATAAAAATTCAAACCAAATTATATGTCAATTCCCCCAGCTCATTTGGTACTTTCATTAACCTCATATTCACTTGGAAAACAAGAAGGATTTAAAACACAACTTAGAAAAAGTAACATCCACCTGGGAACTCTTCAATCACAAGAAGCTGAAGGATGAAAGTACCTCAATCCCTGAGAAAAAGTAAACAAATCAGATGAAAATAATTCTCAATTTTAAATAAAAATTTTAAATCTTAAGCTGAAAAAAACCCACTGTTAATATTCTAGCATCTTTTCCCCTATACACAATTTTGATAGTTTGTACACCATTCTGCATATGCAATACATAGCTTTTTGGGGGGCCTCCCCAGTGGCGCAGCGGTTGAGTGCTGGGCTGCAAGGCTGCCCACAGCCTCTGCAGCACCGGTTCGATCGCCAGCTGCCAGTGAGGGTCCCACATGGCGCGTAGCCCTCTCCTGCCGCCCGCTGCTCCTCTCAGCAGTGTACTTCGTCAGTCTGCCTGTTCTGCTCCCTGCTCTGGCTCTGGTGAATTCTCTCACCTTCCCGCGCTTCTGACTGTACCCAGTGCTTGTATAAATAAATGAATAAATCTTAAAAAAAAAAAACATAGCTTTTTTCTCTCTCCTGACAGCACACATGCTTTCTATATTACCGCATACACTAAGATACCCTGAATGTTCAGGCTAGGCAGTATCTTGAGGCAGCAGGTAATGATGTCTAAGCTAGTTTAAAGAATGCGAGCATCAAACAAAACTGGAAGCCTGTGCCACCTTCAAATCAACCACCAGTGCCACCTCTGAACCTGGCTCCAGCGTATTCACAAGAGGCCAGGGGCCTAAGTTCCTTTGGAATCCTCAAGCCACAGAGCTCCTGGAAGTCAGAACCCAGGACTGTGAGCTATTTGAGTGGCTGCTGCCATTGTCCAAAGACTCGAGGCCAAGCTCCCAACATTGTTAACAACCACAAATTAGAAACGGGCAGCAAAAACAGTCACTCAACAAACATGGAGAAGCACTGCTGTGCACCAAGGACAAGATGCCACACAGAGGCCAGGAGCCGGGCAGTCCCACAAGGAAGAGAGACAGTCGTCAAGTAAGCACACAAACAGATTTAAAATCCCAAGAGTGACAAGTGCTACTGGGGAGAGAAACATGCCACGGCTAAAGTTTATAAAAATGGGTATTCATGAGTGAGGAGGTCAAGGAAGGTTTCCCTGGGAAAGCACGTGCTGAGTTCCGGGGCTGAGGCATTAGCCAGCGCAGCAATATCAGGTGGGAGATGGAAGATCAGAAAGCAAGGTGGGGGTCACAATACACAGGCTCTTGCAAGTGGCTGTATTCAAGAGTTAAATCCTAAAAATAGAGGATGGCCAAGGAAGGATTTTAAGTGTGGCGTAGATGAGGAAGGTATGATCTGATCATTTCAAGACCATCACTGTGAAGCAAAAACAGAAGGGGCATCAGAGCAGACCTGGGGGGAGTTTGCCCCAAAAACCTGACCTCAGGGCAGGATCCCCATCCAGGCCCTTTCCTCAACAGTCTCTGAGGCCTGTACCTCCTCTTGCCTACCTACCCCACTTGCCCCTCCTCCACTGGTCTCCGCTCCTCCTGTTCTACTTCTACCATTGGGTCAGCCAGTGTCCACGTCAATCACAGCCAGGCCAAAGGCATTGCCTCCCTTACCTGCTCAAAGCAGGGGGCAAGTGCCCCTAAATCCCAGGGTGACCACAGCAACACATTGACAGGATCTGATCGTCCAGAGAGATGACTGGACGCCCTGGATAGGCTGGAGAATGTAGAGTCTGAGAAAGGGGTATTTAAAATTTTTTTTTCATTCCATGGAAAACAAGAACAAAAGTTAGAAATCCTTTAAAGTGCTAACGCTGGACTCATGATCAGAGATACAAATGGGTCTGAGATACAGCCTGGACATTAGGATTTTTGTAAAAGTCCCCAGATGATACTCCATGTGCAGTTAAGGTTGAAACTGAAATAATTAGATGCTCACAGGAATTTGCAAAAATAGTGCAGAGTCCCATGAACCCTTCACCCAGCTCTGCAGCAGTGAGATCTTGTATGACTGCAGCACAATATCAAAACATTAGTGCACTGCTAACTACGCTATTGATCTTATTTGATTCTCATCAGGTTTTTCCATGCACTGATTTGTGTGTATGTGTGTGTGTAACTCTACGCAGTATGATTCAAAGTAGATTCATGTAACTACCATCACAATCAAGACATAATTGTTTCCCCTCCACAGAGAAACTCCCTCATGCTACCCCTCTACTGAATACCACCCCCTCGCTGTCTCTTGACAACCAAAAATCTGGTCTCCAACTCTTACCATTCTGAGAAAGTGATGGAATCATACTATGTGTATACACACACACACACACACACACATAACATTTGAGATTGACCTTATTCACAGAGCACAATGCCCTTGATATCTACCCAAGCTGTTGTCTGTATTCATTCCTTTTTCATTGCCGAGCCGTATTCCATTGTAAGGGTGGACCAGAGTATGTTTAACCATTCACCCACTGAAGAACATTCATATCATTACTAATTTGGGGCTATCACAAATAAAGTTGCTGGGAACATTCCTGGACAGATTTTTGTGTGAACATACATTTTTATTTCTCTGAGATGAACATCCAATACAATCACTGAGTCATATGGCCAGTACATAGTTTTTTAAGAAACTGCCAAACTATTTATTTTCCTGAGTGGCTAAACCATTTTATATTCCCACCAGCAATAGATGAGAAAACCAGTTTCTCCACATCTTTATTAGCATTTGGAGTTTTCACTGTTCTTTAACTATTCTAATGCCCATCTAATATATACATAGTAATATATCTCATCGTAGTTTTAACTTGCATGTCTCTAATGGCTAACAATGCTGAACATTTTTTCATGTATTTACTTTCCATTTGTCTGTCATCTTCACTGAAATGTCCGTGTCTTTTACCCATTTTTATTATTTTTTTTAAAGGTAATTTTTTTTTTAAGAGGCATGTATTTTATTTATTTATTTATTTGTTTGTTTGTTTGTACATGCACTGGATATAGTCAGAAGCGCGGGAGGGTGAGAGAATTCACCAGAGCCAGAGCGGGGAGCAGAGCAGGCAGAAGGACCAAAGTACACTGCTGAGGGGAGCAGCGGGCGGCAGGAGAGGTCTGCGCGCCATGAGGGACCCTCCTCCAGTGGCCAGGGAGCAGCCGGGGATCGAACCGGCGCCGCAGAGGCCGCGGGCAGCTTCGCAACCCAGCGCTCAACCGCTGCACCACTGGGGAGGCCCCTTTTACCCATTTTTAATTGGATTTTTTGGCTTCTTTTCTTTTGCATTTTGAGAGTTCTTGTTACATTCTAAATACAAGTCCTTTGTCAGTTAGGTGGCTAGCAGTTTTCCCCCAGGCTGTAGCCTGTCATTTCACCCTCTTCACAAGGTTTTTCAAAGAAAAGTTTTTAATTCTGAAGAAGGCTAATTGATCAATTTTTTTTTTCTTAGCATTATTTTGGTATGATGATGTCTAAGAACGCTTCACCTCGGCCTTGCTCCTGAAGAGTTTCTCCTAAGCTTTTAGTTTTATGTTTTATACTCAAATCCATGATCCATTTTGAGACAAATTTTTTAATAGGCGTTTTAATTAGCTGTAAGGTTTAGGTCAAGGGTAATTTTTTTTGGCCTGTGGATGTTCAATAGTTACAGCACCATTTGTTGAAAGGTTCTCCTTCCTCCACTGACTCACCCATGTTCTTTTGTCAAGAATCAGTGGGGTCGACGTGAGTAGGTCTATTTCTGGGTTCTCTGACCTATGTATCTATCCCTCCACTAATAACACATTGTTTTGGTTACTATAGCTATTAAAGTAAGACACACCATAGGGTACATTCCTTCTACTTTGCTCTACTTTTTCAAAATTGTTTTAACTATTCTAGTTCCTTTATTTTCCATATAAAGTTTTAAATTAAGCTAGTATACAAAAGACTTTACTGGGACTATAAATTAATTTGGGGAGAAGTACAATCTTTACCTGGTTGATTCTTTCAATCTACAAACATAGTATGTCTCTCCATTTACTCAGATCTTCTCGGAATACTGTCATTAGCATTTTCTAATTTCCACATACACATCCTATATATGTTTTGTTAGATTTATGCCTAAGTGTATTGGTTACTTTAGGGACAATTGTAAATGGCACTGTGCTTTTAATTTGAGTTTCCATATGTTCCATTGCTAGGATATAAAAATATTAACACTTATGTGTTGATGTCATATACTGGGACCTTGCTGAATTCACTCATTTGTTCCAGTAGTTATTTTGTAGATCCTTGGGATGTTCTGCAAGACAACTGTGTCATCTACAAATATGAACTGTTTTCGTCTTCCTTACTAGTTTGTATGACTTTTCCTTCTTTTCTCATTGTTATGCTTGCTAGGATTTATAGTACTATATTGGATAAGACCCGTAAGAATAAATATCTTGCTTTGTTCCCATTCTCGGGGGGGGGGGGGAGTATCCAGTCTTTTATCATTTAGTATGGTGTTAATTGTAGGTTTTATGTAGATGTTATTTATCCAGCTGGGGAAATTCACCTCTATTCCTACTTTGCTTACAGCTTGTGTCATGAATGGATGCTGAATTTTGTCAAATATTTTTTCTGCATCAATTGACATAATTCTGTGATTTTTCTCTCCCATAACCTGTTGATATAGTAGATTACATTCACTGATTTTCAAACATTGAAGCAGTTTTGCATACCCAGAATAAATCCCACTTGGTCACGGTACATATTCCTTTTATATGTTGCTAGAATTGCTTGCTAAAACTTGGTTAAGGATTTTTGTGTCTATGTTCTTAAAGGACACTAGTCTATAGAGTTGGAGTTATTTGTACTGTCTGTTTAGTTTGGGGATCAAGGTAAAACTGGCCTCGTGAAATGAATTAGGACGCATTCCCTCCTCTTTTATTTTCTGGAAAAGACTGTAGAATTGGTACTAATTCTTTAAATGTTTGATGGAAATCTACAGTGAAACACTTCAGGTTTGGAGTTTTCTTTTTGTATGAATTCGAATTTTTAAGAGTTATAGAGCTATTAGAGGGTTATTTATTTTATCCTGGGTGAATTTTGGTAGGCTCGTTTCTGTGGTACCAGTCCATTTCCTCTAACTTTTCATATGTGCATGTACAGAATTGTTTGTAGTATTCTTATATGATCCTTCTAATAGCTGCAGGAGCTGTAGTGATATAACCTGCTTTATTCCTAATATTGTAATTTGCATCTTCTTTTATACCTTTGTCAGTCTTCTTTGGGGTTTATCTATTTTACTAATCTTTTTCGAGAACTAGCTTTCTTATTGATTTTCTCTATTGTCTTTCTGTTTTCAACTTCAACAATTTCTGCTTTGATCTTCAGTACTTCCTTTCTTCTGCTTGCTTTGGGTTTGTTTTTGCTTTCCTTTTTCTAGTTTCTTGAGATAGGAGTTTAGATGATTGATTTCCAACCATTCCCCCATTCTGATATAAACATTTAGTGCTATACATTTTGCTTTCAACACTGTTATAGCTGTGTCCCACAAATTTTAATACAATCTATTCTCATCTTCTTTCAGTTTGATATATTTCCTAAATTTTCCTTTGAGATTTCTTCTTTGACCCATGGATTATTCAGATGTATGTTACTTGATTTCAAAATGTTTGAAGATTTTCCTATTTTCCTTCTGTTACTGATTTCTAGTTTAATTACATTTGATCAAAGAGCATACTCTGTATTATTATCATTCCCTTAAATATATTGAGGTTAGTTTTATAACCTGGGGTATGATCTAAGTTAATGAATGCTTCATGGATACTCGAGAAAGATGTGTTTTATATTTCCGAGTACAGTGTTCTAAACATATCAATTAGAACCATTTGGTTGATGATGTTGTTCAACTCTTCTAATAACCTTGCTGATGTCCTACTTAGTACTTCTGCCAAGTGCTGAGAAAGGGATGCTAACATTTCCAAGTATAACAGTGAATGTGTCTGTCTTTCAGTTCTGTTTTTACTTCAAGTATTTTGCAGATCTCTGGTTTGGTGCACATACATTTAGGATTGCTATGTTTTCTTGGTGGACATTTTTTTCTTTTTGTGACATCCTTCTTTGTACCCAGTGATTTTTTTTGTTCTTTAGTCTACTTCATCTCGCATTATATATAACCATTCCTGCTCTTTTTTAAAATTAATTTGCATGGCCTATCTTTATCCACCCTTTTACTTTTTAAATACACCTTTATCAATATCATGCATAATTTAATGACAGGGATATATAATTAGAAATTCGCCGTTAGGCAATTTCATTGTTCTGTGACAATCACAGTACAACTACAAAAACCCAAACGGCATAGCCAAGGACATACCTAGACTATTGGTGCCACCACCATATATGCAGTCCATCATTGACCAAAACATCATATTGCAATGCAGGACTACATTTGAAGTAACTGTTCTGTAGACAGGATATAGTTGACTCACATTATTTTTCCATTCTGTTATCTCTGTCTTTTAATTGGTGTATTTAGGCCATTTCCACTTAAAGTAATTAGGGTTTAAGCCCACCATTGTATTATTTTTTTTCTCCTTATTCCCTTTTTGTTAATCTTCTATTTCCTTTTTCTTATCTTTCTGTGTTACTTGTACATTTTTTTAGAATTCCATTTTAATTTATCTATAGCTTTTTTTGAGTATATCTCATTGTATAGTTTTTTGGGGGGTTATTCATTTTTTTTAGTGATTTCAAATATCTTTAGTTATT
Source organism: Talpa occidentalis (assembly GCF_014898055.3). Taxonomy (NCBI): domain Eukaryota; kingdom Metazoa; phylum Chordata; class Mammalia; order Eulipotyphla; family Talpidae; genus Talpa; species Talpa occidentalis. The sequence goes on along the minus strand of NW_023601543.1, from coordinate 79,153,053 downwards.
ATAATATATGTAACTTATCATAAACTATTGGTATCAATATTTTTTCATTTCCAGTGAGGTGCAGAAACCTTATTCATTTAGGTAACTTTATACCTCCCATTTTAAAAATATCATTTTTTCATTATTATCTTTACAAATATTGAACATTACACCAGACGATATTGTCATTTTGGCTCCAACCATCAAGCATTATCTTAAAAGTTAATGAGGAAAAAAGACAGCCTATGACATATACTCCTATTTTTACTCATCCACTGTTTGTTGTTGTTGTTGTTGTTTTGTTTTTGTTTTTGTTTTTTACTTCAGGGCAGGTCTGCTACTAACACATTCTCTTAGCTTTCCTTCATTTGCAAATGTTTTTATTTTCTCTTCATTCCTCAAGGATATGTTCACCAAATGTAGACTTTGGAGCTGACCAGTCTTTTCTTTCAACACATGAAAGTATTGTGCACCTCCTTCTGGATTCTATGGTTTCATATGAGAAATCCACTGTCATAGAAATCATTCTGCCCTAATACTACTTTTTAGAGGTTTGAGGATAATGTGTACTGGTATTGATTTATTTGAGTTTATCATTTTTGGATTTTTCCCAGCTCCACAATTCTGTGGGTATATGTCTTTAGTCAAATTTGGGGAGCTAGCCACTACTTCTCTGAATATTTTTTGTTCCCCTACTCTTCTCCTTCTGGGGCTTCCATGACACAAATATTAGACCTTACACTGTCCCATAGGTCTCTGAGGTTCTGTTCATTTTTTTCTCCAAACTATTTTCTATTTGTGTTCAGAATAGGTAAATTTTATCCATCTTCAATTTCACTGAGTCTATCCTCTGTTACCTTTAACCTATTATTATGTTCACCCAGTGAGTATTTTAATACGGAGATTTTATTATTCAGTTCTGTAACTTCCATTTTTAAAATATCTTCTACTTATTTGTTGAGATTTTCTAATTCTTCATTTGTTTCAGGAGTGTTGGTAATTGCTCATTTCTATGGTGACTGCTTTAAAACATTGTCAGGTAACTCCAACACCTGAATCTTCTGTGTTGTGGTTTTCCCGGTTCTTGGTATGTCAAGTATTTTTTTTTTAATCCTGTTCATTTAGGTTATCATAATACTTTGAATTCTTCTTAAATTTGCTATCTGTATTTTAAGCCACACAATTAATGGCTTAAAACAATATTTTTTTATCTCACAGTTCTATAGGTCAGAAGTCCAGGCAGGCTCAACTGAGTGCCCTGCTCAGGATCTCACAAGGCTGATCTAGAGGCTTCACTTCCAAGCTCACTAGGGTTGTTGGCAGAATCCAATTCCTTGCAGCTGGAGGTCTCAGATTTTTTTCTTGCTGCCTGCTAGCCAAGGTCTGCCCTCTGCTCTAATAAGCTCCCCAAATTCCTTCTCAAATGACCCCTCCCTCCATCTTGAAAGCAGCAAGTCCTCCTCAACCTTTGAATCACTCTTACTTCCTCTTCTGCCATGAAACAGAGACAAAATTCTATGCTTTTAAAGGCTCATGTGATTAAGATTAGGCCAACTGGCATACTTCTCCTTTTTAAAGTCAACTGTGCCATTTAAATAACACAATTACTAGAATGATAGCTCATCACATTCACAGGTTCTGGGGATTTGAAAGGAAAATCTTGATGACCATTTTTAGAAATTCTGCCCCCGTCACTACCACTGGGGAGACGACAGGACAGAGTTCATTATTTAGTCCAGACATTCTGCAATTAGAATATATTAATTCTAATGGACTCAAATTGAGCATTTATATATTGCTATGTTGTGTGAGTAGGTACAGTGAATTTCTTTTATAATTTCTTTACAAATACATACATACATATATGAGTATATATATATATATTATGGTGCTTCTATAGAAATAACATTATAATATTTTCAAATGTAGACACACAAGTTACAGGCTACCAATCCACATGTTTGAAAAAAGATATGAGATTAAAAAGGATTGTGCTGCCCTGTCAGTAACACTGTGCAGAAGGAGCATTTAGCTTTATCAAGCAGCAGAATGGCGTGAACTTCTACAAATACTGTAATCATAATACTTTGAATTCTTCTTAAATTTGCTATCTGTATTTTAAGCCACACAATTAATGGCCAACTCTTGCCCTCACTCCAAATTCCTGACAAGGCAATGCACCTGGAGCAGGGCCAGGTTGGAGACCCATCATCATGGAGCTTCCTGTAGAAGCCCCATACTTTACAAGTTTAAATGTCCAGAAATATCTCACAGTAACATTCTAGATGGCTCAGATTTTGATCAGCTAGAAAGCTTAGGGTTGAAACACATGATTTCAAAGCCTCTTTCTAAGCTCAGATTCAGTTAAGAGAATAAGACTCCAACATGCTTAATCACCAAGATCAGCCCAGTCAGGGGACAGCGCTCCTGAGTCACAAGACACCCCCCTGCTCACACACGTTTCCTGTTCTGCAATGATGACAAAGCCAAGGAGTCCACGAATGGTGTGGGCTTTTACCGGCTGCATACTTGGCCTTTATGACTCCAGACCCTTCCTTAGAGGAATTTTCTTATAGGAGCAACTAAATTCCAGTTGTTAGCTTTAGGATATTGTTTTCTAAGAGAAAACTGTATGCTTGAAGTTGAAAGAATAATTTGAGCTGAAATTGGTGGTTTCAATAGCCCCAATGGGGAATAACTAGAGAGTCACACAGCTGGATTATTTACCCCTGACAGAAAAGACAATCAAGCTCCTTCTGAAACTCAAATCCTGAATACTGCAAAATATCAAGTTTCCTTACAAAGTATGAAATGAACTATTTTTCAACTACTCAGCCTCACTTTCAGAATTTGTAGGAAAAAAAGCAGCATAGGCCCATAAATCCAGGCAAAGATTGTTCTCTGAGTTAAAATGGCTGATTATCTGATGAGAATCCTTTACAATTGAGGAAATAAGTTAAGAACCATGATTCTGTATATAGAACAGCAACCTGGAAATCTCTACCTAATGCTCTTTGTTCAGGTAAATTTCTGATTCTTTCTTAAATCAAGAACAAGAACAGCAAAGTGACTACAAGCTTTATTCCAGAGAGGGGCAGGGATGCGAAACCCGGCTTGGGCACACGGAGAAGGCAAGATGCAGCAGGCAGTAACAGCAAGAGGTCACTCTTCCAGGACACCCAGAAAATGCTGCCTGCTTGCGCTCAGGCTCCAGCGCCCACCTTCCCGGGTTCCCAGTGCCCCTCACTGGCTGGCATGACCAGGGTAAGTCTTTTAACCTGGAGATGCTTCCTGAATGTTACCCCTTGTGAAAAATGGGCATGATGGAAACAGCACTTGTGCCAGAGTGTCATATTGCATTTGAAGGGCTTAGCCTCCCTCCGGCCTGGCATACAGTGGTAGGCGCGCAATAAATTTTAGTCATTGTACAGGACAGACACAAGTAGATTATATACAACGTGCCAGGCAGCCCGTAAATCTGGAAAGGAATGTAGCCACTATTATTCCATAAAGTAACAGAGCAATCAGGGCCGAAATGATAACTGTAGGTTTATTTAGCAGGTTCGAACAGAACTGCCTAGTGGATCCAGTTGAAAACTTCTCAAGTGGCATTTTAATCAGGAATATCTTTGCAGAACAATTCTAACACATGTTCTCCAGAGTACAGAATGATGGAAGGGCTGGTCACAGGAGCTAAAACTGCCATCCTGTGGAAGAAGTGACATTTGTGACAACACAGCATTCCATTTACTGTGTCTCATTTGTGCTTATAGCCTCTGGTGCCTACCACATAGCGGACACCCAGTCAATGTTCCCTCGACAAATGTGGCACACACCCCCCCACACACACATACACACACAGCCACGCAAGTGGCGACTTAATGTGGTGAGGAAGAGGAGGGTCTGCTCATTGCAAAACACCTAGAAAAGTTCCTGCTACCCTTTCCAGAGAAACAGGCATCTTGAAAACCATCTTCCCTATAATTCACAAAATAATGGCCCTTGGGTTGAAAGTGTGCTTTTTTGTTAAAGTAATATTTGATAAAAGTGATCTACTTCAGAGTCTCTAAATATAGAACAACAGCTGGAATCTCTACCACTGTTGAAGTCAATTTGTGATTCTTTCTTAAATCAAGAACCCATAGTAACTGAGTTTGATGTCAGAGTGGGGCACATCCGTGAAATCCTGACCTTCCACCTCACTGATTAAAAAACAAGTGTATTCATCAACCTCTTTACACAAACAACAAAAAAAGAGCTCTGGCTATGCCAACAAAAGATCTAAACCACTTAGCAAATGAAAGCTTGGGCAATGTGAAACCAAGCTGAAAATTGTTACCTCATCATAGGACATGAGTAAACACACCTCAACCTTTAAAATGCGCTTTTACCTAACACATACATAAACAGGCAGAGAAAACAGCTCACTTCCTCACAGACAGTGTCAGATCAATTGAAAGATCAACAGCGTATTCTTTTAACCCCCACCACAGCTTCCTGCTTTCTACATTTCTATTTGTGAGCAACAAAATGTCAAGGGCCTGGGTCCTATGGCACCTCACCAAAGGCCCCTCTAAAAGCAGGCAGACACATACTCATGTCAGCCTGAGCTATACATTAGAGGTATTTTCTTTTAAAAATTCATTTGACTGGCTCTTTCAAAATGTCTATCTGAGGACACATGTCAGGAGAACCCAGGAAAGGGCTGCCTGTACGTCCTGGGCTGGATGAAAGTACACTGTCACTTGGATCTGAGGGGAAGGTTCTGACAGGAAGACACTAGTCATTAAATTCAATATGGGGGCCTCCCCTGTGGCACAGGTGGTTGAGCGCAGCACTGTGAAGCTGTCCGCAGCCTCTGCAGCGCGGGTTCAATCCTAGCCGGCTGGCGAGAATCCCACATGGCATGGCAGACCTTTTCTGTCTCCCCGCTACTCCCCTCAACAGTGTATTTCAGTAGATCTGCCTGTTCTGTTCCCCGCTCTGTCTCTGGTGAATCCTCTCACCCTCCTGCACATCTGACCTGTACCCCGGTTCTTGTATGCATGAATAAATAAATCTTAAAAATAAATAAATAAATAAATAAATAAATAAATAAATAAATAAATAAATTCAACATGGGAAAATGAACCCTGCCCTAGTCAGGTGGCTGTCTTTCTGCTTTACTTGGCAATTGGAGGTCCCAGAAGGGCAGCCACATTTTTTAAACAAATGACTTCCAGAATTTCATCCTAGTACCTATTAGTATATCCCACATTATGGTCTGGTCAGAAAAATATCCAAAACTCAGAAATCAGGCAAAATAAGATGACCGTGTGACCTTTTAATGCCATGTTGATGCATTTTCTAATAAGCAACCCCAACCCCATCTGATTAGGGCCATCTTATTCTGTCTAAAAATGTACCTTGATTTAACTAACACTTGATTAGGATATTTAACAACCCTATGAAAGACATACAGAAAAGCAACAACGTATGCTGCTTTCTTTTTTCTTCTTTTCTGATAGAGATGATAATCCCACAGGTTAAGATTTTATTGTCCTCTAAATCATGAACTCTTTATGTACCTAACTTAATCTTATTTGAACATTCCTTTTCCCACTGATTTTTGAATCAGTTTCCCTCATTAAATGAGTTCAATAATACTTTGATGCATGGTCTCTACTTCTGTATTTTTAACCATTTACGAATTAGTCTCTGATAGTTCATGAGCTATCAATCAAATAGTCCCTGGGAGGCTGAGTTCTGTGCATCAGGATTGCTCAGGACAGTCACACAAAGACCACCAGGTTCAGATGCAGTCAGCTAGTGAGGCACAGATGCAGCTCCAGCAGGTGTGACACCTCCCCCACGCCCCCACAGAAGCCACAGCTTTAAACAGAGAACAACATCTATAGTGACAGTGAGAGAAGCAATTCCGCTCCTACATGAATATATGAGAGAAATGAGTGCTTGTGTCTTCAAGACTTACACAAGAACTTTTAGTCCTTATTCATAAAATATCCAAACTAGAAACAACCCAGTGTTTATCAATAGGAGAATGGATAAACAAATTATGGCCTATCCATATATAGGGTACTATATAGCTAATATAAAATACATATGCAACATTTCGTTATACAAAAGAAACCACATATAAAAAAGCACAGGTTATATGATTCCAATTACATGAAATTCAAGTACAAGTAAAACTAATCTGTGATGATAAATTACCTATGGGAAGGGAAATGATAGGGGGAATGTATGATGGAAATTTCTGCAGGGATAAAATAGGACTAACATGACTGATATTTACAAGGGTGCACACTTATTTTAAAAAACATCAAGTTCGATGTTTATGACTTTGGCATTTTATTCTATGTAAATATGATCCAAAAATTGCATAAATTTTTTAAGAAGAAGGATAAAAAAATAAATTCCAAAAGAAAATAAGTAAAGAAAGAGAGAGGGAGAAGAGAGAGAGGGAAGGAGTATCTTAGAAGATTCCTCTTCTATATGCACAGTAAATAAATTAAATATGAACTATCTAAATAAAAAAAAAGAAGGACAAATACAAAAGGCCATGAGGTCTAGTTGGGGACACTTACGTGTGTTAATAAATCTCAGCCCAATAGCTAGCACAATCCAGGCTTCTTAACAGTGGTGTGGGCAGGGGGTGGAAGGCATTTTCTCTTGAGAAATTGAGGCAATACAAAGTTAAGAGTAAATAGTGTCACACTCCCAGACTTCAAACTATACTACAAAGCCATAATAATCAAAACTGCATGGTATTGGAACAAGAACAGACACATGGACCAATGGAACCAAACAGAAAACCCAGAAATAAACCCACAGATTTACAGTCAACTAATATTTGACAAAGGAGCAAAGAATATGCAATGGAGCAAAGAAAGTTTGTTCAATAAATGGTGCTGGGAAAACTGGGTCACTACATGCAAAAGAATGAAGCTTGACTACCTCACACCATGCACAAAAACCAGCTCAAAATGGATTAAAGAACTAAATGTAAGATCTGAAACCATAAAATATATAGAAGGAAATATAGGTAAAACACTGCATGACATACACCTCAGTAACATCTTTAAAGACACATCACCCAAAGCAGTGGTAGTGAAGGCAAAGATAAACAGCTGGGACTACATCAAATTAAAGAGCTTCTGTACAACAAAAGAGACAGTAACCGAAACAAAGAGACACCCCACCAACTGGGAGAAAATTTTTGCACACAACACTAATGATAAGGGACTGATCACAAAAATCTTCAAAGAGCTGACAAGACTCAACAAAAACAAAATAAATAATCCAGTCAAGAAATGGGCAGAAGAGCTAAAAAAAAACTTCTCCAAAGAGGAAATGCAAATGGCCAACAGACATACGAAAAAATGTTCAACATCACTTGTAATCAGGGAAATGTACATCAAAACTATAATGAGATACCATCTGACACCAATGAGAATGGCACATATTAAAAAAACTAGCAACAACAAATGTTGGCGAGGATGTGGAGAAAAAGGAACCCTCCTGCATTGCTGGTGGGAGAACAAACTGGTCCAACCACTATGGAGAGCTGTATGGAGATTCCTCAATCTGCTAAAGATGGAGCTTCCATATGATCCAGCAATTCCACTCCTAGGTATTTACCCAAAGGACACAGAAACATTAATTCAAAAGGGCACCTGCACCCCTATGTTTATAGCAGCACTATTTATAATAGGTAAGCTATGGAAACAACCCAAATGCCCAAAAATAGATGACTGGATCAAAAAGATGTGGTACATATACACAATGGAATATTACTCAGTCATCAAAAAAGAGAGACATTCTGTTCATAGTCACCACACAACTCCCACCCGCCTTGTTTTGATCATGCCCCCCCCTGTAGTGTGTCTCTGGCCCATAGTTAGTTGCTTGTTGATTTTGACTTTTACTTTATTATAATTAGTCTTTTTCCTGGTCCCTTATTTAGGTTTTCTAAATTCCTGCTATGAGTGAGACCATCCGGTATTTTTCTTTTTCTTTCTGGCTTATTTCACTGAGCATGATCCCTTCCAGCTCACAAAAATGAAAAATGATGTAAAAAATATATAAAATTTAAAAAAATAATAAAAGAAAAAAGGATAAAAAAGAAGAAAAAATTTCAAATTTGTGAAATATTCATACAAATCATAAACATTTGACAGCTTGTAAAAAGAAAATAAACTCATGCAATTTGCAGCAACATGGATGGAACTGGAAGGGATCATGCTCAGCGAAATAAGCCAGAAAGAAAAAGAAAAATACCCCCTGGTCTCACTCATAACAGCAATTTAGAAAATCTAAATAAGGGACCAGGAAAAAGACTAATTATAATAAAGTAAAAATCAAAATCAACAAGCAACTATAAACCAGAGACACACTTTGGGTGGAGGAGGGGGGGCGGGGTTAGGGTCAAAATAAGGGGAGTGGTAATTGTGTGGGGAATATAACCAAAATGAAAATGCATACATTGTGCAAAAATGAAAAATGATGTAAAATGCATATAAAATAAAAAAAGAATTTAAAAAATAAAAATAAAAGGCCACTGACCATTGTACTGGTGTAGAGAGGCCAAGCAAAAAAAAAAAAAAAGTAAACAGTGAATTTCAACACTATGGGCAATTATGCTCAAATGAATCTGATAAATGAATCAAGAAAATGCTTAAGATAAGCTCTCTGACAGCAGTAACATTGGCATAAAGGCAGACAAACAATGGGATTCCACAAGATTACCCAACTCAATCTGGGGACAAATTATTCTTAAGCTAAATATGGCTAAATAGTAAACCCACTTTCAAAACCACAAACTTATGTCAATGTGATTATTATTACTTCAAGATGTATTTTCAGCTTCTAGAACTCTCTATGGCAGTTTGCATTATTGTTAAACTCCACTGCATCCACCTACTAGATTTTCAATAATAGGCCTAAAACATTCCCAGTGGGTGAAGAATTGAAAATAGATTCAGCCATCTGAAAGAACAGACGTTTCTTTTTCTGCCCGATGTGACAGCCTCAAGTGGTGCAGTCCCAGCCATTCCTGCCACATCCTTTCTGCCCTGGCTGGAATGAACGCCTCCCAAGAGCATAAATTCCCCTGCCTGGAAGTTTTCTCATCCAGGTGAGGCAACTAGTGAGCAAGCAAGAGCAGGGCACTGGGGCCAGGGAGAGGCCCCTTCACTGGTAACAAGGACAGCAGCACACTCAGTAGGCCTCATGGGAAGTGATTTCCCACACAGTCCCCTTTAATCCTCAGAGTGGTCTGGTGAGGTAGTCAGACTCTCAAGCGGAAACAGATGGCACACTTAAATTAGGGCAATCTGAGGTAGGATTAAGAGACTTTTACAAAGTGGTGAGATGCGGAGAAACTTGAGGCAGGGGCCCGGAGCTAGAAACAAGGAGAGCCCAGGCCTGAAGACATGAGGCAAAAGGAGTGTGGAAGACTTGAGGGGAGCACACAACTATTTGGCCAATGGACAGAGCCAGCCTGAGGCAACCCCAGGCAGAGAGCTTACGGGATAATCTCTGACCTCCCACTGTCATCTCCTGCTAGCATGCTCCTTGAGCCAAAGCCCACAGAAAGCCACAGGACAGGAGCCCACTACTCAGCCCAAACCAAGGCAGAGCAGGTGGAAAAGGCGGGAGAGAGGCCCCGTTTCTGGGATCAGGTCCACAATACCCCTTCACAGTGAGGAGTTCCTCTGTCCCTGAGCGTTTCCTGAGTGCGAAAGGTAGAAGAAGGCCAGGTTCCAAGCCTGCCTGAGGTCTTCCTGTCCTAGGACACACGACCCTCCAGAAACACTACAGGTCCACAGTCCTGTAGTCCTGAGCAAAGCCCAACTCAGAAGTTCCCTGCATCTGTGTATTGGCAGCTTGGGAAGAGCAAACAGTATGCATTAGAGGATTATAAACAGGGCCTACCCTCAAAACTGGAGCAAACACCATAGTCCCTTCTTCTCAGGGTCTTCCCCTCTTTTCCAGTTTTTCTCTTTCCTACCCGCTCCCCCCACCCCCGCCCCAGGATCCTCTTCTCTTTCCCACGGCGGTCCTTCCTCCTTCACCTTTACTGCAAGCTTTTTCCTGTTTCTCTGGAAAAATTCTCCTTCCACACCAGAATTTGGCTCATATTCCAAAGTGGTCCTTGTCCCAAATCTGGAGGTTTTGTTTGAAAGGGCAAACAAATGAACCCCCACTTACATATCAACAGTCAATTCCTGGTGGCCCACATACGATCATTTCCAACTCTTAAAAAGGAGGAGAGCTGCGAGGTTCAACTGCAATCCAAGAAAACAGAGTCTCTACTCCCACAGCCGCTTACAGAAAGCAGTGCTTATCAGCACGTTACCAACAAAACCCTCGGCAGCTTTATGCACACCAGAAAGAAAAGAAAAAAAAAAGAACTGTTCTCAGGATCACGCTGAGGCAAGATTCTGAAGAGAGATTAGACTGGGTTCCTATTTGTCTAGACCAGGTGGCGTGGGAGAGGCAGAGGCCAGAGGCTGGAAGCCGGCAGCACAGCACTGGTTTTTGTGAACAACTCCTTTTCATAAAACCTTCCCATGGAGCCCTTCAGGCAATTTGAGGGGGACACCTGCTTCTCTGGACCGAGCATCCCCCATGCCTCCTGCCCCCCGAAGCCACAGGTCTTAGGGACTGACGCCATGGAAACTACAGCGGGAGCCCTGGGGATTTCTGCACCCAGCCCTTCCTGCAGAGAACAATCTAGTCTCCTCCAGCATCAGATAGTAAGTTCAGGGAACAGGGACTTTTTGGATCTATATGGTATTTCCCATCGAGAAGAGCCGCTAGGTGACCCTTTCACACGCAATTCCAACTAATATTTACAAGTGTGCGGTACGCAATTTCTGAACATGAACACACTACTTTTTGTAATTAATACCCGGATGACTTCTGCAAAGGGCATAATTTTCAAAACCGTACTGAAAAAAAAAATAGATTTTCATCAATGCTTCATGACCACACAAGGGGAAAGGAGAATAATATCGCTCCTATCAAAAAAAAAAAAATATATGATTACAAAGGCGGAAAAGAGAATAATTGGAATTCTGCATTTAATGTGTTTGGTACTTGACTGAAAGGGTCGAAACTGAGTTTCACCTCCATTCTGAATGGAATGGAAATGGGTAAAATTCTTTTCAACTTTCAAAGCAAATAAATAAGTACAGAAATAAAACAATTTAACAATCTTTACATTTTCCCAGCATTTTCTAAGCGATCCACAGTTTGTATCTTAAGAAAGCAATTTGAAAACAGGTATCCCCCAGACAGGCAAAGCCCTCCATGATCTTGAGAGCACACCATGGGTCAAGCTGCCAACTCATCCCTTCAGAGAGCCCCAGGAAACTCCTCCTCAAGGGCCCGCACACTTTGGTGAGTCGAACACACAGGAGACAGGAAAAGGGTTTCGCTTTGTACTCACTCTTACAAAGTTGTCAGGGAACAAACCTCTCCTGCCATTGATCTGTCCCTCCCACCAGCCTCCATCTTCCTTCCTGATGTTGGTGATGATCTCACCCACGCTGATCGTCAGCTCATCGTCGTGCTGGGCCTGGTAGTCAAACTCCACTATGGCCTCCACTGGAAAGAACAGAGACGAAAAGGAGAACACTTCATTGGCTTTTCTTTGTATCCAGGTAGCATTAGTTTACCACACCATGGAGGTTTCGGGGGTAGTTTCTCACCTCAGCCACTGTGTATCTCCCCCCACGTCTACCCCCCGCTGGCCAGTCACCCTCCACCACAAGCTCTTCCTTCTGCCCTCCTCTCCCTCTGGTAACCACCATTCTGTTGTCAGAGTCTAAGGGTTTCTTTTTGGTTCACTTTGGTTTGTTTGATTGCTCTTTTTTCCTTTATAGTCCACCAACGAGTGAAATGAACCCGGGTTTGTCTTCTTCCTCTGGCTTATTTCACTCAGTACAATCCCGTCAAGGTCCACGAAAAGGAGCCCTTCAGGTCAGATGTTGGAGAAGTTCCCTGCGGGGCAGCTCTGGAAGGTCCGTGAAGTCACATGAGAGGGGTTTCCCCTCCACCAACACTAACATAACAGCGCCACGCCCGGCAGCCCCATCTGGGCTGAGGCCGGCAGCACAGAAACCATGAACGCCGGTCAGCGGTCAGGCACGGCACAGGGACCGACAGGCCTCCCACAGCAGGGGCTTCGGAGGGGAAGCCACACAGCGACAGAAGGATAGCGTGGGCTCCTCCCCGCCCAGGGAGAATCTGGCTCCGCTTCCCCAAGAACAGACACGGCAGATAACACACACGGCGTTGGCTCTCGGGTGCCCCATCCCTTGCCACGCCAAGACCACCTGTGTGATGCTAACGTCCTCGGGCCTCGGTTGTACAAAATGTGGGCGATAATAACGGCACCCTACAAAAACCATGGCCATCTCTCAGCAGCAACGGCTGTGAAGGCAGCTGCCACAGAGGGCCCTGCTGGCCACGCCACGTCTCCGGCTGCTTGTGTTTGCAGGCACAGCTGCCCTCTCAACAGATGGCTTCTTAGGCAGCAGGACCATTTGCAGCCGTTTACGGGGTCCATGGCAAGCTTTTACACTTGGTACGAGGTGGGGGCAACGGATGAGGCAGACCGCCCTCCTGTTGACAAAGGGCTGATACAAACTAGCAGAAGCAGCCGATCCCGAGACTGCTGACCGTCCAGAGGAGCAGCGCCCCGACGTCCAGATGCTGCCCGCACCAGACGTTCGCCTCGACCAGTCAATTTCTTGCCCTTTTCCGTTTTTACTTGCAGTTTAGTACAATGAACGCATGGATGGCAGATGAATGAATATAAGGGTGGTAAAAATTACTCAAGTGGTGAATTAGCAACTTGGAAATGATGGTAAAACAGTGGAAAGGGAACTGTTAAATGAGCTCTATAAGGAGGCATATGCAAAATGGAACTCAAAATGGATCACAGGCATATATGTAAGAGGAAAAACCTTTATAAAAAAGCATAGGGAAAAAATCTTAGTGATTTTGAGTTTGGCAAAGCTTTCTTAAATAGGAGACCGAAAAAAAGCACAAATGATTTTCTTTAATTCAGTAAATTGGGATTGTTTTGCCAGAAGGAAAAACACAGGTTGACAGGTGAATGGGCCCGCTATCAAATGGGCTTTGCCTTTTTGTCCAATTACAGATAAACTCCCAAAGTGCTTCCAGACCAGAAGACCCTATCCATCCAGACCCATCCGCTCATAATGTCAGCTACTCTGGATAATTCATAAGGAACTCAAAGCAGAATTTTCTTTCCTAGATCATTCTTTCATTCCAAAATTAGCTGGCTGACTCTGCTGTCATAAATCTGCCTAGGATGAAGTTGAGTTGTGAACCATTCTCATCACTTCTCAACAGGAAGGTGGAAGATAAGAGCATAAACAAGGCAACCTTCTGCAGATTTCTCCTGGTTCCTGACAAGATGAAGACAGAAACACTTCAGTTTTCTTGTATCACGCAGTAGTTATTATGAAGCATCGTAACAATGAGAACCAGGTCAATTAGAAAACAGCTTTCTTCCAATTACCTGGACATGGATCTCGCAAAGCTTTGCAATAAGAGCTGAGATTACAGTAACTACTGCTTATGTGCTGGACACTTTTCCTGCATTATCTCATTTAATCCTCATAATATGAGGATGCCCAACTTCCCAATTAAAGAACCTGAAGCAGGATCCTCTCACCTCAGGGGTTAGCTGAAGTGATGGGGGTGGGGGTGTGGATTAAACACCTATTCACTGTATTTTCATTTTTAAAAGAGAAAAAGTCAACTTCTGTAATACCACATTTGCAGAATGACACTGGCCCCTTCACCTCGCCTCTAGGCCGGGCGGCCGGGTGCTCCGAGGGCCAGTGGCAGCCCGAGGGAAGCAGTGCTCCTCACCCTAGCGGCTACCAGCACCAGCTTCCTGCTCCACAGGGTGCCCCGGAGATCTGTGAGCCCTCCTGGTAAAGGCTCATTAGGGCTGTTACCCCTTTTTATTGTTTTTTGTTTTGTTTTGTTTTAAGATTTATTTATTTATTTATATAAGCACTGGGTACAGTCAGAAGCGAGGGAGGGTGAGAGGATTCACCAGAGCCAGAACGGGGAACAGAACAGGCAGAGTGACGAAATACACTGCTGAGGGGAGCAGCGGGCGGCAGGAGAGGTCTGCGCGCCATGTGGGACCCTCGCCTGCGGCCGGGATTCGAACCTGTGCTGTAGAGGCTGCGGGCAGCTTTGCAGCCCAGCGCTCAACCACTGCGCCACCAGAGGAGGCCCAGGGCTGTTACCCCTTTTAACTAAAATCACCCTCACAAAATAGATGAGAGGTTCAAAAAGGTTTGTGTAAAGAAAATCAGGCTGTAGACGGTACTCAATATGGGGTCAAGAAACAAGAAAATGGCAGAAATGACCGCCACACCCGCTCCTGGCGGGAAGCTCTTTCCCAAGCACACTGGGACGCAAACAGATGGACGAGCCAATCCAATCTTACAGGTAATAATCAAAAACTCCAAATTATCAAGACAATTTATAATATGGGTCTTCCTCCACCTTTGATATGTTTATAAATTACCTAATTATAGGATGGAAAGATTGGGATCAGCAAGACTACACAGTAAACAATAATAAATGTTTAGAGACTTCTTTGGAGTTTTCTCAATCAACTAATACCGTAATAAAGACATAGGATCTGGGCCTCCTCGGTGGTGCAGCAGGTTGAGCGCAGCGCTGGGAAGCTGTCCGCAGCCTCTGCAGCACGGGTTCGATTCCCGGCCGGCCAGGGAGCTACCCACATGGCACAGCAGACCTCTCCTGCCTCGCCCGCTGCTCCCCTCAGCAGTGTTATTTGGTCCGTCTGCCTGTTCTGTTTCCCGCTCTGTCTCTGGTGAATCCTCTCACCCTCCCACACCTCTGGCCTGTACCCCAGTTCTTGTATAAAAATAAATAAATATTTTTAAAAAAGACACATGATCTATAAATAAATATATGTAGATATACTCAATTATTGTCTAGTATTAGGTATTTTTTTAAACAAGAAAAGGATCAAAACACTGAGCGAGGCTGATTCCATGTGCACTTGCAGATGAAAATACACAGGTTTTCCAGCGGGAACAGGAAATTGTGCCAAGTGAAGCTGGGCGGGAAAACAGAAAGTGGACCATGGCTG
The DNA here is from genome assembly GCF_014898055.3 of Talpa occidentalis. Taxonomy (NCBI): domain Eukaryota; kingdom Metazoa; phylum Chordata; class Mammalia; order Eulipotyphla; family Talpidae; genus Talpa; species Talpa occidentalis. Next base: position 79,137,893 of record NW_023601543.1, on the reverse strand, counting down.
GGGAGAGGGCGGGAGACCAGGAAGGGGGTGAAAGATACATGGCAACACTAAACAGAAACCCTGTATGGGGGACTCAGTATAGAATTAACCTCCAGAACACAACCTTGTTTCTTCCTCCCTAAAATAGTAAATCTCACTTTCTCCATTTTGCACCTGCGGCTGACCAGGGCAAAGCTGGAAGAGAACAAAGGAACCGCTCCGAGAAGACGATCACTAAGAAGTGAAGAGTAGCTTGCCTGCTGTCTCACACTAGAGGGAAGTTCTTCCTGGTTTTGCTTCAATCTCATTCGTTATGATGACACATTTTAACTGGGTAAGGCTGGGGTTAGGCGTTGGGGACTCAGAGATAAAACCTAACTGCATCCTGGTCAAGTCTTCCCGATATCCCACTGAGCAGGTCTTTGCTGATTTACCCTTTCTTTAATCTCACACACATGTAAGTAATCCCATGGCCCCTGCCTGCCTTCTAGCCCCAGCTGGGCGCTGGTGGCCCAGTGCCACCTTCCAGGTTCCTCCAGCCTCCAGGCCTCACTGCTCCTGGCCTGAGACAGTCCCTCGCTGTGGCAGCTGCACATCAGTCTCGTCCTCCCCTCGCGCCTCTAGATGCCTGCTGGCTCAGGAACACCCTTACTTTCCCTGTGACCCCTCTGAGCATCCATGACATGTAGTAGGTGCTCAGTAAAGCTCAGCTTGCATTTGATAATGGCAGAGAGCTCTCTGCCCAACAGAGAGGCTGCTAAAATGCCAAGTATCAATCATATTTTAGCAAATTGACTCAGACTCTTCAGCGCACTAAGGGAGTTTGCTATTTAAAGGAACTTGTGGTTAGTTCTTTTGTAACATGAATAATCACTTCCTGTTTTACCTTTCCTGTCAAGAAGAATTTTTACATATCGGGTTTTTCTAAGAGGAGGAAACCTATACATGGCTTTGAAAGGTGCTCATAGATCAGGAGATTATGTCTCTCCTCTTCCCTGTGAAGATTCTTCCCTGTGTCCTGTGTAAACCTTGGAAGGCTTAGAACATTTGCGCCAATTGTCCCGTCACCAGCAACATGTGGCTATCGATTCCTGGAAGTGTGGTTTGGACCAAAGTGAGACACGCTGTAAAATACCTAGGAATTTGCAAAGACTTCTTAGGAAAAAAGTTAAACAGCTCACCAATGTTTACATTGATTGTATATTGAAATGAGGGTATTTTAGATACACTGGGTTGAATAATTATTCAAATTAATTTCACATATTTCTCTTCAATTTATTAATGTGATGTTTTATTAATGCAACGTTTAAACTCGCCTATGTGGCTAGTAGTATATTTCTATTGGACAGAGAAGGTTTAGGATAATACTTGGCAGACAGGAGATCAAGACCCCACATTGTACACACAGTCAAAACATTCACAAGAGCCCATGAGCACATCAGCACCCCCAAGACCCATTCCCTTGCCTTCCGGATGCTGTAGGTGTTATAGGGCAGCCCCAATACAAAACGGGGTGCCTGACTGTGGGTCCTCACCCACGCACTTAAAAGGACTTCTCCATGCTCTACTGCAGGCACACGCGAGAGGTTAATAAAAGGTTTATTTACAAGGGAAGGGGAAATGAGGAAATGTACAGCTCAGGAAGAAAAGTGGGAGACAAAGTTTTAAATGCGTCCTACCCGATCCGCCGATCTGGAACCCCAAATGGCTCTCTGAGAGCTGGCCGCCAGCCAGGAGCCGTGAAGCCAGGAGGCGAGTGACAGCGAGCCAGCCAGCCCAAGGCCCACGTGTTTGGTTTTTATACCCAACCTGGCTGCTTAACTCCACCCTCAGGTCCCAGCCACCTTCCCTTTGGTGGTGACTGGATTTGTCTTTCCCGATGTCTTGATGGCTTTGGTCTGGGGTAGGGGTGGGGTCCACAAAGCCTGCATGGGATTAGCTCAGGACATCCTTTCCCCCTGACATAGGTAGCTGCAGCATGGATAAAACACTACCTAAGGTTCTTAAATGGTATCCTTTGGGAAACTATCTCTGGGCATGAGCACAAAATTAAAGCATTAAGCTAAATAAAATATCAGAGGTGTAATTAGAGCAACAGTAAACAAAATCCCATATTTAAAGACACAATAAATTACGAAACTTTAGAACATCTCCCTGTCAGAAAAATAGCACCCTCCGGCTGCCTGCTGTGCCAAAAGCCAGCCTCCACGATTTGCTACACTACTGTTGCTGCAGGCGCTGAAGCTACAGTTAACCCTGCAACAAAAAGATAAAGCCAGAGGAGATAAGAGATCTGGTTCCAGTTGCAAATGGCTTCAACCTCCCCTATCACTGCCTTCAAACTTGCTGGAATGTCTCCTCCCCCAAAAGATGAAATGGGTGGTTTTTTATGGTGGATGGTTAAAACAGCTGCCAGGCAGCTTCTCAAAGGAAGTTCTGCCCGTAGCAAATGGAGGCTCCCCTCTGTGGCCAGGCCCCTCCCAGCCTGTGCTGAACTTCCTCCCTCCCTGCGCTCACTGCGCTGCAAGCTTCTAGCGCTCACCCCAGACAGTAAGCTCCATCTGGGAAAGGCCCTGGTCCTTTCCAGGAGTTACCTTCCTGGCCGAGCATCATATGAGCCTTGATAAATATTTGGAAAAAGCAGAAATGATGGAAAATAAATGTTCCAAATTAATTTCCTTCATTTATATATACATACACAGGGGGTCCTCAAATAATATCTTTACATTATCAGTTTGCTATAGCATCAATGAGGAAAAAATAATCCCAGATGACATTGAGGGAAATAGAGTTATTCAAGGATGTAGCTTTGCTATTCGTCATTTCACTTAAGGTCATAGTTTCCAAGATGACATTAGGTGAGGACTTAGAAGATGTCACAAGTGACTCGGTGCAGTTCTAAGCTTGAAGAACGTCAGAAGGAGCTATGTCACAAATAGATTTTATGCTTACTTCATTTTGTGCATTTCAAAGAATAAATTTTTAAAGTTAATGCTTTGTTCTAGTTCTCTCAAAGAAGGGAGTAGAAAAATTCAAGAAGTAATTTTTCGACAAAAAATATTTCACCAAAAAAGGTCACGATCACAGATCTATTAGGGATAGAAAGAACATCAGTTATCTTATGAAATCCTTTCTTTAATTTTATGGGTCTGAAGGAACCAAGGCCTGCAAGGTTCCATGACTGAGGCATGTCAAGAGCAGGACCAAGCTCTCCCAAGTGACAGTCCAGGCAAGGAAGGGGCGCTCTACTGTGAAGAGAAGAGGAAACAGACCCATGAGCTACTGACTTCCATGCCACTGGGCTGGTGTTATTTTTTCCTTCACATATAGCATCATATCCAGAATACCCAGAAACCACTACGTGTTCCCACGCCAGTTAGCAACAAGCAAGAACCCATGCTCATCTATAATGATAGGATAAAATGTTACTTCAATACAAATTTTAAAAGAATGAGCTAACCAAGAGAACTTGCCTCGCTTCAAAAAATTTGGGTTTGAATTTAAAAAACCTTTGTCCAAATCTCAGAAGACAGAAAGGAGATCAGTGGTTGCCGAGGGCTGGAAGTGAGAGCGGGAAGTGACTGCAGAAGGATGAGATATATTGGGGGCAATGGAAATGTTCTAAAATAAATTGTAGTGAGTTTCACAGTAAATTTACTAAAGTCATTCGCTATAAATGTATTAAAATCATTGAACTGAGCACTTCAAATTGGCGGAATTGTATCTCTCAACATAGCTTTCAAACAAATCATCTCAGAAGTTATGACTGTGAATATTCATAAGCCACTGTGTCCCAGGGAGAGCCGAGGGTGCATTCCGGGAGGGGAGGTCACGGGGAAACAACTCCTCTCCCATGAGACGCAGTCTGACAGGCCTGCCCATCAACTTGCCCTGCCCTCTGCCAACACAGGACCCAATTGCGTCTCGCAGAGACAACTGCCAACAACTGCAAATGGCTGGAACAGATTCCCCAGCAGGGCCCCCATAGAGGAAGAGATCCCTGGCACTGCTTGGTTGCCATCTTTCCTCACCCTGATCCTCCGGCTTCTCCTTCTACCCAGTAAACCAGCCCACAGCCTTCAGGAAGTTCTCTCCCCTACCTTGGTCAGAGAGAGTCGGTTTCTGTTGCATGCAACCAGAGAACCCTAGCAGATACATGCATGCATCGACATCACAAAACCCAGACTCCTCCTAACTTGGGCTGCACAAGGGCCGGTTCTCACCAGGCCATGCTTTCCCAGCATGTCAGCACTGAGGGTTTGGGAAACTGAGCTTCCCAGGTCAGGGTTCTCCAAATCCAACAAGGCTGTGCTTGACAGGCCACCATATTTTCTTTCCATGTCTTTACAAGCATGAGACTAAAGAGCAGCAAGCCAACCAGGGGGTCACTCCTGATGCTGGAATCTGTTAAAAACTGAAAATCAGCCTCCCCTAGGTAGGAAGGCTCAGAACATAGACCCCGATGAGCCAAGAACTACCGGGCCTGAAGTCTCCCCTTGGACAGGAGGCAGTAAACTTGGCCGAGACGGCTTCCTTCAGGATTAAATAATGTCAGTAGTGGCCAGAACTGGGCATCAGCAGGGAAGGGGGAAAAGACAGAAGAGAAAGAACAAGCCCAGCTGTGAGAGAGGAAAGGAGCTCACCACTGACCCCTCCGGCAACACTGTGGACGCTCTTGTCACTCACTGCTTTTCAGGAGAGCACAGGGACCAGGGCCTCCCGGCCCATCTCTGCACTCCTGCTGCATCTAAGCATCTTCAGAGTGGGCATGAGGGGAAGGAGAACGGATCCATGCTTCGAAGCCTGGCAGGCCTGCAAGTGAATTCCAGCTTAGACATCTACTTGCTATGTGACAGGGGGCCAGTGCCTTGCTTGTTCTCTAAAATTGGGAGCTGATCTACCCAGAGGGCTGTTGCATGGCTGAGGGATGATGCCTGTAAACTTCTGTATCCCGAAACTAGTCCACGAACAACAGCCATAGTCTCACAGGCCTGGGTGATGCTGTGCTAGGAGGGGTTCACTGTCTGCCTCCTACACGGGAGCCCTTAAAGGGCAGGAGCATCTCTCCCCCCCCCCCCCGTCCTGGTGTCTGGCACGTAGTGGGTACTCAATAAACGCTGGTGATCAAGTGTGTTTCCTAAAAATGCATTATCCCCAAACCAGCCCTAATGATTCAAGCAGCTGCAAAGATGAGCCCTGTTGTCCTACTTGAAAGTTAAAGGTGGGCGGGCCTCCCCGGTGGCGCAGAGGCTAAAGACGGGGCTTTCGGGATATCCCCAGCCACTGCGGCACAAGTTCAATTCCCCGGTCGGCCTGTGGGGTGACCCACATGGCGCAGCAGACCTCTCCTGTCTCGCCCGCTGCTCCCCCCAGCAGTGTATTTCAGTCACTCTGCCTGTTCTGTTCCCCACTCTGTCTGTGGTGAATCCTCTCACACCCCCCACCCCACCCCCCACCCCCCGCACCTCTGGCTATACCCCAGCTCTTGTATGCATAAATATTTTTTTTAAATAAAGATCAAGGTCAGCATGACCAGTTAGTCACAAAGCAAATATGACCCACGGGTCCAAGCCTCTCAAGCGCAACTGTGATCTGTCTCCACTGTACTCCCACCTCCGCCCAGACCACGGTGCCTGAAGGCACAGGGGCCACCGATCAAAGATCTGAACAGGACACAGAACCGAGCTGCCTGTTTCCCTCAGTGAAGAAGCGCTTCACAAAGCCTGGAAGCCTAGCGTCCCTCCCAGGCCGCCTCTGCCTCGCCAGCACCTTGCCCAAGGAGCACAGGAACAAGGAGTTATTAAGCACTTCCTGGCTAAAATTAACCCTGCAGCCCTAAGACACGCAGCTCTTTTAAGAATGTGCATTCGACAGACTGGGTAAGAATAACTTGGCCAGAAAAAGACTTTTAAATGAAAAAGAAAACACAGAGAAGTGTGCAGATGATTTTGCAGAGAAAGAACTAGCAAAGAAAAAAGACGATTGACTGTAGCTGGATAAATCTGTACAGAGAATGGTTCTATACAACAATCACAGAGGGAAATAAATGACATCTTTGGAAACCAAAGTAATAAAGTCAGACAAGTCAAGCTAGTGTAGCCACGGAAAGAAAACATAACCTTTTCTTGGGTAGAAGAGGGAAAGCACGTGACTCTTGCTTTGTAGAAATATTTGACCATTTTTATATTAAAAAAAAAAAAGACTTGAGGGTACGTAGAGATGGCATTGTTTTCCGGATTTTATGATGACAGCCTGGTTCTCAGACCCCAAGAAACCCCAAATATAGGTGCCTGATTAGAAGGCGGTCCCCTATTTTTCTTAGTGAGAAGACTGAAAAGGTTTCATCCCAGAAGAAGAAACAGTCCAGGGCCTCCCCGGTGGCGCAGCGGTTGAGCGCTGGGTTGCGAAGCTGCCCGCAGCCTCTGCAGCACCGGTTCGATCCCCGGCTGCTCCCCGGCCACCAGAGGAGGGTCCCACATGGCGCGCAGACCTCTCCTGCCGCCCACTGCTCCCCTCAGCAGTGTACTTGGGTCCTTCTGCCTGCTCTGCTCCCTGCTCTGGCTCTGGTGAATTCTCTCACCCTCCCGCGCTTCTGACTGTACCCAGTGCTTGTATAAATAAATAAATAAATCTTTAAAAAAAAAAAAAAAAGAAACAGTCCAATGTCCACTTATACTGTCTATTGATTTGATTTGAGACTCCTTAAAATAATTAGAAAACAGTGCTTTCCCCTCAACATCCTCTCATTTCATAAGCCAATTTCATTCAACAGACACTGCATGGGCGACTGCGACTGAAACACATTTGATTACAGATAAGGTATCGAAAAGATGAAACTTCTTTATTCAAAATAACTCCCTAGAGCCCTGCAGCGCACACACTTTGTAAGGACTGCAGAGAGTCTCCAGCGGCCCACGGGGAGGGTGGGGGTGGGGGCCGGAGACCTGGCCGGGGAGCTAGAGAGACTATGACTGAAGGCAGCGAAAGCCTTTGCATTGATTCGGTGTAGCCAAGCTGAAGCAACTGTCAGAGCCAAGAATGTCGAGAAGAGTGGGGAACCAGGTCAAAGGAGGGAAGTGGAGAACAATTCCACCGAAAAATGTTGTCAGCCTGCACAGCGGGGGTGGGGGGTGAGGGCTGAGTCACGCAGGGCCCTCTGTTAACAAGAGACGCAAGCACCGCCTGGCGGGAGGGAAAGACACAGAGAGCACAGGGAGCCGGGCAACCCTTCACTGCCTTCCCCCGCAGAATTAGGGGGCCTCATTGGGCTTCATTTCTGCAGGTCTAACAACCCTGCTAAAGTGGGGGGTGATAGGAGCGATGTGGGAGACTGCAGTCTGCTGCTGGCCTCTCGCAAGCAAAGTCATATTGCCCAATACATCTTCCGCCCTCAAGGGCCGAGTGGAGTGCTTGGCCCCATGAGGCACTCAAGAAATGTTTGTTGCTGAGCGGGGGAGGAACTTGCAAGGGTATTTTGATGAGAAGTTGAGACTCCAAGAAGAAGGGATCTGAGACAAATGCACAGGGCTGAGATTGCAAGATAACAGCAAAATAAGGGCTCTTCTAAGCCATCTAGAACAGCCTTCTGGACTCTGAAAGTACCATAAGCATATCTACTTTGACCTCCCCAACATCCATCTGGGGAGACACCTAGAGCAGCTGCAACACCATAACACGTAGGCTCTTAGGGACAGTGCATTCCACAGCAAGTTTCACGTGTGATTTGTAGAGTGACTGATCTAGCATCACCGATGTTTACAAGTCTTTTTTGGTTGATTTTTTTTTTAATTGAACAACAATTTCAACTAGAAGTTGCCAGTCAAGTATCTACTTCAAGAATGTTTTCTTAATCTATTCCATTATAAATACTTTGTCACAGAATTAGAAAACCACTTAGGATTTAGCTACACAGCAACACAAAACAGAAGCGATGTTAAAATTCAACATTTTTTTTTTGCCTCTGAAAGTTGTAATTTAAGGCTGCACAAATTGAACAATAATCATTGTTATTAACAATAATAATTGTTAGGAATGGCAAGACAATAACAATAATAACTGCCTAAATAAACTGGACTGGGGCTTGAATTTTTTTAGACCTGTCCAAAACTAAAACATGAGGTTAATAAAAATAAATAAAACCAAAATGATAAATAGCCCCACACCAAAAAGCTTCTAGGATGATCTGAGAACAGCAACATTTGTTTTTAGAAATAACTGTACCATTTTCTTTTCAGAATAAATACCATTTTTCACATACACACACAAAAAAGCCAGGTCGCTTTGGAGAAATGGCTGATTCCTGGTCTGCAGCAGGAAAGGTGATAAGTCTGAAACATCCCGCCGTACAAACATTTTGTCAAAAACATTAACTATCTTGTCAAAGCAAAGAAACCATCAGAGACTAGTAAAGTGGTGTCAAAAGAAGTCAGAAGAGGAGAAAAAAACTCCCAGGGACCATGAATGGGACACTATGCAGCAGTAAGAATACTAGATTGCACTAGATTGAAACACATCCAATAGGTGTGATATTGCAAATCAATACATACTATGGGATTCGTGTTTCCCAGTGATAGTTTTTTTTAAAAATCAATGGTCACTTTTGGAAGATACTAGGGAACCAACTTACTGTTCTGAAAACTGGTAAATTAAGGGGAAGAATCATGGTCTTGCCATTCCTAAATGAATTCAGGAAAATCAAACAGTCACACAAAGCCATTTCTCCTTACAGTATTATTCTGGGTAATCAATGAAATGAAATGAGCAAATTAGACAATCAACTTTTAGCAAGCTCTAATGTAACCAAGCACCTGGGCGATGATCACTAAGAGTTGCTAACACTTTTAAAAGAGAAGACACCCATGGCATCCCTGGTGGCCTAGGGGTTAAGTCTCAGAGCTATCAATGCTAAGGCCTGAGTTCAATCCCCGGCCAGGTAGCTAATCCACACATGGCGCAGCAGACCTTTCCTGTCTGTCCTGCTCCCCTCAGCAGTGTATTTCAGTAAATCTGCCCAAGCTGCTCCCCACTCTGTCTCTGGTGAATCCTCTTACCCCCCACACCTCTGGCCTATACCCTAGTTCTTCTATGCAAAAATTAAAAAAAAAATTTTTTTTAAGAGAGAGATACCCAGGCTTCCAAGACCTTGCCGCACAGTGCAGGCCACCTTCACAAAGCAGTCTTGTCAACTGAACCTGAGTCACCTCTGAATTTACTGCCACTTTACAAGGGAGCCCAGGCATGTCAAACGGCACCCTAAGGTGCAATCAACAAAACCCAGACTGTAGGAAACTCTATAAGGAAGTGACTTAGTTTCTTTAGCTGCCCCCCAAAAATACTGCAAAGGAAAAAGAAGTGAGGTGGGGGAACCTAGCTTAAAAGAGACTCAGAAACAATCAAACAATTACAAAGTGCAGGCCTAGCAATCGTGAGCCAAACAAATGCTTTTTTTCAATAGGTTAACTGCGTGTAATAATTGAATATTTTAACTGGATGTCAGCTGGTAAGGAAATAATGTTAGTTGTAGACAGAAAAATGATATGACTTTGGCTTTGAATAGAGTCTTTATCTTTTAGAAATATATGCTGAAAGAAACTCTTCTGAACTGTTTAAATGTTCTAAATGTGCAAGTAGAACAGTGTTCTACACTGAACCTAAGAAATGAAGAGAACAATCTCAGCGCTGGCATAACTGCAGCTGCGTAATGAGTGGTTTCACAAATGATACAACTAACCTGTAATCCTCAGCAGCACCTGAACAGGGAGGGAGATGGGGCGGGGGAGACATTGAGGCAACAAATACAGAAAGTGTTTGGGGTGTGTGTGTCGTTTTAATACCTAAATTTATAAAGGGCACTAGGTATCTACAAACATTTTTAAATAAAAAAACTCATGGAAAAATATTTTCTTTTATAGTGTTATAACTTATTCTCTACGAATAATTGTGAAATATTCCTCATAATTAAATATTCCTCAAAATTGTGTTATCAGCACTCGGACTCTGTTGATTTTGGAGGTTGTACAATACTGACTCCTTTGTTGAAATACATTGTAGCTACTTACAAAACACAATAAGCAACAAGCACAATAAAAAATGTGTTCTCCACTACTTGGGTCTACGACCAGGGACCTTGGAACAAAGCTTCAAGGCCACCTCTCTAAATGGTCTGCACTTGGATTTGTGTGTGTGTGTGTTTTGAGGAGTGAGGGTGTAACTTTATTTTTATCTGCCATGCTTTAAATCCTTTTTTCCAAGCTTCAGTGAGATATAATTAACACATCCAACCTAATGATTTGATACACATGTATCACCATATGATTACCACACTAGGATTGGTTGAGACAGCCCCACCTCACAGAACTACAGTTTTCATTGTGGTAGTGGAGATGGTAACATTTAAGATTTACTCTTAGCAACTTTCAAGTGACAGCACAGTACAGCTGACCAGAGTCCCTACGCTGGACATTACTTCCCCAGAACCACTCCTCTTCTAACTGCAAGATGATGCCCTTTCCCCACCATCTTCTCCATCTCCCCACCCCCAGCACCTGGCAGCCATGCTACACTGTTTCTATGAGTTTGGCCTGTTTAGATTCCACAAAATGGTGTACATGTTTGTCTCTCTCTGGATTGCATCGCTTAGCCTAAAGCCCTCGAGTGTAGGATTCTTCTTTTTATGGCTGAATAATATTCACTACGTACACAAACCACATTTTCTTTATCCATTCATCCACTGATGGGCACATAAGTTGTTCCCAAGTTTTGGTTACTGTGAATAAGGCTGCAGTGAACAGGGGGAAGCAGCGATCTCTTTGCGATACTGATGTCACTTCCTTTGGATATATACCCAGAAGTAGGGCTGCTGGCTCACGTGATAGTTCTATTTTTAACTTTTTGTTTAGAAAGCTCCATGCTGTTTTCCATAGTGTCTGTACAAATTTACATCCTGATTTGGGGGTTCCTGAGATGTGCTTTGTATAAGGAAGGCTGTGGTTTTGGTTATTTAGATGTAAAAGTGGCATCATGATGATGGTTTGTTCTTAACAAAGGCTTCCCTTTAGGAAATTTGTGCTGAAACATGGCACACATGTGGCAGATCACCTGTATGGCTGTCAGCACCCTATCCTCTGAGAGCTGACCACCTCCTCTGGCTGACCAAGCCTCCACAGCAGCCTGGTGGCCCTCGCTGGTACCTCCTATACTGCACTCCTCAGCAGCAGGCCTGGCCGCACCCAGAGCCACTGGATCAGAAGCTGCAGTGGAACAGGATCCCCTGGGGACTGACACGCATAGTCGCCGTCGTCGCCGTCGTCATCAGTCGTCGTCGTTCGTCGTCGTCGTCGCTGTTGGTCGTCAGTCGATCGGTCGTCGGTCGGTCGTCGGTCGGTCGGTCGGTCGGTCGTCGTCGGTCGTCGTCTGACATGCATAGTCGTCGTCGTTGGTCGTCGGTCGGTCGGTCATCGCTCGGTGGGTCGGTCGTCGTCGTCGTCGTCGTCGTCGTCGTCGTCGGTCGTCGTCGTCGTGGTCGTTTGGGAAGTGCCGATCTACCAACATGGGTTCCTCACCCAGATGTCAGAAGCACCTGTGCAGCCTCCTCCTGCCTTTCCCCCACCCCACCTGATTCACATCAGATGGAGGGGTGATATCTAAGTTGATGATGGTTCCCCCAATGACTCTACACCTCCCCCACTGCCCTACACCTCTTCTTAGGAGGGAGGAACATAAGTCTGCATTGAACAACAGAGCCGGGGGAGTTTGCAGACCCGGAGCTGAGGATTTCCGAGGCACCTTCCAAGGTTGCCAGACTACAAGTCTGCAGAAGCAGGCAGCCCTGAAGGGGAGCAGCACGCAGTGCAGGCAAACCCAGGGTAGCCTGCCCTCCACTGCTGGTCATCGAGGGAAATTCACTTCATCCTCACTTCAAATGAAATAAACAAATCCAGACACTCAACCAGTCTCTCTCTGTGAAGGGAAATGGAATCTTGAGGCCTTGTTATAGGTCTAACCACCTTGGATTGCTGCCTGACTCCCTCAACCCCCCGCTAGAGTGAAAGCTACAGGGGGAGAGAGCCCATCTGCGGGGCTCGCCCTGCAGACCCAGTGCTGGCTTAGCGTCTGGCGTACGGAAGGAAGAACACAGATCTCTGCAGGCTGGAAATACACCCTTAGTTTCTAGGTGCCAGGAGCCGTTATCTCACCACATCATTTAACTGTAACAACCACTCTGGCAGATTCTATTTTCCAAGCTAACTGCAGCGGCCTGTTCAGCCAGAATATGACCCCAGCCATCAACAGGGGAAATCTGATCTCCCTCTCTGGGCCTTTGAATCTGGGGTGGGCTTCTGAGTACTTTGGCTGGGGGAGTCCAGGGAAGTGACGCCGCGTGACTTCTCAGGCTGGGCGGCCAACGGCTGGTACAGTGACATGTTGCTTAATGTTTGGGTCAGCACCAGACCACATTTCCGACGGCGGCGGCAACAGGCTGCACCATGTGGCCCAGGTGTGTGGTAGACTGTCACATCTAATGTCATCCATCACATTACACTCTCTGATATTTCCCACTGCAAAATCACCTAACAACACATTACTCAGAACGTATCCGCACTGACTATCTGCAGTTTCCCACTCACCTGCTGGCAAACCCCAGAGACTGCCACACTGCGTAGAAGCCAAGTCATCCCGAGGGGCCCACACCAAGCACTCCAATGGGTCACAAAGTTGCTGACCATCCCAGCCACACCCCCCCATGTGAGTGACAGAGCTTCCGATGATCCCAGCCCCCTGCCTCCATTGTTGGGTCACCTCCAGGCTCCTAGTCCTCCCAGCTGAGGCCCCAGGGGAGTTCAGTCAAGCCATCCTCCCCACCACGCCCTGTTCAAATTCTTGACCCACAAAATCAGTGAGTCTAGTAAAATGCCAGCCTCGGGGCAATCTGTCACGCAGCAGCACACAATTCATTGACTGGCACACAATTCATTGACAAAGATGCTGGTTCCCAGAGATATCACATCACTGGTACAAGGGCAAGGAGCTGGTGCGCCAGTCACTAGCCAGTCTGGATGCAAAGCATGTCTTCTCGCCCGTGTTCCTACTCCTATCTTTTCAATCAATGAAGAATGTCTAAGTTGTAAGCTCTGGACACTGTGGCTGCACAGATAAAAATGTGAAGATAGCGAGCTGCACACAAGTCACATGCTCAAACATACCCGGCCAAATCAGCCTCCCATCTTTTCCATCCTTAGCTGACATTGTCTCAGACAGAATAGCTCCCTGGTCCAGTATGGATCTGTGGAAACTGGGGGTAGGGGCACTGGGCTGGACAACAGGAATAGCAGCTCAGGGGCCCATCACAGAAAAGAAGTCAAGAAAGGGTAAAAGGGAAGGAAAGCTACTTCTTTCTCTGAAACTAGATAAAAAGAGGCCAAAGGGGCTATGTGTTCCCACGCCAATGTAAAGACAGAAACATGAGGGCACACAGGGAGCTGGCACCTCCTCTCCCAGGGGAATCAGGGTCATCTGTTGGTGAGGGTCAGGAGTGAGAAGGGAATCTGAGGAGTTTGAGAAAAAAGTCTAGAATGAGTTCAGTGCCAGCTTTTTTTTACAGGGCTATGTATAAATCTTTTAGGCTTTGTGGACTACATGGTCTGTTGCCATTACTCAACTCTGTCATTAAGGCAAGAAAGCAGCATGGCCAACACAGAAACAAATGTGCATAGCTGTGTTCCAATAAAACTTTATTTACAAAAGAAATCAGCAGGCCAGATATATAGGCCACCGCTTGCCAACCCGTCTTAGATTGTTATTTTATCTCCTGTTTTTTTTTTTTAAAGATTTATTTATTTATACAAGCACTGGGTACAATCAGAAGCGCAGGAGGGTGAGAGAATTCACCAGAGTCAGAGCGGGGAGCAGAGCAGGCAGAAGGACCGAAGCACACTGCTGAGGGGAGCAGCGGGCGGCAGGAGAGGTCTGCGCGCCATGTGGGACCCTCCTCTGGTGGCCGGGGAGCAGCCGGGGATCGAACCGGCGCTGCAGAGGCTGCAGGCAGCTTCGCAACCCAGCGCTCAATCGCTGCACCACCGGGGAGGCCCTCCTGTTTTTTTTTTAATAAATCTTTTTTTTTAAGATTTATTTATACAAGCACTGGGTACAGTCAGAAGCGCGGGAGGGTGAGAGAATTCACCAGAGCCAGAGCGGGGAGCAGAGCAGACCAACGAAACACACAGCTGAGGGGAGCAGCGGGCGTAGCAGGAGAGGTCTGTCGCGCCATGTAGGACCCTCACCTGCGGCCGGGGATCGAACTGGCACTGCAGAGGCTGCGGGCAGCCTTGCAGCCCAGCGCTCAACCGCTGCGCCACCGGGGAGGCCCTCCTATTATTTCTTAACAGGTATATCTTGGCACCCCGAAGGCAGGTTTAAGTTCTTTAAAAGAAGGAACCAGGTGTTATATATTTTTATTTACTCATAGCCATTATCTGGAATATTGCCATGAATACAAGGTATAGATAAGCATTTTTGAATATGCAGACTTTACTCCACAGCTTTTCTCAGTTGAGATCAAATGTTCACAACAACGTCTTATATCTTGTATCACCACGCTCCACCACACTCCACAGAGGTGTGGCAGCTCCCAAGAATTCATACAGGAAAACAAAAATATAGTTAGCATCAGGGAAAATACAGCTAAAATGCATGAGCTAGGGAAAGGCATCGATGTCGATGGTCTATGCCCACCATATAGAGACCTGCCACTTGGTAAGCAATTTGGCTCTGAGTTCCCTGGCAGCCAAATCAAAAAGGGCAGCATGACCAATAATATGGTTTACATCATTCATGGGGGGAAGAGGACATAGAAAAAGTAGGGCCTCTCTGGTGGCACAGCGGGTTGAGCACAGCGCTGTGAAGCTGTCTGCAGCCTCTGTGGCGCAGGTTCCATTCCTGGCCAGCTTTGGAGATTCCCACATGGCACAGCAGACCTCCCCTGCACCCCTCAGCAGCGTTTTCAGTCGTCTGCCTGTTCTGTTCCCCACTTTGTCTCTGGTGAATCCTCTCACCCTCCTGTGTCTCTGGCCTGTACCCCAGCTCTTGTATAAAAATAAATAAATCTTTTAAAAAAAAAAAGTAACTGGCAGAAAGACACTTTACATGTGGGGGCTTCATACAGCACTATGTTTTCAAGCTGTGAGAGCAAACCAGGTCAATATATACTATTTTTCCCTAACAGAACACAGTTGAATAGAAAGTATCAGAATATGTTCTCATATAGTAAAAGTAAACTTTTCTGTGAAGTATTTCAATCACAACTTAAGATGAATGTGTGCACCAGGTGAAAATATGAAGCATATTCCTTACTTGGAAAGCTGGTCACAAACATTTGAAGCACAGCAGGAAGAGATCAACCCAGCCAGCTCCTACTCCCTCTTTCATAGCTCCGGGCAACGAGGAATGAACTACCCTTATTACCCAGGACCACGGCCCTCACCTGTCCTCCACTATCCCTTCCCCTTGGCCTTCCACTCTGTCCAGCGGTCCTGCTTTGCACCTTCTAGGCCCACGGCCAAAGGTGGTGCCTTCGGCAAGTATGGCAGCTTGGGATCTCTCTTCTCCCAGATCCTCAGCCTCTGGCGCCATCTCTGAAACCTTCTGCCATGGCCCTGCCCCATCTCACCCCAATTCCCCTCTCTTCTGGGGACACTTTAGTTAGGGATGGGAAAAACAGATTAGTACATTTTCCCTGCCAACTCCAAAATGTATCTTCTCAAGCGTCTCCACATTCCTTTTGAAAATGTGACCCAATTATTTATAGATCTATGTTCACAGCAGCGTTACTCACGAGAGCCAAAAGGTGGAAAGCATCCAAGCGGCCATCGGGAGACGAGTGGTCAAACAAAATGCCGTCTAGCTATAAAATGGAGTGTTACTCAACCTTAAAGAAGGAATGAAGCTCTGACACATGTTCCAGCATGGGCGAACTTCGAGGACACTTTGTTAAGTGAAAGAAGCCAGTTAAAAAATGCTTTAGGATTCTGCTTATAGGAGGCAAAAGCACAGAGACAGAAAGAACAGAGGTTGTCAGGGACTGGGGATGAGAAGCGGAGAGTAACTGTCTGATAAATAGAGTTTCTGTTGGGGACGACAAAGTTCTGGAAACAGAGAGTAGTAATAGTTACACATCATGAATGTACTTTATGCCACTGAATTGCACACTAAAAAAATACTTAAAATGGTAAATCCTTGGCGCGGCAGACCTTTCCTGTTGCACCCGCTGCTCTCTTCAGCAGTGTATTTCGGTTCATCTGCCTGTTCTGCTCCCCGCTCTGTCTCTGGTGAATCCTCTCACCCTCCCATGCCTCTGGCCTGTACCCCAGTTCTTGTATAAAAATAAGTAAATCTTTTAAAAAATGGTAAATCTTGTGTTTCATATATTTTACCACTATAAAAAATATATGACCTCAGTCAAATCATGAGAAAACCCAATCTAGTGGACAGTCCACAAAATAAGTGACTAATACTGTTTAAAAAGTGTCAAGGTCATGAAAGACAAGGAAAGACTGAGAAATGTCACAGATTACAGGAGACTAAGGCGAACTAATGAAGAAATGCAACACAGGATTCTAGAAAGGATCTTAAAAACAAGAAAATATGTATCTGTGGGAAAACTGATGAACTTAAATAAGATCTTTTCTAAACAGTATTACACCACTGTTCATTTGCTAGCCTGATAACAGTACTGTGATGATGTAAGATGTTAACATTAGGGGAAGCTGAGTGAGGGGTTTCTAGAAACACTATACTGTTTCTGCATATTTTCCTTAAGTCTACAGGAAAAACTAAATTTTTTTTAAAAACTTACATGAATCCACCCCTTCCCAAAAAAGTGTCATATACAGATGTATACTGGTTCATCTTTTTTTTTTAATTTTTTTTATAGAGGCATGTTTTTATTTATTTATTTATTTATTATATTTGTTTGTTTGTTTTTGTTTTATACATGCACTGGGTACAGTCAGAAGCGCGGGAGGGTGAGAGAATTCACCAGAGCCAGAGCAGGGAGCAGAGCAGGCAGAAGGACTGAAGTACACTGCTGAGGGGAGCAGCGGGCGGCAGGAGAGGTCTGCGCACCATGTGGGATCCTCCTCCGGTGGCTGGGGAGCAGCCGGGGATCGAACCGGTGCCGCAGAGGCCGCGGGCAGCTTCGCAACCCAGCGCTCAACCGCTGCGCCACCGGGGAGGCCCTATACTGGTTCATCTTAACCTTGAAGGCAGTCAGTTCACAAGTGAATTTACCCAAATCAGACATGAACGCTCCAGGGATGGGTGTCGGCAACTGAAAGACTGACCATGTCCATCGGCACTAGAGTTGGCTCATTAGCTATGGCTTCTGCCCTCTGAACTGGGTGAAAACATGGTGCCAGCATCTCAGCACTTGCAAGAACTGCTTAAAAGACTCTAAAAAAACCAGAAGTCACTCCCTCAGAGAGCCCAGGGTCTGTGCATTAAAGGACACCCCCATCCCTCCCCCCACAGGTTAGCTGAATCTTGCCCCTGGAACACCATCTCAGGTGCCTTGACTGACTCTCCCCACAAAGGGATTAGCCAGAGACTTCACACTTTGCTGAGTTTAAAGGGCTGACTGAGGGCTCTCTTCCTGCCTGTTGGCTACCAAGTGTCGGAATGAGTGGGGGGACCGAGACTTCTTTCCCTGAAACTTACCTCTTGGCTGTGAGACTGAGAAAGGATGCACAAGGTTCCTATCAACTGCTTCCATAAAGAACATGGCAATTTTCCACAGGTCAAGTGAGTTAGGCCAGTTCACAACAGATTATTTCTTAGGGTTCCCAAGAACACATTAAGGTTCTTTTTTTAAGATTTATTTATACAAGAACCAGGGTACAGGCCAGATGTGCGGGAGGATGAGAGGATTCACCAGAGACAGAGCGGGGAGCAGAACAAGCAGATTGACTGAAATACACTGCCGAGGGGAGCAGCGGGCAAAACAGGTGAGGTCTGCCATGCCATGTGAGTTGTTCCACAGCCAGCGGGGATCGAACCGGCACTGCAGCGACTGCAGACAGCTTCACGGTGCTGCGCTCAACGGCCTGTGCCACCATGGAGGCCTTTAACACATTAAGGTTCTGAGAGCAGGTGCCAGGCCGGGTCTTCATGTCCCTCCCCCTGAATGGAAGCCTGTCAGGACAAGGACACCAGACGGGCTGCTATTCTCTGCAGAGAGAGCCTTTCTGACGGTGACAAGCCTCCCCGGGACATCCAGTGTCCACACCAACCCACGGGGCTTATGGTGGCTGGAGCGCCCAGAGCACCCAAACATGACTAAATGCACCAACTTAGCCCAAAGCCTCTAAACTGACTCAACGGCGGGATCAATCACAAAGCACATGACAAAAAGTCCAGCCTCACATTTTCTTGGGGGCCAGATGTAATCCACCCCATCATCTATTTTCTTTCTCCCAAGAGACAGCCTCATCTGCCATTTCCTGCCTCATCCCCCTGCTTCCTCGTTCCTCTCTTGCTGGCCAGTCCAGCTGTTACAGCCATTCAGACCCCTGCCCTCCTTTAACGCCACCCCAAGCCCCAGCAGCCCTGGGAGGGGAGCCCTGGGTAAGAATCCCAGCTGGGATCATCAAAAACCCAGGAAACACCAACAAGAAACAAGGTACCTGACAAACTTTACCACCCACTGGCCAGAGAGGAACCTCCTTTTCAACTTCCTCAAACTCTGCAAAGATGGAAGCTGTCTTCCCCCCAGACTGCCACCAAAACGACTATCCCCTTGGCCCTACCTGGTGCAGAGATCAAGAAAAAACATGTCTCTGCCATGATAGGCAGAATGGTGCCCCCACCCCACCCAGAAGATGCCCACATCCCAGTGCCAGGAATCTGTGAATCCTTGGCAAAGGGAAATGAAAGTTGTAGACAGAATTACAGTTGCTAATCAAGTTGCTAGTCAGCTGAAGTGTGGCCTGGATTATCCAGGTGGACCTAATGTAAACCCAGGAGCCCTCGCAGTCTAAGAGGTCAGAGTGATGTGAGGTGAAAGACCCACTACAGTGGGCTTAGAAGATGGAGGAAGGGTCCAGAGCCAAGGACTATGGGCAGTTTCTAGATGCTGAAAATGGAAGGAAATGGGATTTTCCCTCAAGTTTCCAAAAAGGAACACAGCCCTGTCTCCATGTTGATTTTAGCCCAGGGAAGCCCGCATCTGACTTCTGACATGCAGGATAGTCACATAACAAATCTGTGTTGTTTGAAGCCACTAATTTTGTGCTAATCTGTTAGGGTAGCAACAGAAAACAGAGATTCGTGGCTAGCAAGTGCCCTGGGAGCTTGTTTCCATCTTAATGAATAAATGATTCTTACTTAGGTAAAAGGATCTATGCAAAGTCCACAGTGCATTCAAGTTGCCTCCCATGAAGGCCTGGCTCCAGGCCACAGGCCATGGCGGCCTTACCTCTTCCAAAGAAACCAGCGCCTGGGGACAGAAAACACACGTGGTTTTGTGTCACAGGGCAATTCTAAATAGAACACTTCGCCTGTGCCATTTCTATGAGGTATCTGCTTGACACAGATCTTTAAAAAGAAAACCCACTCAGAGTTATTTCTGTAACCGAAGGTGGGCAAGAATGGGGATAGTAAAATGAGATGATTACTTATGAAATGAGCAATGGAAGTCAAGCCTGTTCTTACCTGTCATGAAATGCATCAACTTGAAACCAAGTATGGTGAAGGCAATTTCCATTTCCAACCACCCCGACCCCACAGCACGCAGGTCGGACTCGCAGTGTTGTCCAGTGGCCTCAAAGCTGGCATATGCCCTGCCCCCATTCTATTTATTTGTTTGACCAGTGCCATAAACTCACAGGCAGAATTCCCTCTTTTCCATTTATTTTTCTTGTGGCGAGAGCCCTAAAGGCCTGGCAAAACAGAATCCTCCGGACTACAGGGTGGCTGAGGAAGGGGGTGCTCATGGTGGTCAGCACTCCGTATTTCAGTAGATGTGGACTCTCCTGCCAACCAGTCGGGGCATGAGGGTTCCAATTCTAACAGTGTCCAATGGACAAGGTCTTGCACAGTGACTCCCGTTACCCAGACTTGAAGGTAGCTAGAGTTAACAAAGGCTGGCCTAAAAATAAAACCCCGTGATTTCCAATGATTTCCAATGCCAGAACAGTGGGGCCGTTGAAGCTCTATTTTTAGCGAGTCTTGGTTACCTGGGAAGCAGCATATGGCGCCTATAATTCTCCAGAGCACGGAAAGATTGCAGTGTCTGTGCTAAGTGGACTGATCCCCAGATGAGTGCTCACACGCTGACAGAAGCAGACAGCCGGCAGCGCTGTCAAGTGGACCAACTGGCTTCCAAGGGGACCTGCCATCACGAGGCAATCTCTTAACCATTAGCAGCAGTTAAAATATTAAGCCAAATGAGAGAGGCATTTCTGCTACCATTTGATGATGTTAGAGACTTCATGTGTTTGACAAGAGGGCATTTGCTAAGCAATTACTCCCTAAAGAGGAAGAAAAGAATCCTCAAACCAAACACCAGGGACTGGCTGAGGCTGAAGATAAAGCATAGCGAAAAGAAAAAAGAAAAACATCGTGCATTGCAGGACAACAGGTCAGCGCCACTTCCCTAAAATGCAGGATGAGAACCCTCCAGAAATGAGCGCTCTGGCTCCCTTATCTTGAATCTACTCTACACAACCCAGGGCGCACACATGTGCTTCATTACACACCCAGGAGGAAGTGTGGCAAGGCTGACAGCTGCCCACAATTCTGACAGATAAAGGAGAAGATCGCTGCCATGGTGGGTGAGCAATCAGCAAACTCGGGGGCCCTAACACGGCGCACCCTGCACAGCGGGCCAAGCACTGGTCTGTTCTTGACAAGTTCCGTGCAAAAGAAAGGTCTGTTGTGACTCGTCAAGGGCCACAGGAAGATCCTCGTATGAACGCTACAAGTGGGCTGGGCACTCCCCAAATTCTCTACCAAATGCATCACAGATAATGTTCACCTATTTCTCTAGATCTTTCCAGAGGAAATACTTCCAAACCTGTAAACTGAGCTTCCAAGATGGCAGGGTAGTGACAAGTGGACACACCTTACAAAATGAAGACTTTGAGCTGTGCTGACTTCCCCGACTGCTCCTTCCAGAAGTGAACAAGGGATCACGTTAAATACCAATTTCCAGCCCGCTTTGGGGAAACAGGACTCTGGCTTTAGAGTCAAACATCATATGTTGTTTTCCCTCATTCAACAAATATTTTTCTTTTGCTGCCCATTCTGGCTGAGACAGCGTGCCAGGTGCAGGCACACCAGCGTGGAGGAGACAGCCATGGTGTCTGCCTTGGCGCTGAGGAACTACAGCCCACAGAGCATGATTTGTGGGGTCCCGGCAGTCCCCCATGGGGCTTCTTGAACCATCCAGTACCATGTGACCTTTTCTCAAGCCGGGAACCTACTGTGCTTCCAGAAGCCACTGAGGGAGGGGTGAGGTGTTTCGGAGGAGAGGGAAGAGGGACCACGTCTGGCAACAACAGACCAGATTTCCTAGTATTTTCCAGAAGACCAAGAAAAGCAAAGATAAATAAGATGTCTCATGATTCCCCCCTCTAAATAAATAGCTCTTCCCCAATTGGTGGTTTCTTCTTGCTATGACAAGAAGCCCAGGAAAGCGAAGCTCTGACTGCAGCGTGCAAGAATTCTGTTAGTGAAGCGTGCTGTTCCCTCCCACCTCCTAAGCAAGACTCTGTCAGCCCCAAGCTAAGAGCCCAGAGTTCCCAGGACAGGAACCAGGCGAAGACTGAGCAGAGGCAAGGCCTGCTGGAGGCAACAGGAAGGTGTCCGGGATGAAGCTGGAGCCAGTGAAAGACTGATGAGTCTTGTAGACTCCTAGCTCGTCACCACACAAAGTCTCCCCTACTTTATATCCAAAAGTTGCTGCACATAAATTCGACAAATTGTCAACGTAGCCAACCATTCTCAGAAGGAAGTAATCGATGGCAGAAGACAAAACAGAGTCCTAGAGCAGGCTGCCAGGGTGGAGAGGGGTAAGCTGAGCCAGCATAGAAACCAGATGGGGCCCTGCTCCTCCCCACTGTTCCCCCTTCTCCTCCACCCCCTGAAGAAATGTAGAAACCTGCTTTCCTGAAGCACTCCCCAAACCCGCCCCGAATTTACTCATCTATATCCCACCCCTACAAGTCACCCATAATTGGGCTGATTCAGAACTCTCCAGTTACACTGTAACTTTAAATATCTTTCCTGTCACTAAAGGTCCAACACCTGGGTGCTCTATTTTAAAACAGCAGCAAGGCACATCCAGCACAGAATCAACACACATATCAGCAGCCAGTGTCAATGATGACGCTAGTCTAAAGAAAGTGCAGCAGACACTGGTAGTGTTTCAGTGGCACAATGAAGCTCAGAGGAGTAGCAAGAGCCTGGAATATTGGGAATTATTGGCATTGCTCACTCATGGACCAGACACATAGTAGGGCCAAGATTATCAGACAAAAAGCAACATACCAAACCTAGTGGGTATGACGGGGACATTCCAATCAAATAACACTTCCACCCAGAGGTTCATATAATCTGGTTGTAATTTCAAGAGAGAATTCAAACTCTTGAAATCAGGGGTTTTTAATGGCCAACTCAATAGTCTGCTGGGGTAGGCAGGGCACCAAGACAGGGAGAAGATCCAGGAATCACAGCATGAGCCTGACTGTCTCTAGCAATTGAATAGTTAATCATGGTTCATGTCTAGGAGGCAATAGGGAGTGGTGGGGAGTATAAAAAACTGCTGGCCCATCTGAACAAAGCTACCATGAACAGATGCCACATGACCGCAGCTAAGCAGGAATGTCAACTCAAGGTTATCAGAAGACCTGGTATTTAAGAGCAGCCAGGGATCTAAGATGGTATGTGAATCTCGATCTGACTCTCAAACATCAGCAATTCCAGATCCATAAAACACCACAGGCCACTTCAAGACAGATGGTGTGGCTCTCAGAGTTCCTAACAATGCTAACAGTATTCCCTATGCTGAATTTCCAAATTCAGCATCCCCCACAGCAAAGACCACAGATATTCCCCACAGCAAAGACCCTCTGCACAACCTACGACTTCTAAGTCCAGTGTTCCCAGCATGCCCTCTCTCAGGCCACATGACTAAGTGCGGCACTCCATTCGAAGACACTGAATTTGTTGGCCATGTAGGTACTGACGTGTTTAATGTTATTACTACATTCTGACAGAAGAAAAACTAGATGTAATTTCAGATGATTCCAATGGGTTATTTTCTAAAACTTCTTTATCTCTATCAACATTGACGTAGACATTGCCGTCTTCTGCCGAAGAGGTATCAAGTCCAGGACCAACAGACACCACCATGGTTCTCCCGTCCCCCTCTTCGCTCCCAGCTGTCTTACTCAGTCTGGGTGCTGTGACAAGAATGCCATAATCTGGGTAACTTAACAATAAATATTTCTTCCTCACAGTCCTGGAGCTGGAAGTCAAAGAGCAGCACGGCCAGGTTCTGGAGAGGCCCCTCTACCTGGTTTCCTCATATGGGGGAGGGGAGGGCAGCGGTCAGGGGGAGCCAGCTCTCTCCTGTCTCTTCCTACAAGGGCACTAACCCCAACATGAGGGTTCCGCCCTGGTGACCTAATAACCTGCTCAAAGTTCCACCTCCAAATATCACACTGGGGATAAGGATTCCAACATGAAAATGTCGTGAGGCACACACTCGGTCCGTGGCACATGCCCAGAAAGATCTCTATGTGCATTTGTATGTCTGCCGTTCTCTCTCTCCGCACCCCACCCTCTCCCTCTCCCTCACACGTGCACATACACACAGGTACACGTGCGTGCACAGAAAACAGATGAACGCACAGACTGGAGGGCCTAAAGGTACTTACTGTCAACAGGAGAGTCGGGCCGACTGTGTGTACAGAACATATGAGGAAGGGGGTCTTCACCCACAATGTGGCTCTGGCCCAGTGTGCTTTTGTTGTTGTTTATTTGTAACTCATCTGCACCTCTGCTGTGTGCCAGGCTCTGCATGGAGTGGGGTCGGGGTGACATGAGCAATTTTCAGGTCATGTCCTTTTTAAAAAGGGGAGCTGCTTCCCCGCTACGTCCCTTCCTTGTGGGCTGGAAAGTGGGCACAGCACTGCTAAGCCAGCTCCCACCACGACAATCACCCTAGTACCAGCAGAGGGACAAAAGACAAGGAACCTGGTCCTGGTAACCCTGGAGAGGGTTCGATTCGATCGTTCACCCACCCTGAACAATCCAGTGGCCGGGCAGGCAGTGGCCTAACAGAGAAAGAGTCACCTAAGCTATTTGTGGCGTCCCTGGGACAGCAGCTCTGCCAACACCACACCCTAACACATCTAGGGTACCAGATATTGGTGGGAATGGGAACAGGAGAGATGTTTACATTTTGCGAACACACACTCTGGAAACCAATTAGGCATTCTCTTTTAGAGCCGAGCAGTCACAAACCCTCTCCTTCAATGAGTATGTTGTCTTCCTCACTCATCAGTCTTTCATTTGCTTATTTGTTGGGAACACAGGCTGGTGCAACCACTCTGGAAAGCCAGTAACCGAAACCCAGTAAAATCATTCCTTACCACGTACCTTTGAAACACGCTTCAGAGGGGCACCAGAAGACATTTACTAGAACGAGTTTAGAAATCCATTCACAGTAGCAAAAAACCAGAAGCAGTGCAAAAGCCCATCACCAGGAGAAAGCTAAACATACAGCAGGGGAAGACCAGACAGGAAAATAACTACTCAGTAGGAGACAACAAGCAAATCACAAGTCTCTGCGCAGAGTGCACACAAGATGTATAAAACTGAAATCAAGTAAAATCAATCAATATGTTTTTGGGAGGTATGTACAGAAATGATAAAATGATTTCTTAAAGAAGGAAGCAAAGATGATTTTTTAAGATTCTTGATGGCTTCTCCTCTAGAAAAGACAGGGAGAGGGGCAGAGCCAGAGCGCACCTCAAGTGATGGGCTCAAAAGTTAGACTTTAAAATGATGCTCGAGGGGCCTCTCCTGGTGGCGCAGGCGGTTGAGAGCAGCGCTGTGAAGATGTCCGCAGCCTCTGCAGTGGGTTCGATCCCGGCCGGCTGGCGAGAATCCCACATGGTGCAGCAGACCTCTCCTGTCTCGCCCGCTGCTCCCCTCGGCAGTGTATTTCGTCAGTCTGCCTGTTCTGCTCCCCGCTCTGCCTCTGGTGGATCTTCTCACCCCCCGTGCATTTGGCCTGTACCCCGGTTCTTATATAAAAATAAATAAATCTTAAAAAAATAATAATAATAATTAACAAATGACGCTTGACGCCGTCCACACGACACCCAGGGCCCCAGACAGCAGGCCCGCCCCGGCGCTGTCTCGGAAGCAGCGCGCCGCGTGGAGAGGCCTCGGCGAGCGCAGAGTGGAGGGCGGGTCTCAGGATGCTTTCAAGAGAAAGGAGATGGAAGAACCAAGGGCGGGTAAAAACTGGGCACGACCAGCACGGGAGCCTGTCACCTGGCCAGCAACAACTCCGACACACGCCCTCGCGGCTCCTATTAGTGTTGATGTGAGCTTTATTGGGCTAATTTATACTTAATTTATGAATCTATTTCAGGTTTATGCTTGGAAATGAGCTAAGAGCAAAAGCAGCTTCTCTCTAACGAAGTGCCTCTATTTCCGAGCAGCATTATTATTTCCAAGTTGAAGGCAATGGAAAGAGAAGGGGCTTCTGACACAGGTTACCCTATGGATGAAACCCGAGGACACGGAGGGGGCGGAGCAACATGGCGGCGAGGAGACGCTGCGAGTAAGATCTCCCATTAAAAAAAGTTAATAGGGAGGAAAAGCGGCAGGTCCCAGTGAGAACTGGGACACGGAAGATAAACGGGTGACGCCAGCGAACTGCCCGAAGAAGAAACTGGCCATAAAAGAGGACTAGAAGGGAGGGAAGCGCAGAACCCTGCTCCCCTCCCCCGCCCACAGAGGCGGCACTCTCCGACCCGCAGAGAGGAGGAAAACAACAAACCAAAACGGCCCGCAAGAACAAACGACGCAGCAAGCGGGACTGGGAGTGGAAAGGAACTATTGCAGGCACCACACCCCGTGAACGGGAGCTGAGGCGAACCCTGCAGGATCCGCCGCTGTGGTGAGCGAACGGCTCCGGGCGCCATTAGAGAAGAACAAAGACCCCAGGAGACGCGCACACAGCCCGGGCTGCCGGACATTTCTTAAGACTGCTTGAAAAGGGCAGAAGGTTTCTGGAGGACCCAGTGGCCAGCCGGGAAGTTATTCCACGCCAGGCCCCTTCCGACCAGCAGTCTGAGCCCACAGAGGGAGCAGGCACCCACGTCCGGGGCAGACCGGGTGCGCAGAAGAGTGTGCCTGAAACCGGAGGCGCAGGGACTGCATCCCGCTTCGCCATTTGAGAACAGGGACATTTCTTCAGTAAAAACTGCCTAAAACCAGCAGAAAGCTCCCCCAGAAGACAGAGATGGCTCCTGGAAGAGCCAGAGGGAAGCGGAGAAGTTCACCCAAGATGTCAGTCAGTCCGAGCAACACAGTGTCCCAACGCATACGACAAATTAGAAAACAGACAGTAGGGAGTAGAAGAACCACACGCAACCTAAAAACTCCTCAGGAAAGAAGCACACCACAAAAAGAAAACCACTCCCCAGATTGCAACGACAGCAACTTGGAAGAACTTCTGAGCCTTCCAGAAAGAGAATTTAAAATTGCCATGATTAAAAAAGTGATAGATCAGAAGAAGGAAATTGAGTCCCTAAAGAGGGAAGTAAGAGAAATGCAGGAGATCAAAGAATTAATGGAGGAACTAAAGAACTCTGGGAAAAGCAATGAAAGCAGAATAGATGAAATGGAAGAACGAATAAGTAATCTTGAAGACACAGAAATAAAAAGAACCAAAACAGAAAAGGAAAGAGAAGTACGAAGGAAAAAGAATGAAGAAAGACTTCGGGAACTATCTGACTCCATGAGGAAAGGAAATATAAGAGTTATAGGAATTCCAGAAGGAGAGGAGAGAGATGTAGGAACAGAGAAAATATTCATGGATATAATTGAAGAGAACTTCCCAAATGAGAAGAAGGAGCTGAAAATTGATATACAAGAAGCAAGAAGAACACCAAACTTCCACGACGAAAGGAAAAACACAGCAAGACACATAATAGTAAAGCTCCCAAGAATCCAGGACAAGGAAAAAATAATGAAGCTGACAAGAGGGAAGAAACAGATAACATTCAAAGGAAAACCAATCAGGCTGACATCAGACTTCTCTGAAGAAACACTACGGGCAAGGAGAGAGTGGAGGGACATAGTCAACAGACTCCAAGAAAACAGATGCCAACCAAGAATACTCTATCCCGCAAAGCTCTCTTTCCTCCATGAAGAAAGAATATGGACCTTCCCAGACAAAGAGAAACTCCGGAATTTCATTGCGACTAAACCCCACTCCAAAAAATACTACAAGGAATCCTAAAGCCAGAACCTCAGAGGGACGAATAACAACGAAAGAAGAGCAAAAAAAAAAAAAAAAGTTATTAAAAGAATAAATAAATAAAATCAAAGGAAAGACAAACATAATGGCAAATACAGATGCTAACATATCAATATTAACTCTAAATGTAAATGGACTAAACTCTTCAATAAAAAGACACAGAGTTGCAGCCTGGATTAAGAAACAAAACCCAACCTTTTGCTGTCTCCAGGAAACACATTTAGCTACAAAAGATAAAAATAGGCTCAAAGTCAAAGGATGGAAAACAATCCTACAAGCAAATGGGCCAAAAAAGAAAGCAGGAACAGCTATACTTATATCAGATAAAACAGACTTCAAACTCAAAAAATAAAAAGAGACCCAATGGTCACTACATTATGATTAAGGGGACAATACTTCAAGAAGAAATAACACTTATTAACATATACTCACCAAACGAAAGAGCACCAAAATATATCAGACAACTGTTGTCCTCTCTGAAAACAGACATCAGAGAAAACACATATGTAGTGGGAGACTTCAACACACCACTATCAACAATGGATAGATCAACAAGACAAAAAATAAGTAAAGAAACTAAAGCTCTAAATAAGGACCTAGAGCATTTGGGCTTAACAGACAGCTATAGAACACTAAACCCAAAAAAAACGGAGTACACATTTTTCTCAAGCGCACATGGATCATTCTCCAGGATCGATCACATACTGGGGCACAAGACAAACATCAACAGATACACCAAGATTGAAATCATACCAACCATCTTTTCTGACCACGAAGGCATCAAACTAGAAATAAATCATAAAAAGAAGGCAAGGAACTATCCTACCTCATGGAGATTAAAAGCCACACTACTGGAAGACCACTGGACTAACGAGGAGATCAAAGAAGAAATTAAAAAATTCTTTGAATTGAATGACAAGGAGGACACCAATATCCTAAATGTATGGGATGCAGCAAAAGCAGTAATAAGAGGAAAATATATAGCAATAGAAGCTCACATCAAAAAACAAGAAAGAACTCAAAGAAACAACCTAATCTCGAAGCTCAAAGATCTAGAAAAAGAACAACAAAAAAACCCGAACCAGTAGAAGAAAAGAAATAATAAAAACCAAAGCAGAAATAAATGAAATTGAAACTAAAAAAACAATCCAAAAGATCAATGAAACCAAGAGCTGGTTCTTTGAAAAAATAAATAAAATAGACAAACCCCTAGCCAGGCTCACAAAGGAAAAAAGGGAGAAAGCACAAATACACAGAATCATAAATGAAAGAGGAGAAATCACAACGGACACAGCAGAAATCAAAAGAATAATCAGTAACTACTATGAACAGTTATATGGAAACAAGTTCAACAATCTAGAGGAGATGGACAAATCCTACAACTCTAAATCACCCAAAGCTAGATAAAGAAGAAATAGAACACCTAAACAGACCAATTACAAGCAGCGAAATTGAAATGGTAATTAAAAACCTCCCCAAAAACAAAAGCCCAGGACCTGATGGATTTACAAATGAATTCTACCAAACATTCAGAGACGAATTAGTGCCTATCCTTCACAAACTCTTCCAAAAAATTGAGAAGGAAGGGACAATACCAAACACGTTCTATGAAGCCAATATTACACTAATACCAAAACCGAATAAGGACAACACAAAAAAGGAAAACTATAGGCCAATCTCCCTAATGAACACTGATGCAAAAATCCTCAATAAAATTTAGCTATCAGAATCCAACAATGTATCCATAAGATAATTCACCACGACCAAGTTGGATTCATTCCAGGGGCACAAGGATGGTTTAACATCCGAAAATCAATCAACGTTATCCAACACATCAACAAAAAGAAATATAAAAACCATATGATAATATCAATAGATGCTGAGAAAGCTTTCGACAAAGTGCAACACCCATTCATGATAAAAGCCCTTGAAATTCTTGGGATACAAGGAACATACCTCAACATCATAAAGGCCATCTATGACAAGCCAACAGCCAGTATCATTCTCAATGGTGAAAAGCTGAAAGCAATTCCATTAAGATCTGGAACAAGACAAGGATGTCCACTCTCACCACTGCTTTTCAATATAATACTGGAAGTCCTAGCCAGAGCAATAAGACAAGAGAAAGACATCCAAGGAATCCAAATAGGAAAAGAAGAAGTCAAACTATCACTATTTGCAGATGATATGATAATATACATAGAGAACCCCAAAATCTCCACAGAAAAACTATTCAACTCATCAATCAATTCAGTAAAGTGGCAGGATACAAAATCAACACGCAAAAGTCAGTAGCCTTCCTATACACAAACAATAAATCTGAAGAAGAAGAAATCAAAAAAAACACCCCTTTTATTATCGAAACAAAAAAAATCAAATATTTGGGAATAAATCTAACAAAAGAGGTAAAGGACCTATACAAAGAAAACTATAAAAACTGTTAAAAGAAATAGAAGAAGACACAAAGAAATGGAAAGACATCCCCTGCTCATGGATTGGAAGAATAAACATTATTAAAATGGCCATCCTACCAAAAGCAATATACAGATTCAATGCTATTCCAATCAAAATCTCAATGGCATTCTTCAAAGAAATAGAACAATTATTGATGAAATTCATATGGAATCACCAAAAACCCCGAATAGCCAAAGCTCTACTGAAAAAAAAGAAGGAAATGGAGGCATCACACTCCCAGACTTCAAACTATACTACAAAGCCATAATCATCAAAACTGCATGGTATTGGAACAAGAACAGACATACAGACCAATGGAATCGAATAGAAAATCCAGAAATAAACCCACAGATTTATGGTCAACTAATCTTTGACAAAGGAGCAAAGACTATGCATTGGAGCAAAGAAAGTTTGTTCAATAAATGGTGCTGGGAAACTGGGTCGCTACATGCAAAAGAATGAAGCTTGACCACTACCTCACACCATACACAAAAATCAACTCAAAATGGATTAAAGAACTAGACATAAGACCTGAAACCATAAAATACATAGAAGGAAATATAGGCGAAACACTACGGGATTTGCACATCAAAGACATCTTTACAGACACATCACCCAAAGCAGTGATAGTGAAGAAAAGATAAACAGCTGGGACTACATCAAATTAAAGAGCTTCTGCACAGCAAAAGAGACAATAACAAAAACAGAGAAACCCCACCAACGGGAGAACATTTTTGCACCCAACACTAATGATAAAGGACTGATCACAAAAATCTGCAAAGAGCTGATGAGACTCAGCAACAACAAAGAAAATAATCCAGTCAAAAAATGGCAGAGAGCTAAAAAGAAACTTCTCTGAAGAGGAAATGCAAATGGCCAACAGGCATATGAAAAAATGTTCAACATCACTTGTAATCAGGGAAATGCAAATCAAAACTACCATGAGATACCATCTCACACCAGTGAGAATGGCACATATTAAAAAACTAGCAACAGCAAATGTTGGCGAGGATGTGGAGAAAAAGGAACTCTTCTGCACTGTTGGTGGGAGTGCAAACTGGTCCAACCACTATGGAGAGCTGTGTGGAGATTTCTGGACCTACTAAACATAGAGCTTCCATATGATCCAGCAATTCCACTCCTAGGTATTTACCCAAAGGACACAGAAACATCAATTCCAAAGAGCACCTGCACTCCTATGTTTATAGCAGCACTGTTTACAATAGCTAAGCTTTGGAAACAACCCAAATGCCCAAAAATAGATGACTGGATCAAGAAGATGTGGTACATATATACCATGGAATATTACTCAGCATTCAAAAAAGATAAACACATGCAATTTGCAGCAACATGGATGGCACTGGAAGGGATCATGCTCAGCGAAATAAGCCAAAAGAAAAAAGAAAAATACCGGATGGTCTCACTCATAGCAGGAATCTAGAAAACTTAAATAAGGGACCAGGAAAATGAATATAAGAAAGTGAAAATCAAAATCAACAAAAACTATGAACCAGAGACACTTTTTGGGGGGTGGGGGGCGGGAGGGGAGGGATTGGGGTCAGAATGGGGCGTTTGCAATTGTATGGGGGATATAAAAATAAAATCTAATATTTGAAAAAAAAAAAAAAAAAAAAAAAAAGAAACCGAGACACGCGCCGCGTGCAATAAGCCAGCCACAGCAGGGCAGTGCTGCGTGAGTCCCCGTATCTGGGGTACCTGGAACAGGCACGTTCACAGAGGACAGGAAAGTGGAAGGTGGGGGCCGGGGCAGGGCGGGAGGGGCCGGCGACGAGTGTTCTCTGAGCGCGCGGTATCCGTCGGACAATGAAGGGCAGGAGGCACTGGCAGTGAGCGTGGCACAGCCATGGGCACGGGCTGGTGCCAGCGGACTGTGGGGGCCATGGCTACAGAGGTCGGTGCTAGGTTACACACATTGCACTGCAAGAATAAATGGTTATGGTGGTAAATGTGATGTTATACATACTTCACTACAATAAAAACCTTAATTTAAGGCAAACCAGGAATTCTTGGAAAACATTTGCCCGGTGAAGGAATTCGGCGTTACTCGCCTGAGGAGCCCTGTGCTGTGTTTCTCCCCGTGCCGCCAGCTGGGAGGGAGGTTCAGAGACTGATGGAGCATGGTCGTGTCTCAGAAAGCTGTCTTCTAACTTGAGGTGTGTTCCTACCATTGACGCTTTTCCTTCCTTCTGGAGAAGCAAAACTTGTTCAAATAAATACCCTTTGGTTCAACTGCTTGTTTCATTGTGTGGTTCGTGGAATGATCACATCACACTCTCCCCCAATTAGGGAAATGAAAGTTAACAAAAACATGTGTCACTGAGTGGAACTTTAAATATCTGTGTGTCCCTCTGGTCATCTAACCTTATACTTAGCGAGGACTCAATAGACACCTGCAGAATTCGACCAAATTCCAATACATGGCAGCATTGAGTCAAGTGGCTCGCAGGCCCGACCAAGGCAGGCGGCTTATGCTCACAATTTGGGAACGTAACAAAGGGAGAAAGCACAGAGCACGGAGGTTAGCTAGCCACACTTCTACCACGTATTAGCATGAAGTTGAAAAGTTTCCCAGAAACTCATCCCTGCCAGGGCATCATAAAACTTCCACTAACCTCTTGCCATGAGCTGAGGCTGGACAAACGCTTGGGCTGAGGAATGAATACTTCATACAAAGCCAGTAGAGAAGCTGGTGTGTAGAGAAGGCAGGAGTTCCCCCAGCCTAGATCCTGGGGTGCTAGCCAAGTGCCCTTCGAAGCTAAGAGAAGAATCGGCTTCAAGGAGAGTATGATCCTAGCTAAGCTCGGACTCTACGGGACAGCCACCGTCCATGCCACCTTCCCTGTGGGCGCGGGCCTTGGCCCCACCTCCTGGCCCAATACAAAGTCACATCAAGGACCCGGGGCCTTCAGCACACAGTTCCTCTAAGTGCCAGTCGAGGTAAAGAAAGAGGAGAAAGAGAAGGCGAAAGGAGGAATCACCTCCCCCCCGCCAGGTTTCACCTTATACTGTGCGCCCCCATCGCACACCTGAACGACGAATCCTTTCCAGTGGTGGGTGAAATGGGTGCAGTAATGTGGGACAGGCAAGCCCCCACAGCAGTCTCTTTCTCTCTCTCTCCCTCTCTCTCCCTCTCTCTCTCTCTCTCTCACACACACACACACACACACGTGTGAAGCACATACGGTACAGAAGGGATAAGCTGTATTAAGACATAGTTTCTTGAACAAAAAGTGAAAAGAAACACAGGGAAGGCAAGGACCCCCAGGAGCAGCCACAGACTGAACCCCTTTTCATTACAGGCTATTCCAATCATTTGAGGGGTGATGGAAACAAAGAAGAGAGAAAAAATGTTACCTTGGACACCCCAATGTCCTCCAAGGAGAAAAAGATAAAACAGGCCCGCCCTACGCTCAGGTGTAATACCAACACGGTGGGAGCGATCCGAATGCTCAAGAGATGGGGAAACAGTGCCATAAACGAAGATTCATGACCCCAAATATTCAGCAACTAAAAAGTCCAGCTTTGAAGAGGAGTATGAAATTAAGTAAAAAAAGCCCCAGGACATACGACGATACATTCTGTAATGCCCGCGCATGCATCCCCTCGTAGAGTAAAAGGCCTGCAAAGAAATACACCGAAATAAAATGAGAGCGGTTGTCCGAGAGCACTGAGCGGAGGCGAATGTACGTTCTCCTGCATCCTACCCTCCGAACTTTATTAGTCACTGTATATATAGTTTAAAAAATGATTTCAGGGGCCTCCCTGGTGGCGCAAGGGGATTAAGCACCGCACTATGAAGCAATCCGCAGCCTCTGCAGCACGAGTTCCATCCCCAGCCGGCCAGGGAGAAACCCACATGGCACAGCAGACCTCTCCTGCCTTGCCCGCTGCTCCCCTCAGCAGTGCGTTTCAGTCAATCTGCCTGTTCTGCTCCCTGCTCTGTCTCTGGTGGATCCTCTCACCCTCCTGCATCTCTGGCCTGTACCCCTGTTGTATGCATGAATAAATAAATCTTTTTTAAAAATTGATTTCAGGTCAGAGAATATGGAGTTAGCTAAGGGCCCTGTCCTCAAGCCTGCCCCTCCCCTCATCAGGGAGAAGCCTCCAGACCATCAGGCTGGGAGCCACTGGACAGGCTGGGAGCCTCCCCATCAGGCCAGTCAGCTGATCCCCCCAGTCCCAGGTGCTCTGTGAGGTAAGGAGAGCCCCCCCACAGGGTCGTGCCCACCCCCCAACAGCTCCTTTTCTCCACACAGCCTCAGGCCGCCATGCTGACGTTGGAGCTGGGGAGTAAAGGAGTTTCTCCTAGTACAGGGCTTCGGACTACTTAGAGAAAAAGGAGGTGTCAGCTGAAGATCCTGAGGCAAGCTTAAAGGAATGAGGGGTGTGAGGAAGAGGGGGACCACAGGAAAGAGGGCGTATTGAGGAGAGAGGGGGACAGAGAGCTGGGGGGGGAGGGGCTTAGGGGAGGGAGGGGGCAGGGAGGGAAAGAAACAGGGAGGAGGAGGAGAGGGACTGGTGGCAGGTGAGGGTTTGAGGGGTGAGAGAACAGGGAGGGTGGGGGAGGCAGGAGGTGGAGGGTGGGAAAGAGAGGGAGCAGGAAGAAGAGGGGCTGGGGAGAAGAGGGCCGGCTGGCCGGGAAAGGCAGGGCTGGTGGAGGGATGCGAAGGAGGAGGAGGCGGTGAGGGGAAGGCCAGATGCAGGGGTGGGGGAGAGAGGGAGAGACAGGGTGGGGAGAGAGGAGAAAAAAGCCTGGGGGAAGGACTGGGGGAGGGGACAAATAAGAGAGGGCTGAGGGGAAGGGCCGGAGGGGGAACAGAGGGTGGGGGCCGGAGGGGAGAAAGGGCTTGAGGGAAGAGCCAGTGTGGACAAAGTGTGGGGAGAAGGGGCAGGAGGGAGAGCGGGAAAGTATGGGGGAGCAAAGTGGGAAGGAGAAGGGCTGGGGAGAGAGGAGGGAGGGATGAGGGGTCCGATGAGTAGGTGAAGAGAGGGCAGGGGAGAGAAGGTGGGAGGAGAGAAGAGACAAAGAGTAGAGAGAAGACCAGGCCAGGGCTAGAGAGCAGACTCTGGAGCGTCCTGCCCTTTTCGGACATGTCCTCCCCCCAGCGGGGCAGGGGCTGTTTTTCACAATGTCTTCATCTCTTCCTCTGTTTAAAAACCCACAGGTTCCCTAAAAGAGCCAGACAATGTCACAGCTGTGCCCTGCCCCCGCAGCACGCTATCACCAACACATCCAAGTGTCCCCAGAGTCACATCCATATTTTTTGTGTCACCAGCTTAAAAGGAGGAACCGAGTTCAATTACACAATTCAGGGCTTCAAAAAGTAAAAATAACCCTGTTACTCACTCAGAAGCACCATAAGGTGGGAGAGCCTCATGAAAGGGACTCAAGATGGATGGAACATTCTAGAAGGTTCAGCACCATCTCACACTAGTCGCCCTTTGTCAAGGGAAGCCAGGAGAAATGGGCACCTTCAAGCATTCTGGCTTATGAATTTCAAGCATTTTCATCTACAGTGTCTGCCCGGGCCCCCTCACCCTGGAGACGTTCCCCACCCCCCCCCCACCCCACCCCCCCCCCCCCCCCCGATCTAGAGGGCACTGCTCCCAGAGGCAGGGCCTCATTCAGCTCAACACTGTGTCTTAGCATCTAGCACACGCCTGACATCAAGCAGGCCCTCCTGAGACATTCCCAGAGGACTGGAACCGGTCACTCCCTCCCCTCAGAGATGTGGATATGGAGCTGTTACCTGTATATCTATGGGGGACATCAACTCCAGGGACTCATGGGGGCTCTCCAGTGGGACTCTGGAACAATGGCCCAATCAAGTGAGCCCCACTAAGTGCCTAGAACTATGGTATGTGTCCCTCGAATGAGCTATACAGCCATAAGAAGGGAGAGGCCTGAGGGCTTGCTGAGCAGCAGGCCCACCCCTGGTCCCAGATCTCCTTGGGGTCCCTGGGTTGTACAAGAGGCCCCAGTGGCCCTGGAATAAAACCCCCTTTCAGGTTAGCTGACTTTGCTTAACTTCCTCTCTCTTTTTTTAAAGATTTATTTATTTATGCATACAAGAGCTGGGATACAGGCCAGAGATGCGGGAAGGTGGGGGTGAGGATGCACCAGAGACAGAGCGGGGAGTAGAACAGGCAGACTGACAGAAATACACTGCTGAGGGGAGCAGCAGGCGAGGCAGGAGAGGTCTGCTGCACCATGTGGGTAGCTCCCTGGCCGGCCGAGGGATCAAACTCATGCTGCAGAGGCTGTGGATAGCTTCACAGTGCTGTGCTTAACCCCTTGCACCACCAGGGAGGCCCTTGACTTCCTCTCTTGAAGAAAATTTTACTATTACATACACCATATGAAAGTGGGAAGACAGTTTCTAACTCAATTAAGAAATAAGGTTGAGGGGCTTCCCCGGTGGCACAGCGCTTGAGTGCTGGGTTGCGAAGCTGCCCACAGCCTCTGTGGCGCCGGTTCGATCCCCGGCTGTTCCCCGGCCACCTGAGGAGGTCCCACATGGCGCCCAGACCTCTCCTGCCGCCTGCTGCTCCCCTCAGCAGTGTACTTCAGTCCTTCTGCCTGCTCTGCTCCCCGCTCTGGCTCTGGTGAATTCTCTCACCCTCGTGCTTCTGACTGTACCCAGTGCTTGTATAAACAAAACAAACAAACAAATAAAATAAATAAATAAAACATGCCTCTATTAAAAAAAAAAAGAAAAAAGAAAAGAAATAAGGTCGAGGTGGGTTAAGATCCAATGCAAAGTTTCTACAAGAACCCAGATCAGTTGACTCAGGATACACAGTAGGCACCATCTGCTCGAGAACTCTTCTAGAACACACCTGTCCCTCCATAGACATGGGATGTGGAGGACCCCAGCATGGAGTTCCAATCCATGTACTTCAGGGAACCAATCACCTCTTAATCAGGACATAAGAAGGACAGGAAGAGCAGAACTGCCTATCTAGCGGTAATTGCACGCAATCTCTCTAGAAGAATTCATGAGAAATAAAACACCAACAACCTCCCAGGAGGGCCACTGGAGCAGGAAGAGCGGGCTGGAAAGGAGACTTCACTGTAAGCACTTCTGCCCCCTGAATCATGGACCTACTCTAACTTTTATTTTTTAAAAAAAAATTTATTTATACAAGAACTGGGGTACAGTCAGAGGCACAGGAGGGTGAGAAAATTCACCAGGGACAGAGTGGGGAACAAAACAGGTTGACTGACTGAAATACACTGCGGAGGGGAGCAGCAGGCGAGGCAAGAGAGGTCTGCCATGCCATGTGGGTTTCTCCCTGGCAGGCCGGGAATCGAACCCGCACTGCAGAGGCTGCGGACAGCTTCACAGCACTGTGCTCAACCTGCTGCGCCACCAGGGAGGCCCACTCTAACTTTTAAATCATTTTAAAAAATGATTTAAACTCTTCTGCAGCAAGCAGTTATAATGCCATGCCCCGCCAACAGATGAACACTGAACTGCTTCTCCTTTCCCCCAAACCTCTCCCCAACTAATTATTTTCATTTCTTTTCTCACAAAGGCGGCAATTAGGGTTTAAAAAAAAATCACCATCAATTAACAAGCACTTTCCAACCTGCTCCGGGTCTCACCGACAAACTAAGTGACAGACTGTATTTAGGTTGACACCTCTGATCTCCACCTAATATTTTATGGAGAACAAAGGGACAGTGAGAAATCATTGGTTAAGTGGTTAAAAACCTTCCTGTTTTGTTCAAATTTTAGAGATCTTTTGGTTTTTTTAATGATCAAAATAGGAGAAAGGCAAAGTCCATTTACAAAGCCATTTGTGTCACAAGAACTGCATCCATGTAAATTGCTCAAGCAGAAGCATCCAGAACAGTGGAGTGAGAAAGATGGAGATCCATGGCTAAGAGGAGAGGGGAACAAAGCCAGGAAGGCCTCCTCCAGTTCTCATCCAAAACAAGATTCAAGCACCAAGCACCTCCTTCTAGCTCTAGGCACCCAAAAAAAAAAAAAAAATCTGAGAACCAGTTGGAATAATTAG
This sequence comes from Talpa occidentalis, assembly GCF_014898055.3. Taxonomy (NCBI): domain Eukaryota; kingdom Metazoa; phylum Chordata; class Mammalia; order Eulipotyphla; family Talpidae; genus Talpa; species Talpa occidentalis. The sequence goes on along the minus strand of NW_023601543.1, from coordinate 79,099,861 downwards.
AGAGGACACTAAGCTAATTAAAGACTTTTCACATGGGGAGTGGGTGTGTGATGGATAAAACTGGTGCAGTCCCAGAGGACCAGACCTAGAACATGGCCCCAGGTCTTCCAAGTCTAGAATAGTCCAGAAAAACCCAGCAAAAACACAAGGGTGGTATTTTCATACTGACTGGTAAGAACTGGAAGTTTAAAGAAATGATAATTTAAACTGTCTATACATGCTGTACTCCGGTGCTTTAAGGACTAAAATGTGTTATGCAAATGAGTAATTAAGGAGCATTTAAATATTTATAGTATCTAATCCAAGTTACAGAGGAAGACACAGCAGTATGAACCGCTGAGCACTTCAGCTGCCCACTCTGTCCCCCACCCCTGGGGACAGATAGCCTCCTGTGGTGGCCCCGACACACCCTGGTGACAGAAAGAAATAAGCTGGGGCCTTTGCCAGGTTTTTCTGGACCATTGAATAATGCTCAGCAAGCACAAATATCAGAAAATAGTAGTATTTTTTCTTCCTGGGGCTACACAGAATTCCAGTTGATCACTGAGGCAGGGTCCACAAGCTACATTTTGCTTTGCTTGTGTCCCCTATGAAAACTATCAAACTGTTGGTGAGCTATGTAGTCACACAATGATGATCCAGTTGAAAACCAGCGCTCATAACCAGCCAGGCTGCCAGCTGAAGGGATCTGAGCAAAGAAACATGGAACTCCATCACCCCTCTACGTGTGAATTCTGAGATCAAAATATTCTTAATGAGCCCCAGAACTACCAAGGAAGTTATCCAAGCAACTTACTCACAAATGCTTCAGGATGTAAAATGAAATTCGAAATCCCCCCACAGGATGAATGCTGCACAACCAAGGGAGTGCCTGGAGGGACAGAGGAAAGACAAGTGCCGCCCAAAGGAAGCATCAGCTAAACACATTAAAACAACAAAGTCAGACTTGCCTTTTTTTTTTTTTTTAAGATTCCTTTGCAATCTTAACTGGGGTCCTTGGGTTCCCCCAAGTGCTGTCCAAAATGGTTAGATGGGGTAGAACTCCCCACCCCCACCCCTCCAAGGGAGCACTGATTCAAATCTTTGAGTAAGAAGCTTTCCAGGGAGGGGTGATGAAAAAGTTATCAAAATCGGTATCGGTGCTGGTTGTACAACACTGTGAATGTTGAGCCTCCCTGGTGGCGCAAGGGGTTAAGCACCGCACTATGAAGCAAGCCAACAAGGCCTCTGCAGCACAGGTTCGAGGGCCAGAGGGAAACCCGCATGGCGCAGCAGACCTCTCCTGTCTTGCCCGCTGCTCCCCTCTGCAGTGTATTGTGGTTAATCTGCCTGTTCTGTTCCCCACTCTGTCTCTGCTGAATCCTCTCACCGCCCCCCCATCTCTGGCCTGTACCCCAGCTCTTGTATGCATAAATAAATAAATCTTTAAAAAATAACACTGTGAATGCAGTACTTAAAACCACTAAATTGTATGCTCCAAGCTGGTAAAAATGACAACTTTTGCTTACATATATTTTAATGTAATTTTTAAAATTAACGATATGGCAAAAATTAAATCACACCGTTTGAAGGGGTGCACTGTATGATATGTGAATTACATCTCCATAAAGCTCTCTTTAAAAAACTTCCCAGGGAAACAGCCTGCAGAAAGATCCTCACTGGGCAAAGCAGGAGCTGACACTGGGCACCAAGATAAGTCGCTGGATCCCCCATAGTGAGAGGGAATTGAATTCTGCAGGTCACTTTGCCCCCAGAGCCTCGTTTCGTCATCTGATGGTGTGGGTCAGAGCTACCAAGGGCCCTTCTAGCGTTTCTGTTCCAGGACCAAGGTGTGAGCGGCAGGCCCCGTCACCTGTCGGGCCGCACACAAACATCCCACTAGGAAGGCACAGCCCCGGGAGAGCCAAACAGGAGAAAGAAGTTGAACCACGCTGGCATTGACAGAAGAGGGGCAAGAACTGTTCTAACACTTTCTACTCGAAGGACAAAATGGTGAAAGAGCCAGAGACCTGCTCTCCGGCGACAATCATAAACACAGACAGTGGCTACGGAGAAAAACCGTGTTCAGAGCAACTGATGATGGAAGAAGAAAATGGTGCTGTGTAATGCCTGCCGCGGGTTTATCCAACATTCAGGGTCACATCAGTGTTGTGGGGGAATCCTGTGCATTGCAGGATGGACTGCAGCGCCCCTAGCCTCTGCCCACTGGGTGCCGGCATTCTGACAGCATCCTTCCCCATGGCATGACAATAGGAAGTGTCCCTAGACTTTGCCAAATATCCCCTGGGGGCCAGAAATGCCCCGGTTTGACAGGCAGAGGGAATTTTGTGTCTGGAAGCTTACAGCTCTTTGTTGAAGTCATGTGACATCACCCTTCTCATCCAGAGCGGTGAAGGCCACCTTGAAGTGTCAGCAAACACACCTTGTCAGCATGCTCTACACAGGGGTCTTATACGACTGCACACACGCTCCTGGCAACCAGCAGCCTGGAAAATTCTGAGTAGGAATGCAGTCAGATGAGAGTTACTCACTCATTCATTAATAAATGGTACTTGCTGGACGCCAGGCAATGAGGCAAAGCAATGGAGCTGGGGAGACCCAGTCAAAGATGAGCAGAGAGAATACAAGATGAGCTGCTGTACAGCAACATTACTGGAGAAGGTCTCATAAGATGAACAAAAGGGTGGGGTGGGCTGAATAATAGTGATGTCCACATCCGGGTCCCCCTTCCAGGACAAAAGAGACCTTGCAGATGTGAGCAGAAGGATCTGGAGACGGGGAGGATAGCCTGGATTGCCCAGGTAAGCCAATACCACACAACAGTCCTTATAAAAGGAAGGTGGGAAGGTCGGAGAAAGAGCAGTGTGAGGAAGGAAGCAGATGTCACAGTGATGCAGCCACAAGCCAAGGAATGCAGGCAGCCTCCAGAAGCTGGAAAAGGCAAGGAAACTGATTCCCCACTAGACCTCCAGAAGGAACGCACCTTAATATCAATCACCCCAGTAAAACTCATTTGGGACTTGTGATTTCCAGAACTGTAAGATGACAAAATGTGTTGTTTCAAGTCACAAGGTTTCTAGTAATTTGTAATAGCAAAAGGAGACTAATACAGAGAGACAACCAGGCAGAGAAGTGAAATCTGTCCCCATGAAGAGAAGCACAGGTCAAAGGTTCAGAGGTCAGGATGAGTGTGGAGCGAAAAAAGGCATGTGGAGGCTGCTGAGTTTCATGAAGACTTCCCTAATGTATGGGGATTTGCAGAAGGGTAGTAGTGGCAGGGTGAATTCCCGAAACATTTGTGGCTTCACTGTATATTGAAAGAGGCTGAGAAAGGCAAGGAAGAGGACAGACCAACAGCAGAATAACCATGTAGCGTTCTACATGTATAATGTATATCCCAACCCTCTAGAAGGGAGGAATAACAGCCTCAGAAGGTGCCCGGGTCCTAATCCCCAGGACCTGTGACTATATCCGATTACACAACGAAGGTGAATTAAGGGGGCTCTTCGCTGATTCTGAGAGAGGGAGAGATGCTTGGATTATCTAGGTGGCCCTAATGTAATCACAAGGGCCCTTAAGGTGGAAAAGAGGCATAGAGTCCTATCAGAGTGACTCGGTACGTGAGAGACTAGACTGGTTATTGCTGGCTTGGCAGACGGAAGGGGGGCACCAAGACCGCAAGCTGGGAAAAGCAAGGAAAAGATTCTCGTCTCGAGGGTCCAGAAGGAACACAACCCTGCCAGCATCTTGACCTTAACCCAGTGAGGCCTGTCTTGGAATTCTGATCTCCAGAACTTTAAGACAATAAACACATGAGTGGGCTAAGAAGATGTGGTATATAAATATACAAGTAACTACTACTCAACTATTAAAAAAAGATAAAATCTTACCATTTGTGACAACATGGATGGAACTGGAGGGGATTATGCCAAGTAAGAAGTCACTCACGTGGTATATATAGACACAAAACAAAGGAACAGACAAAACTAAAGCAAAACAATCCCCACAAATACGACTGCAGATTCGAGGCTACCCAAGGGGCAGGTTGGAGGGGTGTAGCAGCAGGAATGGGCACAGGGCAGGTTTTCTATAATTTGAGCAGACGGGTGAAGGAGGAATCCTGGAGCCCTCAGTGGCTTTTCAGGCTTTTGTTTTTCAGGGATTTACCAGGTACACAGCAGGCTGGGGTGTTGGGGGGCCTGGAGGCTGGCAGGCCTCCCAGCCCCCAGCAAGCCTTCACTCTATCTGGGCTCCCTGGCATTTTCTGGTGGTCTCTGCTTCTCTGCTCTCTTGGCGTCCCTGTGACGCCGCCCTTATAAGCCCAGTCTTAGCCCAGGTGTACCCACTTACGCATGCCCACACCCTACTCCAGGTGCCTGCCATCAGGCATGCATTCAGGACCGCAGGGATCCATCATCCATCCTAATGGCAGGAGGGCCATTTTTTTTTTAAGATTTATTTGTTTATTTATCCAAGAACCAGGGTACAGGCCAGATGTGTGGGAGGGTGAGAGGATTCACCAGAGACAGAGCGGGGAACAGAACAGGCAGACTGACGAAATGCACTGCTGAGGGGAGCAGCGGGCAAGGTAGGAGAGGTCTGATGCGCCATGTGGGACCCTCGCCGGCCGGCCAGGATCGAACCGGTGCTGCAGAGGCTGTGGACAGCTTCACAGCACTGCCCTGAACCGCCAGCGCCACCAGGGGAGGCCCAAGCCTGATACTTTTTTACCTTACCCTACAAGGGGGAACGAAGACTGGTGGAGGGTGCCTGGTGCTTTGGTGGAAAGTGTGGTAACGTACATCTGAGGAGGTGTGAACCTACCCCTCTCAAGCACACAGTGCTGGAAACCAGTGTTATCTCAATTACAAAAAGATGGTAAGCTTGAGCCATTTATAGATGCCAAGTTTGTGGTAACTTGTTACAGCTGCGATCAGAATCTGAGACAGGTGACACGTATAGAAAATCATGGACAAATACTGAAAACCCCAATAATGCTAACAATATATTTCTAATGTCCCTTCTACAGAGGATGGAGGCCAGAGGATGATGGGAAAGATCTGCGGGCTGCTCTGGCAGAAGTCCCAGGACTAACAGTGACAGGGGCCAGCTAGTGTCGTTCCCACCCCATTCTAGGGCTGGCTCGAGGGCTCGAAGGTCATGTGTCACTTCTAACAGCAGCTTATTTTATGACCAGAGTGCCTGGCTGCTCTTCAGTAACCCTCACACCCCGAACCTCTGCTGTGCCCTCAGCAAGGCAAGGAGGCTCTACACTTGCCCTTGGCCAGGCATCAGAACCATGTGTTGCTGAGCTCCACTCCCAGAGTTCCTAACTCAGCAGGTCAGAGTTGAGGCCAGAGAACTTGCAGCTCGATGGGATGCCAGGGGCGGCTGACGCTGCTGGTCAGGGGCGCATCCTCTGAGAACCACTGCATTAGAGGGTCTCCTCTCAGACTGAGAGGCTTCCAGGCTCGCTGCCCTGTATCTTTCCCATGAAGAGCCCTGACGTCTGGCTGTCAGCAGGTTGCTCTGTGTTACCCCATCTCTTCCCTGGGAATAGCGCTTCGCCGTCCATTCGGCTCAATGGTCACACAGTCCCCAGACTAGAGCTGGAGGAAAAGCCACAGAATATACCTAGAGGCCAGTCTCCTCCCCGGCCACCTGTATTTCCTGTCCCTACCTGCCACTTTGTTAACCAGGGGACAGAGAAAAGCGGCCCCCGCCAGCCAGCGAACACCTCTGGTGAACGTGAACAGTCCTCCAGAGCACCGGCGGCGGACAGGGCCGCTGGGCGAGCAGGGTGGGACAGGACGCAAGCAAGGCCACTCCGGAACGTGCCTGACACCGAGAACACGTGAGCCTCCCCCAAACCACAAACATCCCCCGGCCACCCCTCGGCCTGTGCATAACTAAGGAGCAGCGGCTGCTTGACCAACCACCGCCATCGCCTGGTCTCCCCTCCTTCTAGAAAGATCCAGCAAGACACCCAATCAGAGAATGGCCCCCAACAGCATCCGCTTCCTTGACAGCTCCCCCAGAGCACCTGGCACAGGCCCCAGCCCATGTGGGGTCCTTTCTAACGCCCTCTTCTGGGAAGCCCCAAACTACCCCATGGTGTGCGTTCACCCAAAAAAAGGGAAGAGCACCGGCTCATTGCATCCCAGGTTGTTCCCGGGGTGTGGCTGGAGGGCAGCGATGACTCAACCTGCAGACCTCAGCTCCAGCACAAGCTCCTCCTGAGATGCGATCTCTACTAAGAGGTCCCTACCCACTGCAGCCCACGTGAGGTTCCCACTTCCCAACCTCCTCACAACTGCATGTCGCCCTGCCCTCTGCGTTCAAGCCTCTCTCCCATTAGACCGACAGCCCCGTCACAGTGTAGGTGTGCCATAAGCCTGTTCCTGGCACGGTACCTGGCACAAAGCGGAGGTCGGCGGGCACTCTGTGAGGGATAGATGGATGAGCACCCACCCCTGTATTCAGGGTGCATTCAAGCATGTCCAAATACCAGCACTGATGAGAGAATGTCAGCAGAGCACAAGGAATTGGAATGGTCAGAAGAGAAACAATCAAGGTCTGAGCAACCGGGCTGGTAGCCAGTTTGGCTTGGGTTTGGTGGACATCAGGGGGTAAAGAAACTAAAGGTCATGCTTGATAAAGGTGGAGCCTTTTCTTCCATTTGTAACTCAAGCAGTTGGTGGAGTTCTGTTCGTTTTAGCCGTAGTTTAGCAGAAGGTAGTCCCCACCAATCCGATACAAGGCTAAAAACAGTCCAAACTCTTGGTACTCTGGGGTTCCTTAAACAGAAACCTCTTGCTGGGCTTGCAAGTGCATATCCTTCACTACGCACAGACTGGGCTGGTGATATCTGCGTGGTTACCAGAGGCTTTCTCTGTACCTAGCACTGGAGGCATCTCCCAGAGAGCTCAGAGGGCACATTCTGAGAGGGCTTTTGCGAGAGGCCATTTCCTAACTAACTGGCTCCATTTCAGGGTTAGGGATGTGATGGTTCGCAGTTATTTTTCACCTCAAAGATGACACACCTCAGTTTTAGTTCCAGACCATCCCAATAAAGCAAGTATCACAATAAAGTGAATCACTCGAATTTTCTGGTTTTCTAGTGCATATAAAAGTTATGTTTACATTATACTGTACTCTATTAAGTTTGCAATGGTATACTTAAAAAGCAACGCACATACCTCAATTTAAAAATATTTTCTTGCTAAAAACTGAAAAACAAAGTGAGCATGTGCTGTTGGAAAAATGACACCGACAGATCTGCTCGAGGCAGGGTGGCCAGAAACCTTCAATTTTTGAAAAAGTGCAATACCTGCGAAGCACGACAAAGTGGAGCACAATAAAATGAGGTATGCCTGTAGATGATACCATTTTATTGTGCTATCCCTCAACCAAAAAATCTGTATGAGGCCAGGTAAGACTGCGAGTGTATCAAATTGATAAACTGGACAAATCTGAAAACCAAAGAGACCTGGGAGATTGGGAAGGAAGGACCGCCTGTGTGTGCACAGAAACAGCAGTGCTGGGTCGCTCCATCAGAAGACATACGCAATAGATCGTTAAATATCTGCACTTGATCACAAATAAACTGCTGAAGATGCGTCAGAAGAGAGCAGGTGATCTTTAGCCACAAACTACTAAAGGTATCTTAAGTCCCACTATAAACATTTTCATGATTAAATGACCAGTATTCATTTTTATCTTACTGCCACTAGTATTAGTGCCTAAAATAAAAGAAAATCACTTTCTGCGCCTCCCTCCCCCGCCCCCATTTTTTAATGGTTATAGTAAAAAACATTAAGTTTTAAAGAACTATAAACTGGGCCTCCCCTGGTGGCACAGGTGGTTGAGCACCGCACTGTGAAGCTGTCCGCAGCCTCTGCAGCACCGGTTTGATCCCGGCCGGCCGGGGAGGGTCCCACATGGCGCAGCAGACCTCTCCTGTCTCACCTGCTGCTCCCCTCAGCAGTGTGTTTCAGTCAGTCTGCCTGTTCTGTTCCCCACTCTGTCTCTGGTGAATCCCCTCACCCTCCTGCGCATCTGGCCTGTACCCCAGCTCTTGTATAAATAAATAAATCTTTTTAAAAAAAGAACTATAAACTGCAGGAGCACTATCTAATTTTCTTGGGAGGACCTGGATAATGAAAATAGATCAGACTTGAATGATAAGCAGGTCTGTTTCTGCTTAAACGGGACTCAGTCCTCTTCTCACTGAAACATGAAGAGCACAATCCAGCCGAGGGAGACATCTGCGTGCCACCCTCCCAGTGACCCACCCAAAATGGAAGGTGATCAAAAGAGCAATTTTGGTTACCTCAGGAGAAACCAATCTGTTACCAAAGTGATCAGTGATGTTTAAAGTATATACCTTGGTTAATCACCTTATTAGGTGTCAAAGCAAGACTGCAAGCTAAGTGTTTTTGCTCTGTGAAGCAGAAGGATTTCTGAGCTACTCATTCATTCATTCATTCATTCATTCAATATTTATTTCCAGCCTGCTCTGTACCAGGCACCAAAAAAACAGTGCTGATTAAAACTGTGCAATGCAGGGCTGTCCGTGTGGCCATGGAGCTACAGTAGAGGAGATAAATGTTAAACAAACTCAAATCAATGTGCGAGACTGCTACAGAAAGAAAAGATACTCCAGGAAAAAGGATAACAGAGAGGAGCTAATTCAGGCTCTAGTGGCAAGGGGATCAGAAAAGGGCTGTGCGCAAAAGTGACACTGAAACTGAGAGACCATCAGATCAGCACCCTTCAGAAAAGGAAAACCTTTCTGGTAGATGACAGCAAATGGGATATTTAACTTTGTCAACAGAGACAGGGCTAAATCTCCCCTGTTCTACCACATCTGTCTTCATGAGCAACCTGTGATGGCTGGAGTGTCAATGTCTCACCTGTCCAAACCCTACTACCTGAACAGGGAAAGATCTCACTTTATTATAATGTATTATAATCTACAGTTTTCCTACGCTTGGCCTAGAAACACCCAAAAATAATCTACCAAAGGCATGAAAAAGAGACTGGCGGCCAGCAAGAATTTTACCTGAGTGGGCCGAACGTTTAATAACCCAGGCAATTGCAATTCCTTTGCCCAATAAAGTGCCAGATCCTCTGGGCAACAAGGTGGCCCAATTCTCCAAGGTCTACACCAGATGGGACCCAGGGGGCCTTAATGGTTTTAGTTGCGTACTTGTAACTGATCAGTAAGTCAGGGAACGGATCACCATTTGCAGTTCCCCGACCCTGCAGACTTAGAGGACTGGGGAGTCTGGCCTTTGAGCATCACCCAGTGGAGAGCTATCCAGGCGAGAGGGAGCGAGGCAGCCAGACAGGGGTCGGGGTGGAAGAGGGGCGCCCAGAGATGTGCGTCCAGGGACTGCGCGGGGCGTTTCCCGCCCCTCCCCACGTAGGTCCCCAGCAAAGGCAACCCGGCCTCCCCAAGACACCGATATGCCGGCTTCCCTTTTGGTGAGACCAGGTGGGCACCGCGAGCCCCGCACCGGGCCGGAGCCCACCGGCTCCGCTGCCCGCGTCCACAGCGCAGAGGACCACGCGCCGGGGCGAGAAAAATGGCCAAGGCAAACTCTCCCCGCCCACCCGAAGAGCGAACCACACCCCCTGAATCCCTCAGCCCGAACCGCTCCGGGCCAGCCCCGCGATCCCACGCCCAGGCCGCCGCCGGGCTCCCGTCGCGCGGCACGGGCTCCGCGGAGACGCGGGCGCGAGGGGGAGAGGATGGGGGAGTGCAACGCAGGCAGGTGGCCCACCGCGTTGTCACCCGCCAGGGCCTGCCCCGGGGCGCCCTCCCCGGTTCCGTGGTTCTGGACAGGCCCCGCGCCCCCGCTGAGGTGGGCACCCGGGCGCTGGGACGCCGGCGGCCCCCACTCACCCATTGGCGTCGAGCCGGGCCCGGCCGCCGAGGCAGCGTGAAAGTTGGCGGAGGCGGGCGCCGGGGTCCGGACGCCGGAACCGGGTGCGGGGTCGGGGCGCGGGGGTCGGGACGCGGCGGAGGCTGGGCCGGCTTCCTCCTGTGTAGCGCGGCGGCGGCTCAGCGCCGCCCGCTGCTGCCTCTGGTGTGCTGCTGCTGCTGCTGCTGCTGCTGCCGCGGCTGCCCCGGGGCGACTCCTGCTGCTGCTGCTGCTGCTGCATCGCGGCCCGCTGCGCCCGGCTGCGCCGGGTTTCCTGCTCCCTGCGAGTGGAATTGCGAAAAAAAAAAAAAAAAAAGCGCCGCCCAGCCCAGCGCCCGGCAGCAGCGGCCGAGCTGCCCGCTCTCCCCTCCTCCTCGCGCCGCCGCCGCCTCCTCGGTGCTCCCGCGGCTCCGCCTGCCGGGGACGCTCGCTCGCGGGCGGGCGGGGCCTGCGAGGGGCGGGGCCTGCGAGGGGCGTGGTCCCCGAGGGGCGGGGCTCGCGCCCGGGCGTCCCCGAGGCTGCGGCGCTCGGGCGCCCCCTCGCCACCCGTGGGGAGGGACCCAGCTCCGCGAGGCCGCCCCCTACCCGCGGCGGCTCGGCTCAAGCCCAGGAAATGCCGCGAGACTCCTCGAGACCGGAGGAGGGAAGGGGTCCGTGGGGAGGGGGCGTCCGAGGGTAGGGGCACGTGGGCGTGGGCGGGCGGCCGTGAGAGCGGCGGAGGACGGGCGGGGGATGGGAGGGCCCGGGCAGGTGCGCGGCCTGACACCTGCAGAGTATGACGGCAGGTAAGCCCGGGCAGGTCCAGGCGACCCAGAATCAAGCCCCTCAGAGACGGCGCTTGGGAAGGACAAGGGGTCCCTGTGGAAGGAGAGGGACGCTACACCCCGTCAATGCAAGGGAGGGGTCGCAGGCCATGTGCGAGTTTCCCACGTGAGACGGTGGCAGGACGCAGCTGGCGAATGAAGGGCGCAGCGGGACACACGGCCCAGCATGGAGCCCTCACCCTGTGCTTGGGCCAGGTGGGGTTTGGTTGCTCAGCAATCTTCCCAGGTAGCCCCCCCCCCCCACTCAACGAATAGCTCCCTCCCTAATAGGCGTCTTTGTGCCACATTGACCCCCCAGGACCTGGGCAGCCGACCCTTTTGTGGGCGCTGGAGTGAAAACTGGAATTGGTGGGAATTCATCGGGCGCTAGCTCAAGCCCCTTTTTGGGGCCATTCTTCACCTTTTGCCATAGCCACTCTGCCAGCCACCAGTCATTTATCGTCTTTATTTCCTTTTCCCTTTCCACCATCTGGTGGTCGGAAGAGATAGTGAAATAGGTGGGAGAGATTCAAACAAAGTAACACAATAAAGAAATTAGATCATTGCTCTCTGGAAAATGGGGGAGGGTGAGGATCAGTGGCCCCATAGGTGACAAAACTGACACCTCTTGTAAATTGGTTACATCCTGGGATTTCTGCAGAAAGATGTACTTATAATTGTTTCATTGGCTTTAAAAAACAAAAAAAAAAAACCCTCAAAGCCAAGGTCTTATGAACAAGAGATCTGTAGCATCATCTTTCTAAATACTTTTCACATATGTATCAGAGCAATCAAACATGACACTAGTGGAGGAGCAGAGGACCCATCCCTGCAGCTGCTGAGGAGGTAGTCCTGTCATCGGGACTTCTAAGGAAGGGGTTAAACAACAGGGACAGGAGCAATCTGAAGCGTTGCTGCGGATGAGTACTGCCTTACCGCGGATGCGGACCAGGCTCTAGGCGCCCGGGCGCGTAGGTCATTGCATGCCTTGACACATCAGAGCCATGAGGCCTTGTGATGGGAGCCTGGGCGCCTGGCCAAGGCCCACCTTTAATAGGACTTGATTTGTCTTGAAGCTCACCCAGATAGACCTGGTCTGAAGTCTGCCCAATTGCAATGGTGGTTCTTTGCTCAGTCCTAGGTCGGTCGGCCAGTTTTCCCTCTCTCCAGGAGACTCCGATCCCGGAGAGTGATTGGGTGCGTTTGGGCGTGCACACGACAGACCCGTGCGGCTAAACCAGAAGGTCGTGGCTGAACTCTGCAGGACTCAGAAAAATAAATTTTTAAAAAGTTTCTTATGTCCTGCTTAATCTTACTGACTTACTGTCCCACCAGGGGAAGAGTTTTCCTGTTTAACTTTTTCCCCAGCTTCACACAGTGAGGACAGACCACCTTGAGTCTTGTGTTTCAGACCACACTGACCCCTTCTTGAGTCAGAGTACTGTGTCTTCACTCGGCCTGGGCATGCTTTCCGCTAGGACAGATTTATCATTTTATCACAAAAGACTACTCATAAGACTTAACACTTCTCTAAGTGTTAACGCTTCTCTAAGTGACAAAAACTGACATCCCTTTTAAACACACACACACTTGTTGCTTGGGTCTTCTGAACTGTTCCTATTGTCCTTTTATTTTTCCTTTGAGAAACTTCTGCTAACCAGCACAAAGGAAGTTGCTATGAAGATTCAAATCCTGTTGCTGGCAGGAAGAGAAGTGTATCCTCATCCCGCGTCCCCACAAGAGTATTTCTTAACTGAAGATTAGTGCAATATCACAAACGATGTGAATTCACCTCATGAATACTGCCAGAGAAATACAAATGCATGTAATACATCTCTGCCCCCTGAACTCCCATTTCTACCAGAAGAGATAATACATTTTGGGAATGGAGAGGTCTGAGCTTTCATACTTAAAATGATATCACATGACTTAGAAAGTCATACTTTGTTGCTCAGTGGTGGTGACATTCTAGATAAAAATAGAAGGTGGTTGAGCCACTGCCTATGTAGCACTTCTAGCCTGTCATGCTTTGCTCTTTGCATGTACTCAGACTGGACATCAGTAATTTGCACATAATGAATGGCACTTTGCTTTGATAGTCATTAGTATCATCTTTACATTAATATAAATTACATGCAGAGTGCTTTACAAAAGATGGTCATTATCTAGTGCTTATGAGGAGATTTATGGAGAAAAGTAAAAATCTCACAGCATCAGAAAGTAAGGAAGGGCCTCCCTCGTGGCGCAACCAGTTAAGACGAACCTATGAAGCTGTCCGCAGTCTCTGAGGCATGAGTTCAATCCCCGGCCAGGGAGCTACCCACATGGCGCAGCAGACCTCTCCTGACTTGCCCGCTGCTTCCCTCAGCAGTGTACTTCTGTCAATCTGTCTATTCTGCTCCCCACTCTGTCTCTGGGGATTCCTCTCACCCCCCACACCTCTGGCCTGTGCCCCAGCTCTTGTTTGCATAAATAAATAAATCGTAAAAAAATGTGAAAAAAAAGGAAGGAAATGCTGGATAAAAATGATGGGGCAAGTAGAAAGGGCTGATACCAACCTGAGAGTTCCCAAAGGTCAAAGCTGGAACCATTCAAGCAACAAAAGAACTGATTCCACTGGATTATAGCCGGCAGAATACAAGTCACATCTATATGAATATAAGTGAATAAGTAAATAAGTTGAGGGCAGGGGGAGACAAGTCTTCCTTACAGAGGAATTCCGATTAATAAATGTAGAAGAAATGAGAGAAAGAGAAAAATCCCCCCATGAGAATGCCACAGTAACAACTGATGCAGTTCTCAAGTGAGCAGGGGCAAGTTTAGGGAGAAACTGGCAGACAGTACGTCAAGCAGACGGTCAAGGCTCCGTGCTGACAGTTGAAGCAGGCTTTTCTCGTCTTCCTTTGCTTCACGTACACTGGGTTAGAACTAAGTTGTTGGGATCAGTCCAAAGCCCTAGGAATGACATCTTGCTCTGTTATACTTGACCTGGCTTGATAACCTCTTTTGGAATGACCCACTCACTCCCTCTTTCCCCCTTTTCAGTGAGTTCTTCGCAACAAATCCCAGAAAACTGGTTTTACAAGCCTTGTGGAGAGGCAAATCAATCAAATCAGAGAAGTAAATCATTTATAAGACAGCTAAACTATGATTCTCCCTACAAGGTTTGTAGAAAAGGCTTGCTTTGTAAAGGAAGTAACTAGAAGGCGAAATGTGCTATGCCAGAAGGCTGTAAAACCGAAATAGCATGTTTTTGTTTAAAAGTTCAAAGGGGGGGGCCTCCTCGGTGGCCCAGCGGTTGAGCGCAGGGCTACGAAGCTGCCTGGAGCCTCTGCAGTGCCGGTTCGATCCCCGGCTGCTGGTGAGAGGGTCCCACATGGTGTGCAGACCTCTCCTAACACCCGCTGCTCCCCTCAGCAGTGTCCTTCGGTCCTTCTGCCTGTTCTGCTCTCCACTCTGGCTCTGGTGAATTCTCTCACCCTCCCGCGCTTCTGACTGTACCCAGTGCTTGTATAAATAAATAAATAAAAATCTTAAAAAAAAAAAAAAGTTCAAAGAGGGCCTCCCCGGTGGCGCAGCGGTTGAGCGCTGGGTTGTGAAGCTGCCCACAGCCTCTGCAGTGCCCATTCGATCCCCAGCTGCCGGCGCGGGTCCCACATGGCGCGCAGACCTCTCCTGCAGCCCGCTGCTCCCCTCAGCAGTGTACTTCATCAGTCTGCCTGCTCTGCTCCCCGCTCCGGCTCTGGTGAATTCTCTCACCCTCTCATGCTTCTGACTCTTCCCAGTGCTTAAAAAAAAATAATTAATTAATTAATTAATGTTCAAAGAGTGTCTGTGTAATGGACTTCAAAGTTGATAGGTTTCAGGAACTTGCATCTAAAACACACAAGAGCCTCCGCTGGATAAACTCACTCCCTGAGAACGTTTTTCCTTCCTTCCTTTACATGGTGATAATGAGTACAGAGTTTCAGCTTGGGAAGATAAAAAGTTCTGGAGGTGGATGGTGGTGATGGCTGCACAAGGGTGTAAATGGACTTAGTGCTAGTGAACTTTAGGAACTTAAAATGGTTCCATTTTGTTATGTGTATCTTACCACAATAAACAAATGACGACATCCGTGACTGGTGGATTATTACATGGAGCTCAGTGAGGATGGCATTCCCTGGGTTTCACCTACTCTGACAACAGTCCCACCTGTGTCCCAAATAGGACACCATCCCTGCAATAACCGCTACCCTGTCACCCCCAATGTCACCTCTTCAGGGTTTAGAGAAACCACGTCCTGTGGCCAGCACTGAGGGTGAGGCGGAGCCACAGCCATCTTCCAGGCCATAAAGCCATCGGTGCACAGTCAACCCCAGATGGGTTCTCAAGCCTCAGGGGCCACCGGACTTAATTGAAAGTCTCTGAACCAGGCATTCACTTAATAAGATAAGGTGCAAACCTTTTCTAGCGCAGCTTCTTATTAAATAGAGTCAGTCAAATCAAGTTCCTTGCCTCAAAAATAATTACAGGCCAGCCAGAGGCAAAAGTGGAAAGTAAGTGAGGCTCATCTTTGTTTGCCTTCAATTCCCCTATTGATGTCATCTTCGTGGACTACAGAGGTTCAAAAGGGGGCCCCCAGACCACCAAAAGCAGCAGCAGCATTAGCAGCCTGTGGGAACTTGCTAGCAGTGCACATTCTGCACCCCACCCCAGACCTTCTGAACCAGGAACTCTGCAGGTGGGAGGTGGGCCCCATGATCTGCATTTGACACAGCCTTCTGGGGTTTCTGATGCGGCTGAAGTATGAGAAGTGTTGTTGACCAGTTTGCTCATCTGATGAACTGGTTGATACTTAGTAACAAAACTACCAGCTGCAGGTTAAGATTGATTTGGTGTTTACTGTCATTTATAAATATAATACCTGCTCATTATTTTTTAATAAAAATATATTTAAAACTTTAAAATTCTAGTATAGAAGAGGAAAGTCTTCCATAATATCACAATTATGAATTATTGCAGAGATAATTGGTAATCACTGTTAACCGATTTGGGGGGTGAAGGTTTGAGTGTCACTTATTGACACACTGTTAACATCTGATGGAATATTCCTCCAGACCTCTTTTTCAGGGGGCAAATGTATTGCATTGAAAATGGATATTTTGTTATTAATGACAAAGATACAGAAAGTGTGGAACTGAAATAAGCTATCTAAACTTAAGGGGAAGAAATGTTGTAAAAACAACTTTGTCAGCTCTAGTTGTATAACGACTTCTTAGACTTGGTCAACTAAATTCAGAGGGACGATGGTATATAAGGGACAATGGTAATTTCTTATTGCTGAAATGAAAATGTCAAACTATATTGTGTGTTCTGTGTAAGCAGAGCTAAAGTTTACATTTATATCCTGTTACTACAATTACAATCTTCCAGAGCACCACAAGATATTAGTGGTATAAGGTCAACCCTGACAATAGGTACACTAAAGTTTGCTTGCACATTTAACCAGAGTTAAGACTTACCTGCCTTCGGTCACAGTCTTGCCCTCATTTCACACCAATGAAATTGGTAAACTGCTACCAACAACTTGCATTACAACAGTAATAAAACAATCATTAGGGCCTCCCCTGGTGGCGCAGGCGGTTGAGCACAGCACTGTGAAGCTGTCCGCAGCCTCTGCAGCGTTGGCATTGGTTCGACACTGGCCGGCCGGTGAGGGTCCCACATGGTGTGGCAGACCTCTCCTGTCTCACCCGCTGCTCCCCTCAGCAGTGTATTTTGTCAGTCTGCCTGTTCTGTTCCCCGCTCTGTCTCTGGTGAATCCTCTCATCCTCCCGCGAGTCTGGCCTGTACCCTGGTTCTTGTGTAAATAAATAAATAAATATCTTTTAAAAAATCATTAAAAAGTTTTAAAAATCAATAGAAATAACACATAAAACATCAGAAATGGAACCTAAACAAACAAAAAGGAAGATGTCAAAAATAAAAAGACAAAGACTAAAATTTTAAAAAATGGTTATGAACACTTATATCTCAATAACAACCTTAAATGTAAAATAGATTAAATAGACTTTCAATTTAAAAAGGTTATAAAAGACAAAGACAGACATTATAATATAGTTAAGGGCCTAATGCAACAAGAAGAAATAACACCTGTAAATATGTGTGTACCAAATAATGAAGGAACAAGATACGCTAGACAATTACTAACAGAACTAAAGAGAAATATTGACAACAACAAAATAATACTAGGGAATTTTTATACCCTACTTACAACTATGGATAGATCAACAGGACAAAGAATAAATAAAGAAACAATGGCCTTAAATGAGGGGCTAGACCATATAGAACATTCTACTCCAAAATTGTTGCATAAACATTTTTCCAGTTCACATGGAACATTTTCAAGAATGACCGTATGTTGAGATACAGGCCATTTTCTAACCACAATGCCACAAAGTTAGAAATCTGCTATAAAACAAAAACAAAATGTAAATACATGGAGACTAAACAACATGCTGCTTAATAGCTATTGGACAAAAGAGGAAATTAAAACAGAAATTAAAAATACCTGAAACTAGGGCCTCCCCGGTGGTGCAGCGGTTGAGCGCTGGGTTGCGAAGCTGCCCGCGGCCTCTGCGGCGCCGGTTCGATCCCCGGCTGCTCCCCGGCCACCGGCGGAGGGTCCCGCATGGCGTGCAGACCTCTCCTGCCGCCCGCTGCTCCCCTCAGCAGTGTACTTCGGTCCTTCTGCCTGCTCTGCTCCCCGCTCTGGCTCTGGTGAATTCTCTCACCCTCCCGCGCTTCTGACTGTACCCAGTGCATGTATAAACAAAACAAACAAACAAACCAGCAAACAAATAAATAAAGCATGCCTCTATAAAAAAAAAAATACCTGAAACTAATGAATATGAGGATACAAGCTACCAGAATTACGGGATGCAGCAAAAGTGGTCTTAAGAGGAAAGGTAACTGCTATACAATCCCACATTGAGAAGCAAGAAAAACCCCAAATAAACAATTTAATATTACACCTAAGGCAACTTGAAAAAGAGGAATAAACAAGACCCAAAACCAATGGGAGGAAGGAAATAATAAAAATTAGAGTAGAAATAAATGAAATAGGGATCAAAAAGACTATATACAAAAGGTCAATGAAAGTGAGTGTTGGTTGTTTGAGAAGATAAAATATAAACCTCTAGAATGGCTAACAATAAAGAGATAAAACACTAATAAAGAGAATTCAGAATGAAAGAGAAATTACCACAAATGGTATGGAAATACAAAGGATTGTAAGAGATTACTATGTACAGTTTTATATCCCCCCAAATTCAATAACCTTGAAAAAAACGGATAAATTCCTAGAATAATATAGTTTACCAAGACTAAACCAGGAAGAAACATTGCAGTTGGAAAAAACTGATCATAAGCATGGAAACTGAAACAGAATTAAAACAATCTCCCCCAAAACAAAAACCCAGGGCCAGACTTTATTTATATATTTATACAAGAGCTGGGGTACAGGCCAGAGGTGCAGGGGGTGAGAGAATTCACCAGAGACAGAGCAGGGAGAAGAACAGGCAGATCGACCGAAACACACTGCTGAGGGGAGCAGCGGGCGAGACAGGAGAGGTCTGCTGCGCCATGTGGGTTGCTCCCTGGCCAGGCTGGGAATCGAACCCACGCTGCAGAGGCTGAGGACAGCTTCACAGTGCTGCGCCCAACCTGCTGCGCCACCAGGGAGGCCCCCAGGGCCAGACTTAAAAAAAAATTCATCAAAACTTTAAGAGGGCCTCCCTGTGGCTCAAGGGGTTATGTGTCAGCACTATGAAGTTTTTCACAGCCACTGCAGCATGAGTTCGATCCCCGGCCTGGGAGCAAGCCACATGGCACAGCAGACCTCTCCTGTCTCGCCCGCTGCTCCCTCAGCAGTGTATTTCAGTCAGTTTGCCTGTTCTGTTCCCCATTCTGTCTCTAGTGAATCCTTTTACCCCCCACACCTCTGGCCTGTACCCAGCTCTTGTATGCATAAATAAATAAATAAATAGATAAATAAATAAATAAATAAATAAAAATAAAACCTTTTCTAAAGCAAAATATAAGTAGACTAGAAATACACCCTTCTGAATGGGAGAAAATATTTACACATTATACAACAAACAAGGGGTTAATGTCCAAGATATATTTTAAAAACACATACAATTCAACAAATTTTAAAATGACCCAATTAATAAATGAGCAGCAGATCTGAACAGAAGATTCACCAGGAAGGTATCTAGAAAGCCAATAGACACATGGAAAACTACTCATCTCATTTTTAATAAGGGAGATGCCAGTTAAAACCACAATAGGGCCTCCCTGGTGGCGCAGCAGTTGAGCGCTGGGTTGCGAAGCTGCCCGCAGCCTCTGCAGAGCCGATTCGATCCCCGGCTGCTCCCCGGCCACCGAAGGAGGGTCCCACATGGCACGCAGACCTCTCCTGCCACCTGCTGCTCCCTCAGCAGTGTACTTTGGTCCTTCTGCCTGCTCTGCTCCCCGCTCTGGCTCTGGTGAATTCTCTCTCACCCTCCTACGCTTCTGACTATACCCAGTGCTTGTATAATAAATAAATAAAATAAATCTTAAAAAAAAAACACAATGAGGTATCATCTTACACCCATGAGAATGGCACAGATTTAAAAAAAAAAAGGGGGCTGGAGATGATGTGAAAAAAGAAGAGCAAACTTTTACACTCTTGGTAGGAATGTAAACTGGTGCAACCATTTTGGAAAGCGATCATGATTTACCTCACAAAACTGAAAGTGGAAATACCATAAGACCCAGCAGTCCCACTCCTTGGCATCTATATAAACAACGTGAAACCATCAAAAAAGTATATGCTCTGCCATGTTTATTGCAGCACTGCTTAACAATAGGTAGGACATGGAAGCAGCTTAAATGCCCATGGACATAATATTACATCAAGAAGATGTGGCATATTCACACATGGACTACTATTCAACCATAAGGAAAGATGAAATGTGCATTTACAGCAAAACAGAAGGAGTCTGAGGGGATTATGTGCAGTAAGGCACGTCATAAAGACAAAGACAAATCCTGGACACTTACATAGTGGACAATTCAACAAAGTAAAAATACATATAAAAACTAGCGGTCATTAATGAACAAAGTGAGGTTTCTGAGGTCAAGAGGGAGGGGGTGGGGGAAGGGTCAAGAGGAAATAAGGGCTGGTGTTGGGGGGAAAAAGCGATGTTGACAAGGTGGTTACTAATAATAAGCAAGCGCTAGATGGCTTTAGAATTTTTCACTGTGGCTATCTGGGGGTGAGTTATTCACAGTTTTTGTGCTGGTGTGTCAAGGCTGAATGCCTGGGGGAGACCAGGGCACAGCCCTGAGGGGGTATGAGGATTTGGGGTGGCAAGAGCAGCTGGGTAACCCTGCTATGGGGTTCCGTATCTTTCTCTCTGTGCCCCAAAGCCCCCCTTAAAGTCACAGAATTAATTACAAGAATATGTAATTCTAGTTTTAGCCCATCTGCCTCTGGTCAGCTGAGAACAAGGACCTTATGCCAAAAAATGTGTTGTTGTTTTTCTTCACATCAAATAGGAATGATGCCTCATTTTAATGGGGGAAAAAAGAGAGAAGAGACACAATTAAGAAGAAAAATGAAATCCCATTATAACTGGCTTCCTCAAGCTCCAGCCTAGAATGTGAGTAATCATAAAAACTGTAATATCAGCTTTTTTTTTCTACTTCTAGACTTTTTAAAAACTGGTAACAATACTAAAATACATGATGATTTCCACATGCTATAATTGTCATGTTTTTGTGCTGGCAACTCCTCTTTAGTGTTCTAATAATGGAATCTGAGAAGCTTGGGGAGAGGGAGCTTTTTTCTTGCAGGATTCTCAAGTCATTTTTTCCTCATAAATTTGATTGTGAAATATTAAACCTGTCTGGAATAGAACTTTTGGGGAATGTACTTCATAACCTTATGGGAAGAAGTTAGAATTCCTGATAAGATTTCTTAAGGAATTTTCTGAGATTCTATAAGGAAATTAAGCTGTTTTCAGGACACTAGCTACCTTCCTGCCCACTCAGCCTCTCAGCTGACCTCAGCTCAAGAATCTAGTGATCTTTAGCCCAACTCGCTTAAGTTGTGTCCCATCAAAAGATGATTATCTAACCATCCCCTTCCCAGGAAGCATCCTGACCAAGAGGGAATCATGAAAGGAAACTTCATGCATTCATAATTAAATTTCCTAAAAACTCTTACATACACTTCAGTATTTCCCAACTGTAAACAGCATGAGTATCCTGTCAGGTGGGGACTAGACCTTTTCTCTGTGCCCAAATAAAGGAATCAAACGGTTCAACCTTAGATAAAAATACAGCTTGTGACCTATCTTTTGAAAATATCTCTGAGCAACAGGGATGATCTTAAGATAATAAGCGCTACCATTTAAGGAGGAACAAGGAGCTTCTTTCATCCTCTTTTAAGTTCTCACAGCAACAGTGTGAAGTAAATGTTACCATCCCCCTTTTACAAGTGAACAGCCGGGTGTTCAGGGAGGCTACATTAGCAGGAGAGAGGAAGGCCAGGGAAAGGACTGCCATTTGAACACCAGATATGAAAAGCTAGGAATCCATCTGGAATTGAACGAAACACCCAATGTTTTTCATGGTCGAGAATTCCTATTCAATGATCTTAATATAAAATTTAAATGGATCCTTGTGTTTGCTCAACAGGAAAATTGTATACATATAAAATGCTGATAACACAGTGATAAAACACACATTTACCAAATCATAACATCAGTCTTTTTTGTTTTCCTACCTTTAGACATTTTTTTAAATGGGCAACGATACTAAAATATCTGATGACTTCCACATGCTATAATTGTCATGTTTTTGTGCTGGCACCTCCTCCGTGGTGGTCTGATAATGGAATCTGAGAACCCTGGGGAGGAAGGACTTATACGTACATACCTTATCCATGCAAGTGCCTTTTAAGCGGAAAATACACGCCAAACTGTGGCAGCAAATACTCCAAAGGGTTGAAAGTCACCTTAGAGTCATGTAGCTGTAGTTGATCCTTTTCCTTTCTGTCACCTGGCTATGAACAATTCAGGTTTCAACCATTCCTCGCCGACATGCAGTTTTGGGAGGTTTCTTAACTTCTCTGTGCCCCAGGCTCCTCATCTGGAAAGTGGGTTGGTGTGAGACTATAACGGGTCAAGCTTGTAAAGTGCTCAGCACAGTGCATGGCACTATGCCAGATTTTCTTTGAAGAGCATAATTTTATTAACAGAAAAGTTTGTTTCTAAGGTTACTTTATGTTAATTACTTCACATTTTCCCCGATTTGAATATCTTAGAAAAATGTTATGATTGAACAAATAAACACTTAAAAATTATCATTGCAGGACATTTTAAGTGAGTCTCTAACTTAACAATTATAGCAAAGTCTTGAAAAATGCACATTTCTGATTAATCTTAGCACACTGGCTACTTGTATTAACATCTTTCCTTCTTGAATCCTGCTGAAATGATGATAAAGGAATAAAGCAGGAACACACCCAAAAGGAGAGGGAGACAGGAGAGGAAATACCAAAGGACTGGGCATTTCAAGTGCTGTGGGGGTTCAAACAGCAGCCTGGGAAGGGTAATAGGCCTAAAAGGGTAATAGGAAGCCACCCAGCGGATCCCAGGCAGACTCAGGACTGAGGTCAGGAGACAGCATCAGTGTACACTGAGGGACTGCTCCCTTGCTCCCCTTCGTACCCTGCTCCACCAGGGTGACACTCCAGGCACGAGATAGGAGCCCTGTTCTCTGCAAACATGAAACCCTATAGGATCCAGTGACCAAAGCCCCAGTATCAAGCCAAGCCATCCATCCTGGTGCCCTCCCTGCCCCTGCCACGCCATGGGAGGAGAGGCTCCTTCTCCAGAAACGTGGAAGGAGCCTAGAGGAAAGAATCTCCTAGATGAGGACGTGGGAGAAACTGAAATTGAACTCTAGTTCCCTGGAGGCCTTGGAAACCAGACAGATGAGGTTCACAGCAGCTTCCCATTAAGCCTTGAAAACACCAATGCTGCAACCTGGGGCAACTGCTGGGAACTTCTCAGAAGTTCTTGAGAATTGCTGCAGTTTCTATGCCAGTCCTGGGTGTTTAGGCCAAGATATTCTGTGTCACCTCCTCTGACCTTTTGGACAGTGTCCCAGCCCTTTACCCTCATCACCCCTTCTAGTTCCTCCAGGTCCCATGTTAGCCCCTCATTCTACCTTCAAACTTCTACATGTGAAACATGCAGAGAGGCTTGTTTTCCTGACCAGACCCATACTGATGTCACTGGACCTGGGAGAGGATGTGCCCACACCCTCAGCCTGATCCCACGCCCCACCACAGGTGGAGAAGCTGGGAGGGAACCAGAAGCTGCCCGCTGCTCCACCCACTGGAAATCAGAGGGATGGACCGAGGGTCCCTGCTCCCAAGCCTGGGAAGGGACTTGAGACCCTCTGGTCAAGGCTGAAAGAGACTCCACAGAGACCAGTGAGGGCAGCTAATGAGCTGGCACTTACTGATTAGCAAAAGAGCAAGGAAGAGAGGCCTGGGGAGACCTCTCTGGGTATGAGAGACTCCTCAAGGTGCCAGGGCCAGGAGTCTAGATAGGTTTTAGGGTTGGGATTTGAAAACAAAGAAATTAAATTTTATTGGCTAAGAAAGCAGGGAGAGTAGATGTGGCTAAGGCCCATTTTCTCTGAGCACCCATCGGCAGCAGCTTGGTCACTGTGCAGGGCTTGCAACACCATCTCCAGGGTGAACATGGAGGCGGTGTGATCACAGCTCTGGTTTGAATCAGTCTGGTCTCAAGGACTATAGCTCTTTTCTTCCATAAGTCAACTTGACAAGCAGTAAAGAGATAGCACAGGAATGCACAGGAAGGGAAGGGGAGGAATTAGTGGGGTTTTTTTGTTTTTGTTTTTGTTTTGTGGGACCCTCACTGGCGGCCGGGGAATGAACTGGCGGTGCAGAGGCCACGAGCAGCCTCGCAGCCCAGCGCTCAACCGCTGCGCCACCAGGGGAGGCCAGGGAGGAATTAGTTAAAAAAAAAAAAAAACAGAAACAAAAACAAACACAATGGGTCGTTCAATAAATGAACAGCATGATTTTTTTGAATGCCAAAAAAAAACCAAAAAACATAAAAACGACCCACTAACAATGGGCCAAGGAAATTTATGGCAGCAGGTGTGTGGGCCTAGAGTCATCAGGTTTGTTTAACCTTTTGTTTACCAGCCAGTGGCATCAGCAAAGTTTTGTCCTTGAGTCCTGCCCTGTCCTTGTCCCGGGACGCTTCCTTGTCTTCCTGATACAGTTTGTATCTTCTTTTTCCATTCTTGGTTCTCCTCCAATCTGCTCTGGGTCCTGGAAGTGCAAATGGATTCTTTGTCAAGTTCATTCATATACAGAACGAATAGAGATGGACAGAGGGAGGGAAGTCAGGGTATATAGAGTTCCTTCACTCCTTTCTGACCATGTCACCAACTGACTGTCTTCTATTGAAGAACACAGCTCCCTTTGCTGCCCTATCCCATATGGAGACCCTCACAGAATTTGAAACAAGACCTCCTCCTTTTTCCCATTAGGCCTTAAGTAGTAAAAGCTCTCCATTATTGTTACCCATAGCATATTAATCTATTCTTTGCTGTTTCAACTAAACCCTGCCCACAACTTCATAAATAATCCTTTATTAATCCAGTATCTGTGGCCTAGTTTAAGTGCAGAATCTGTTTCCTGCCAGACCCATCAATCAAATATGAAGGTAGAAGAATGACATTTTCAAACATGGAAGGACTCCAAACGAATAGCTCCCAGGTACTCTTTCTTCAGAGATGCCAGGAAGATGTGCTCTAGCAAAAGAAAGAAGTATACTAACTAAGCAAAAGACATGAGACCCAGAAAACGGAGGATGCATATGAAAGAGCAATGAGAGAAAAATATCTGGATAACTGCACCAGGACCGGCAAGCAATCAGTTCAGTTTGAACAGAATGGACAGCACCATGAGGAAGGTCTGATTTAATTGAGTATGTGGAATGTGTTACTGATAAATTTTATAAGATTCGATGGCAAATGTGGCAAGCAGGACAATGCTTCCTCCACCCAAAGATGCCTGCATCCTAATCCCCAGAAACTGTGAATATGTTAGGTTATATGGAATTAAGGTTGCAGATGGAATTAAGGTTGCTAATCGGTTGACTCTGGGATTGGAAGATTATCCAGGGACTTAGAAGATGGAAGATGGGGCCTCCCCGGTGGGGCAGCGTTTGAGCGCTGGGTTGTGAAGCTGCCCGCAGCCTCTGCAGTACAGGTTCGATCTCCGGCTGCTCCCCGGCCACCGGAGGAGGGTCCCACCTGGCGCGCAGACCTCTCCTGCCGCCCGCTGCTCCCCTCAGCAGTGTGCTTCGGTCCTTCTGCCTGCTCTGCTCCCCGCTCTGGCTCTGGTGAATTCTCTCACCCTTCCGCGCTTCTGACTGTAGCCAGTGCTTATATAAACAAAACAAACAAACAAACAAACAAATAAATAAAACATGCCTCTATTTTTAAAAAAAAAAAAGAAAATGGAAGATGGAAGTAGCCATGAGCCAATGAATACAGGCAACCTTTTAAAGTTGTAATCTATTAGGAAACTGGCTCTCTTCTAGAGCTTCCAAAAGGAATGCAGCAATGCCAACTCTTTGATTTTAGCCCAGTGAGACCCATTTTTGGACTTCTAGCCTTACTGTAAGCAGTAACAGGAAACTAATACAGAGGATTTGAATGAGTTCTAAGAACCAAGCAAATCAGAAAATCAAGGCAGCAATTAACATCAGGAAAAATAAAAATAATAGGTTGTTTAAAAGAAAACAAGCGCTCTATGTAGTCATATAATGTAAAACACTATCAATTAACAAAAAATATGGCAACTAGGAGACTGGGATTGGAAGTGAGGAGAGTAATACAGACCTGAACCCTCATCTTTTATGAAAGGAACTCAATAATAGTGCCTAATATTAATAAATCAGGAAATAGCAGTATAGGCATATTATTATGATATAGGGAAATAAATCCAGAAGAAATGGGTAAAGAGAAGTGGCTCACCATGGGGAGTGGAACTGAAGAATACAAAGGGGTAGAGCAGGAGACCACTGCATATGGAGAAAAGCTTTATTTAGGACAATTTTTTTAAACTGTGTGTATCAATTTCTCATCACTGCAGTGGCTTAAAGCAATAAAAATTTATTATCTTAAGTTCTGGACTTAAGAGATCAGAAACCCACACTGGGTCTCACTGGACTGAAATCAATGTGTTGGCAGGGCTGGACTCCCTCCAGAAGTTCTAGGGGTGAATTCTTTTCCTTGCCCTCTCCAGCTTCTAGAAGCCAGAGGCTGCAGGCACTCCTGGGTTTGCGGCCCTTATCACATCAGCAACCACATCACTCTGATCTTACCTCCTGACATCACATCTCCTTCTGTGACTCTTGTCTACCCATTTCCCTCATAATGACCTTTGTGATTACAATGGGTCCACTAGATAATCCATAATGATTTCCCAATCTGGAGACCATTAACTTAATCACACTTGTGAAATCCTTTTTGCCTGGTAAGGTAAAGTAGCATAGCCACGGGGTCTGAGATTACACAGGGACAGCATTGGTGAAGGGGCGTTATTCTGCTTACCCCAATTTTTATTTTATTTTTTTTAAAGATTTATTTATTTGTTTATACAAGCACTGGGTACAGTCAGAAGTGCGGAAGGGTGAGAGAATTCACCAGAGCCAGAGCGGGGAACAGAACAGGCAGACCAACGAAATACACTGCTGAGGGGAGCAGCCGGCACGGCAGGAGAGGTCTGTCGCACCATGTGGGAGCCTTGCCATTGGCCGGGGATCGAACCTGCGCCACAGAGGCTGTGGGCAGCTTCACAGCTGGGGAGGCCCATACCCCAATTTTTAAAAACATGCACTACTTGATCCAACAGTTCTAGAAGTTAAGGTTAATGTAATAGTCATGTGAACAAAAATCTATGGTCATAGGTGTTCTTTATGATACTAAAACATCATAAGCAACCCCATGTTCATGATAAAAAGGTTTATAAAGATTACTGGGAGTAATTAGCCACTATGCTATGGACCTTTATGATGACAACATACAAATGCTAAGTTTGTTACTACCTATCTTTTGTAAAAAAAAGAAAGTGCATTATATGCATTATATGTAGAAAAATGTGAGCGTTTTTGTATATTTATGTGTGTCCATATACACACGTGCATGGTATACATGCCAAGGCTCATAAAAACTGAGATCAGGGCCTCCCTGGCGCAGGCGGTTGAGCGCTGCACTGTGAAGCTCTCCACAGCCTCTGCAGCTTGGGTTCCATCCTGGCTGGCCGGCAAGAATCCCGCATGGCACAGCAGACCTCTCCTGTCTCGCCTGCTGCTCCCCTCAGCAGTGTATTTTGTCACTCTGCCTGTTCTGTTCCCCGCTCTGTCTCTGGTGAATCCTCTCACCGTCCCGCACCTCTGGCCTTACCCCGTTTCTTGTATAAAAATAAATAAGTAAATCTTAAAAAAAAAACCCGAAAAACAAAAACCTGAAACGAAAATGTTAACTATGGTTACCACTAAGAGGTGGGAGTATAGGTAATTTCAATTTTCTTTTTTATGCTTTCCTGTACTTGCTAGGATTTCCCCCAATCAAGCATGCATTATTCTTATACATGAAAAAAAAAGTTGTTTCCATTTTGCATAAAGAACTTTTAAAAATGAGCATCTGAAGCCCTAGAGACTAACTATAGCAACAGCTGTCACCAAAGATTACACATGTAGCAATTAGCACAGCCAAGAAAAGATGTCAACTACTGTTATTAATTAACACTCTCTAAAATGTGGTTTAGCTAGACATGCTCTAGAAATATGTTGAAGTGATGACTATAAATCTCCATATCTTGTTCACTTTAGATTCTTGTTTTGTGCTAAAATCTGTGAGGCAGAATATCTTGGTGGGTGCAAAAAGTCAACTGATCTCTAAGCAGCATTCGAAAAAGCAGCTCTCAATTCCCTTCCTTGCCCAGTAGGTGGGGCAAGAAAGCTTTACAAGAGTCCCCACTTGCTAAGGCATGAACAGGAAAAGACCAAATTGCAAACAAGGAAAAAAAAGAACAGTTGGAAGGACTCAGAAGTCATCTGATCCATTTGGGTAGGATGTGTGCTAAAATTTTTCTAGCATGAAAACTATTTCGAGAGTTTTCTCAAAAATACCAAGTTAAAAGTCTATAAACTGTGTTTCAGTACCTGATAATCACACCTGTAACCAAGCCTTCCTTCTAACATTTTAAAATTAAAATATTTCTGGTTGTGATGCAAATTAAAAAACAATGAGACAATTTTTCATGATTGGCAAAAATTCAAAATTTTGTCATTGGCCAAGCTGTGGGGAAACAGTCACTCTTAAATTCTTGGGGTGGGGGTATTTAAATTGGTACAACTTCTGTGGAGAAGAGCTAGAAAGACCTAAGAATATTTCACATACATATTAATACCCTTCAGCTCAGCAATCTCATTTCTTGGATTTCTTGGAATCACCCTGAAAATTTACCTCCAATAAGATGAAAATAAATATGCACAATTTTATTAATTATAGTATCATTGATAATTGTAAAATAACAGAAACTACCCAAAGTTCAAATAAAAGAAAGTGATTGAATAATGACACAGCTACAAAGGGAGTACTATGCAGCAATAATGAAGATGAGGACAATCACTATCTGATATGGAGCCATTCCAGGATTTCTTGAGTGAAAAGAGGGAAGTGCAAAAGAGAATTAGAGGATATTATCTTCTGTGTAAGGGAAAAGGGGCAATAAAAAAACATACAATATCTGCTTTTCTTTTCCAAAAGAATCATTGAAAGGAAAAAGCCAGAAGTTGGTGCCTACAAGGAGTGGGAGGGATTGGTGTTGAAGGAATATGGGAGGGAGTGACACTTCTCTAAGTATATCTTTGTGTAGTTTTGATTTGTGGAAGCATATTCATGATCTACATACTCAAAAATCAAATTAAATCAACAAGGATGGGAAGGGGAAACAAGCTAAATCTGAAAGCAAATTTAAAAAGTCAACTGTATTTCCAATGATTAACACAATTGTGTTATGTGGGTTGGGGTAGAGAAAACTAATCCAAGTAATTTTTGAATTCAGTATTTATCTGTATACCATCTATCTGTAAGGGTAAGGGGTAGAAAACTACAAACAGACCCTTAACTATTTTTAGTAGGTTTCGTCCCTGTAGTGGTATGAGTGAAGCAATTCTGAAACTATTTTTTTTTTAATTTTGGCTTCTTTCCTTTTTTTAAAAAAAAAGATTTATTTTTATTTATTTATACAGGCACTGGGTACAGTCAGAAGCGCGGGAGGGTGAGAGAATTCACCAGAGCCAGAGCAGGGAGCAGAGCAGGCAGAAGGACCGAAGTACACTGCTGAGGGGAGCAGCGGGCGGCAGGAGAGGTCTGCGAGCCAGGTGGGACCCTCCTCCGGTGGCCGGGGAGCAGCCAGGGATTGAACCGGCGCTGCCGAGGCTGCGGGCAGCTTGGCAACCCAGCGCTCAACCGCTGTGCCACCGGGGAGGCCCTTCTGAAACTATTCTAGATGTATTGTGGGGCTGAGAAAATGATTAAATGATTTGATGTTGGGAGCTAGGGAGCTCGATGGGAGGTTTGGTGCGACCTTGTTATTTCTAAAATATGTATGTATATATAATATGCGAGAACATACATGTGTGTTTCTCAGCTATAGATGCTGAAAGTGCTTATAAGCTTATTAAGTAAAGACACCCCAATATTGAATCATGGGTATGTCGAGGCACAGGGGAAATCTCCAATTCTACTGGGTTCTTTTTTGGGCTGGAGGAGGGTCCCACATGGCGCGCAGACCTCTCCTGCCGCCCGCTGCTCCCCTCAGCAGTGTGCTTCGGTCCTTCTGCCTGCTCTGCTCCCCGCTCTGGTGAATTCTCTCACCCTCCCGCGCTTCTGACTGTACCCAGTGCATGTATAAACAAAACAAACAAACAAACAAATAAATAAATAAAACATGCCTCTATTAAAAAAAATTAAAAAAAAAAAACAGTATTAGATGGGTTAGCAACGGAAATAATAATGTGTAGAGGGGAGTTACAGTGATTCTGCAGATCCTGTCATTGGCTGGGTAAAAGGTTACAAATCCTGAGTTGAGAGCCCAAGGCAGCACAGCGAGGGGAGATGACATCATCCTTACACATGGCAAGGAGAGGATGACCTTATTTTTAGTTTCAGAGTAGAGATGAGATCTCAGATAGTGGACATGTTTAGAGATAAACCTTCACCTGGATGACATCCCCACCCCCAACCAAGCTACATTCTTCTAGGTCATAAAAATGGGAGCAGTGATTGTTTCTTCAATTTTGAAAAGGCAAAAGCTTAGGAAGTTATGATCTCCTCTTAGATTAGGGAAGGATGAAGGCATCAGGTAAAGGCAAAAGCTTCTCATCACCCTCCAGTGCTTTCATTATACTTAGCTCAAAATACTCTGCATGCCAGAGGAGGGCATCTGGAGGAGACCAATTCTGAGAATCTTGGGGTGATGTATCTTGGGCACCTTCAGGTACTAGAATCCAAATCTTGGTCTCTAATACTATTCCCCACTAAAAGGACCCAGAGCTCGTTGAAGATATGGCTGATTTCAAGGGTTGCGCAGGGAATATCCAAGATGAGCTTAGAGCATCTTATTATGTCACAAAGCCAGTGTTAAAAAGTATTATTAAATAAAAATCATAGCAATCACCTAAAGTGGATCCCACTGATCAAAGCACAAAACTTGAGCACCAAAATAAATCATAAACTGCTGAAATAGTAGGAATGAGTCATTTTAGTAACAAATAAATAGAAGGGAAGGGAGGAAGCTTGCTTAAAGAAGGCCAATGCCAGCTGGTAGGTGCAGAGGGAATACTGGAGTTGGAAAAACATTTCATAACCATACGCACAAAGATTGATTCAGATAAGAATCCTCCATAGATACTGAATCTCTGGGGCAATTTTGATGAGAAGCAGGCTATTTCAAAGTCTGACATTGTCTGCTCCAAGATAGCTTACTTATTGCAAGGCAAGAAAAACAAACAGTAGTTATATGTGGAGAGAATAGACAACTCCTTGACTGGGTAATAAAAAGTAACATCACCAACAAAAGGCAGATCGACACAGATGTGACACCCTGAGATGAACACAACATCTCCGGTAGAGTATTCTGTCTGGGAATGCACCACCTCAGTCTAATCAAAAGGAAACATTAGATAACCCCCAAATTAATATCATTTTAGTTTTTAAAGAGGGCCTGTATTCTTAAATTTTTTTAAAGACAATTAAAAAGCTGAGGGTTCATACCAGATTCAAGGGAAATAAGCAGCATCATCTAAAAAAATGTAATGAGTGCTCCGAGCTTGGATCTGTACTGTGCTATGAAGATGATTATTGGGTCAATTGACAAAGTCAGTACCGAATTATGACCCCTCAAAGATTTTCACATCCCAATATTTGGACTCTGTAACTATATTAGGTTACATGGCAAAAAGAATTAAGATTGAAGGTGGAAATGACGTTGCCAATAAGCTGACCTTGATCCTGGAATTATATTATTCTTGCAACTTTTCAGTTAAGTTTGAAACATTTCTTAAAGTTTGAGATAGGCAATTGGTTGAAATGTATGATAAAGACATCTAACTTTGGTGGAGATAAAAAGTAACTGGGGCCTCCCCTGGTGGTACAGCGGTTGAGCACTGGGCTGCGATGCTGCCCGCAGCCTCTGTAGCGCCAGTTCGATCCCCGGCCGCCGGCGAGGGTCCCACATAGCACGCAGACCTCTCCTGCCGTGCCCGCTGCTCCTCTCAGCAGTGTATTTCGGTCCTTCTGCCTGCTCTGCTCCCCGCTCTGGCTCTGGTGAATTCTCTCACCCTCCCGGGCTTCTGACTGTACCCAGTGCTTGTATCAATCAATCAATCAATCAATCAATCAATCTTGTATAAATAAATAAATAAATCTTTTTAAAAAAAAAAGTAACTGAACCATAGCACTGTGCTTGTCTATTCTTGAAAATAGTGAGAGTTTCCCATCCCCAGCACTGATCTATTAAGAAAAATGTAATTTTTTTCTATATTTCATTGCTCCTTTTAATTCTTGTAACATTTACTGCGGACTGCTCTGAGGCTCGTAGGACTCAAGACTAACAAAGTAAGGGAAATTACAAGATGTCTGTTCTGGAGATGTTAAGAATCTGATATGAGGAAAGGAAGACAAATAAATAGAACCTGGACTGGCGGCATGGAGGGAGGAGGCTGTGGATGAGGATAAGCCAAGGCTTGGGGTCAGGGGAAAGCCCTCTGAAGGCAACCAAGGAGACAATTTTCCTCCCAGTACCTGGTATGGAGCAGAGGCCCAGTCTTGTGGTTCCCTTCATGCTTCATCTCCTTGTCTTCAAGAAACTACAACATAAGGAGAAGGCTCCTGGAAGATACAGTTGGGAAAACAGGAAAACTGAAATGCAGCCCACCTCCCTGCATTTCTCTCTAAATGTTTCATAATCAAGTCACTAGAATTTGATTCCCCTTTTTTCCCTCTAGGTATGAAGAAGTCATCGTAAGGTTTTAGCTAATGTAGAAGCCTTTAGTTATTCAACAAGCATTTATTGAGTGACTGCTGTCAGGCACCAAGCTAGGGGGAATAAAGAAATAGGTTGTGGTTCCCTTTTGGTTTGCTTAATGGCTTAAGCAGGGACATGTTTCGGTATTCTGGGAACCCAGAGGAGGGGCAGCTAACCCTGTGAGACTTGGTTGGCAAAGCTATCAATCTGAGTCTTAAGAGTCTACATACGTATGAATCGACCGACCAGGCAGATAGAAGGAAAGGTCATTTGGGACAATGGAGACTGGAAAGAGCATGTGTGCAGGTAAAGGCAGGACTGTGAGGCACATTTGAGGGACTTCAAGGGTAGGTCCACTCTGCTGGGAGGCAGGCTAGCAGAGTGGGTGAGAGTGTAGGGAAATAAGCACATGAAAATATGTTCAACATTATTCATTAAAGAAATGCATATTTAGACCACAGTGAGATGCTGCATCACACCTACTAGAATGGCTAAAACACAAAATAGCCAAAGCTGGTGAGGACATGGAGCTACTGGAACTCTCATATATTGCCAGTGGGAGTAGAAAGTCATCCAGCCACTTAGTCATTTCTTATGAAGTTAAACATCTACTTATCATATGACCCAGCAATCTTATTTCTAAGCATTTACCTATGTGAGAGGAAAACATGTTTACATAAAGACCTGCACTTTATTCATAACTGCCAAAAGATAAATGCAACAAATGTCCATCAAGTAGTGAAGTAAATTATAGTGCATCCAGACAATGGACAAAGACTTAGCCATAAAAAGGAAAGCATTAGTGAATTATACGCAACATGGACAAATCTAAAAAGTATGATGTTAAGTGAAAGAAGTCAGGCTCCATTCTGTGTAACTCCTTTTATATATGGCATTCTGGAAAAGGCAGAATCATAGGAACAGAAAACATATCCTTATTTGGGGTTGAAATAGGGAGAGGGCTTGTCCACAAAGGGGCACAAAGGAACTTTCTGGGGCAAAAAGAAAAAGCTTCTGTAATTTGATTGTGGTGGTGGTTACATGATTGGTTTGTCAATCCTATACAGTCCTCCTCTGTGCCTCAGTTCCCTCATCTGTGTAATGGGACAATAGTAGTACTACCTCCTAAGTTTCCTGTGAAGATGAGATACTAGAGACTGCCAGACATTGCCTGACACTGTTTATTACACGTGAGCTGTTATTCTTATGGTAAGAGGGGCGAATCTGAGTCTGAAGTTCTACCACTCATAACTAAGTTTGGGAAAGCTACTTAACTTTGGGAAGTCTCCAGTAAACCTAAGTTGTGATACTGTAACCTGTCACCTGCTCTGCATACCATATTGGGTATTGACAAAGATCAGATGGGATAATGGTGACAGCCAGTGATGGCTCGTCATCGAAGGACAGATTTTTTCCCAAAAATTGGGAAAAGCAGAATCTCAGAGGATTGCCTGGATTGAGTCTCTCCGGAATTTGAGGGTCATTAACTGAGATCATGACCCGAGGAAGAACACTTCTGGAGTTCAGTTTCAGACAGGATGAGTTTGAGACACTGTAGGACATTCAGGTGAAAATTTCTACGTGGCAAATGGAAGTAAGTGCATAGAGCTTGGGGAGAGATGTCGAGACTGGAGACAATTTAAAAAAATATATTGATGAACCCATGGTATCAAAATACACACTAAGTTATCCAAGAAAAACGTGGAAGGAGAGAAAAGAACCCAGGACTGAGCTCTTAGAAACACCAATACACGAGGGCGGACAGAGGGCAGAAGCCTCAGAGGAGCTGAAGGAGAGAGGCCCAAGGCAGAGGTGCTGTAAGGGAAGCAACTGAATTCCACAAACAGCAAAACAGATAGGGGCGGTAAGTATAAACATGAATTAAAAAATAGTAGAGTGGACAAAAGAGTAAAGCAAATGAGTCCAGAGAGCCAAGTGCTACCCTCAGGGTAGAGAGCTAATAACAGAGCTTCAGAAGAGAGATGGTGGAAGAGTGCCACCCGGAGCTGAGCACAGTGAATAAAAGAGCCGTACCAAAAACACCCATTGTTGATAAATTCCAAAACATCAGAAAATCCTAAGTCTTTCAGAGGTTAAAAAAGAAAATCAGTCAACAGGTACAAGAATGGGTGCCAAAGTAATGGATGAATGTTTTTAAAGTAAAGAGAAAATTATTTCCAACCTATTCTGAATATTTCATGTAAGTGGTATTATTCAATATGCAGAAATAGTCCTTTTATGACTGGCTTATCTCACTGAACATGCTTTCCAGACTTGCGCACATTGTAGCACTTCATTCTTCTTTATGGCTGGATAAGATTCCACTCTACGGACAAACCATGTATTGATTATCCAAAATGGACACGGGTCACTGGGTGCACAGTATCCAAAATAGACACTGTCAATGGGCACGGGTTGTTTCCATCTTTTGGTTATATGGAATAACACTGCAATGAACACCAGCATACAGGTATGTGAGTCCCTGTTTTCAGTTTTTGGGTAGATACCTATGGGTGGAATTGATCTCTAGATGGTAATTCTCTTTAGCTTTCTGAGGAGACTCTGGGCAACTTTTCAGCCATAGTTGATAAGAGGCCAGTAAATTAGCACCATTATGTCCCCTGCAATCCCTTGCAGAGATCTGCCATCAGCAAGCACTTCTCAGCATTAAAGTCAACTTCTTCTGTACTGAACATTAAGTACCATCAAAAAGGATCAGAATTGGGGCCTCCCTGGTGGCACAGGGGGTTTAGCACAGCACTGTGAAGCTTTTTGCAGCCTCTGCAGTGTGAGTTCGCTCCCCGATTAGGGAGCTACCCACATGGCGCAGCAGACCTCTTCTGACTCGCACACTGCTCCCCTCAGCAGTGTACTTCGGTCTATCTGCCTGTTCTGTTCCCCTCTCTGTCTCTGGTGACTCCTCTCACCTCCCACACCTCTGGCCTGTACCCCAGTTCTTGTAATCATAAATAAATGTTAAAAAAATCATTTAAAAAAGTTAAAAAAAGATCAGAATTGAGATAATTGACTTAGAAAATAACCTGTAAAATGAGTTTTTAGCATCATAAATGATGTGTACAACAAGAATAATAATAAGCCCTCTGAACTTTCACATGACACTTCAGAATTTCCGAAGATGTTTTTCTGGGAATGGGATTTTCTCTCTTGCCCTAAAAATAGGTAAACCTGGTTGAACTTCAAAGACATTAGACATGTATGTGACTATCTGAAAAGACTGAATATACATATATAAAATGCCTTATCTACCAAAAAATTAAAGAAAAATACCAAAATGCTAGTAAATTATGAATTTTTCTTCCTTTTATATACTAGTCTATGTACTTTTATAGTCGGGGATAAAAGGTTTTTTTAAAAAAAAGAAGAGGAAGAGGAGGGAAAGAAAACCAAAAAGATCAGCAGGAAAATGAATATTGTATATATAATAAAAAATGATAAATCAATAATTTTACTAAAAAGTCAACACAACACAAGCTTCAGTAAGCTTACTTACCTTTTATGATGCGGGAGGAAGAATGGCAATGGGTTCAGCTCCCCTGCACTGTGTTGAAACAGGCAGTCCTAGGAGGTAAAGCTTGTTTACATCGATTTTAGTAACAGGTATACAATGGATATCATTAGCCACATTTTTTAAAAGAATGACTTTATTCTATAAAATAATACAACATTCATTATATTCAACCGATACAGAAAAGCAGTCATTCATAATCCCACCACTAAAAAATCACCAGTGTTAACAGTGGGTGGACATGTTTCCAGACCTCTCTATTCATATATACAGACAGGATTGATGGTGGGAATCATTACACTTTTTAAATTTTACAGTGAAGTTTATTTGATGTTATAGAAAAAAATTTAGAAACTGAAGGGGCTGAACTTCAGAAAAATGTCTCATCATAAGGGCTATTGGTTCCTAAATGAGCTACCACATAAGCCAGTGACTCTC
Source organism: Talpa occidentalis (assembly GCF_014898055.3). Lineage (NCBI taxonomy): Eukaryota > Metazoa > Chordata > Mammalia > Eulipotyphla > Talpidae > Talpa > Talpa occidentalis. Next base: position 79,063,480 of record NW_023601543.1, on the reverse strand, counting down.
AGGTTTGAACCTGCACCAGAAACCCCTGGAGGATTTATTATAACACATTTCAGGGTTCTACCCCCAGAGCTTCTCATTCAGTTGTTTTGGGGTAGGGAACAAGTTCCCAGGTGACACTGATGCTACTGGTTGGGGACCTCACTTTGAGAACCACAGTGTGAAGGACTGAAAAACTTAAGGCTGTTTACTTGCTTTTCTGTATTATGTAATGCTAGGCATTATAACTTGACATGACACCTGGCCAAGAGATGAAGCGGCGGTGAGCTCGTCTTCATCTCACTTTCCCTCCTGGCGCCCCAATCCATCAGTGTACCGGAATTCTACAGCTGTAATCCCTGTTTTCAAATCTCCTGTATTTTAATGGACTCAGAGCTCATAACAATTTCTTTTACTGGAACTTTGTTGGGCAACCTGGTGTCCCTTCTCTTCTGGGTTCCCATTAAATGTCCAGAATCAGGGTTCAATGGACCCAGTCAAATGCGCATCTTATCCTGCAAGCTTTGGCTTCCTGGGAAGTGCCTGGTCCTGGGGAGTCTTGCCTCTTCCACTGAAGCCTTCAGACATGGCAAAGACTTCACCTTCCCTGCAGTCCTTGTGACCATACTGGGGTCATCATCACCAAGACGCTGTCCACTCTGGCTATTTACTCAGTGTTTGCTTCCTGGTGTGGTTATTGCTGGCGAATTTGTAGCTGATGATGGTTGAGTTTGCTAGATAATGGCAAAAAGTTTCTGATCCAGCTTCATTTTTTTCTGGTTCCACCTGGAAGTATCTCGTCTTTCAAAAAAAAAAAAATTGGAAAACAAAGGATATATTGGGTAAAATGGGGTCTGTAATTATACATCCACATAAATCATAATGTAAAAACTTTTCTAATAGAAAAGAATGAAAATGTATTCTCCAAAATACAGCAGTTTTCTCTGCAATAATTTTACGGGTGATTTAAATTGAAATTTATATTGATAAAATTGTAGATTTACATGCGGCTACAGGACAAACAGAGATCCTGTGTAAACTTTACCCAGTTTCCTACAAACCACAGATACTAAAAACAGTAAAACCATAATAGAATAGTGCCTTCTGAGGTTTGTGAAACTAGTAAGAAAGAAATGCGTCCAGGGAATGCTCAATCAGGAATGCTACATTTCTCTCAACCTTTTACATCTATGTCCAGTCTATTGCTTAACAATCTATATTGCAATTCATTATTTTGTGAATCTCCTCCCCAACGGCACGAGGTTCCTCAGAGCAGGGACTATCTTCTGTCCTCCCTAAGCCAGAGAAGGGCGTAACACACAGAGGAGGAAGTGGACAAGAAATGGTATATAAAATCAAAGACATTTCTCTTCTAAAGTCTGATGCATTGGAGAATTCAAATTGTTACCAGTAAAAACCAACCAACAAAAAACTGCTGTGGATAGCCTTTTGTTCATCCTCCATGTAAAAATTAGATATTTAGTTTACTAAACACATTCTATTTATTACTCATTCACTCAACTACTATTTAATGAGCTCCTACTACTACATGTCAAACAGAATGGGAACTGGTCAACAAAACATACATGGTCCCTATCCTTACTTCATACTCTGAATTATAAAGTCTTTCTCTTTAGCCCTTAGCTAGATCTTATGCACCCAATGTTTTCCTAATATACACATGCTACAAGTAGGCATTTTGCAAATAACATGCTTTGCATTTTGAGACACTGCCAAAAGTATATCCAAGTATGTCTAAATAAGAACTCAGTTGTGGGATGATGAATATTGAATCAACCATCTTGCCCTTAAAAAATGCTACAGTAACTAAAAATAGAACAATGCTGTTTACCAAGTTAAAATTTTACATTTTAAAGTCCATTTTCCCTATCAGACCGTACTATATAAAGGTAGACTCTATGTATCTTGCACGCTTAATCACTGCTGTAGTTTTAGGATGGAATCTGTACAATAATTATGTGTTAGCTAAATGTTAGGCTCTTTGTTCTCCCAAGATATGGGAATAAATGAAAAAAATATTTTAAAATTTAAGGCAGATGTTATGGGCACCTAATACAATATAACAGTTATCATACCACTACCATGTACATGCATTTCATTCTTCCCATAGTGGAATGTTTGCTTGGAAAACCTGACCTATGAAGATGGTACAAAGCATGAGATGGGCCATCTACCTAAATTTATTACCTGATTTTAATTAATCAAGTGCTCTTGCCCACCTTTTGGCTGATCCACCAAGGAAATGGCTCCCTTATCTTTTAAGTAAAAGAAAATTAAAAATTTGTAGTAAGATATTTTATAATCCCGTCATGAAAAATCACGTTCTTGCCAGATTTTGAAAGTTCTACCTCTGCAAGTGCCGAACACTATTTTATATCAACAGGTTCTAGAAGCCTCATATAAATTAAATAATGTTCTCATAAACTGACAAGTTTTTCAAGTAGAAGGAGCAACAATATTTTATTACAAATAAATGTTTCACAAAAACTTAACTGAAAATGTATACTACTATAGGCAGAACACAGAAAACAAAGAAATAAGGTATTGGAATCTAAAATTTCATTTAAATGCAATCAATTTTATCTTACACAAAGTAGGTACTCAATACATATCAACTGAACTGAAAATAAACACTCTGCAAAATGTGTAATGCTGTAGTAGTGAAGTACAATTTCTGAATGAGATTTTGTCTGTCAGAGGTTTAAAAAGCCTTTAAAAACATTATATGCACAAGCTTGCCCTGAGGGAAAGGTGGAATATAGATTATAAAATCTTTACATATTTTCCATAATAGGATTTTGAAATTGGAAAAGAGCAAATCATTGTGGAAGACCCTTAATAAACCAATTAATAAAAATTCAGTGCACTCACAACTACCTGATGGAAATTTTGAAGCACCTTTTCATTAACCTTCTAATGTCATACCATGAAACGTATGAGTTATATAGGCCTTAGTCTTCAGAAACTTAAGAAAACTTCAAGTTATAAGCCAAAATGTCATCAGGTAAAGAAAATTCTGGTATAAAATTTGCTACCATAAGGCCACTGTATAAAGTCCACGTACAGACACTATACAATTTAGATACTTTTGTTTTTAATACATAAGCAAAATTTCAATATATAAATGTCTGGATATAACTCAGTTCTCTCTATGAAACCATGCTCAGAGAAAAATTCATCCACAAATAATGCCCTTTTGAGACTTTTTGCAAAAAAAAAAAAAAAAAAAAAAAACAAAACAAGTTAATACAACTTTTAAATAAAATACTGCAATTTAAAAGCGAAGATTAAGTTTTAAAAAGTTGCAGCATTCCACTACGAAAAAATAAACTTTTTTATCAAGAAAATTACAGTATTAGTGCTTTAGTGCCAATTCTAACTCCTGACAAAAAGAGATGATCCCCAATAGCGTCCTGTAGTGTCAGTTCCATTTGCAACAATTCCAGATTAGATTGCCGTGGCAACGTTTGTATATTCCTATTGAGAGAAAACAAGAGAGATACAGACTTCAAAAGAAGCATCAGTTATAACATATGAACTAGTTTTTTGTTCACACTACAATTTTCAAAATATTTTAACTTACATAGTTTACTTGTACCCAAGAGCCCCACAAAAGTTATGTGGAACCCCAAAGATACAAACTAGCAACAGAACACATCAAAGTGGATATAAAATGATAAATCAGTAGGACAAAGGAAATCATGGCACTCCATATATGGGTATTAGTAAGCTGATGAAAATGGCACTCTATTTTGAGTGAGTTTCACTGGGGTCATTCCTGGCAAAAAAATGAAGACTCTTAAACCTTAGCCCCCTCAAGCACAGAGCCTTATGTAACAGAAATACAATCTCAAACTGGTATTTTATCTTTGTCTTCATATGGCATCTTTAACTCTAAAACTATATGGACTCTTCTATTTGGACTGAAAACAGCAAAGAAAGCTATTACAGGGAGGAAAGCTTTCTTGCTTTTGGACGGTTACCTACAACATAGAAAGATGCACGGCCTCAATAAACACGGGAAAAGGAACTCACAAAAACAAGACTATGATCAAAGGGTAATGAATATGGACTCTATACTGTGATGCTATGCAAAAATTAAATTACCGACTTCAAACTAGACATGAGACCATGCAACCAATAAAAGAGCAAAAATGGAAGAATGGTTATGTTTTTCAGGGTCATCGATAAATTTATTAATACATATATCCTTACCTTTCACTAGGATCTTATATTATTAAAACTGCAAGAAATTTAAAAGTTGGTTTATTTTTTGGCATTTTTATCAGTATGGAAATGTTTAATTCCAAACAAAAACAGTGCTAATGGAAAATTCTTATTCTATTTTGGTAAACAAAATGTTCAAAATATATGCATATATGTTTTTGTCAACATCATTCCTTTAAAGAGACAAATTTTACTGTATCCTATTTCTTTTACTCATTATATAAAAATCATCTATGTTGATCTTCAAATAAAATATCTACTGTCTACTAACAACTTTAAAAGGAAATTCTAACTACAATAAGTCTAAAAAAATTGTCAGCTGAAATATCTTGTAAAAATGTGCAATTATTTTGAATCATATTCACCCTTGACATTGCTTCTTCCACACCATTGCTAAGACTGATCCCGCCATTCTTCCAGTTATTCGAAAGCCTATTTTAAGCAGAGCATTGAGCTAGGTATACGAGCACTACCCTCTTCCAGGTAGCTTACAACCTACCTCTAAGGAGAGAGGAGAAATTAGAGCACTTAACACTCATTCCCTGACCATTCCTAACATGCGTTCGTTTCCTCCTCTCTTTAGGTATTTACCATCTGTGAAATTAAGCTCTTCAAAAATGCAGCTGTGCCAAAAAAGAGTGAACAGAGCAGACCTGACTGCGGTGTGTGGAAAGGCCTGCTTACAAGGGTGGCCCATGGCTGGTACCTGGGACTCAGCTTTCAGGGGGGGTCCCTTCATGAACTGATGAGTGTCAAACCCTCAAGCTATGTGGTCTATGCTGAATGCCTGCTTTCTTCTGAGAGTCTGGAATGTGGGTGTGTGCCCAGCAGGGGCTGCTGACCCCCAGTAAACACCCTGGGCACTGAGTCTCTAAGGAGCTTCTCTGCTGGCAACCTTTCACGGGTGTTGTCACGGTTCACGGCTGGGGGAAATCGAGCCATCCTGTGTGGGAAGGAGCTTGGACACCTGCCCCAACACCCCTTGGTATTGGCCCCATGTGCCAATTCCCTTTGCTGATTGTGCCAGGCAGCCTTCTGCTGTGACACATCGCATCCATGAGTGCTACCAGATGCTCAGTCCTCTGAGTCTTCCTAGTGAATCATCAAAGCTATGGTTGCTCTTGGGACCCCTGACACAATGATTGCTGTTTACTAACTTTTTAGAACTATAGTTGGATGTTTGTGAGTGTGTGGTATGTATGCATGTATGTGTATGTGTCCACATAAATGATCAGATTTGATGCCCTTCAATAAGCATTTTCTAAAGACTATGTAAAAGGCAACAGGGGAGATGTAAAGACTAATAAGATATCCTCTATTCTCAAGAAGTTGATCATATATTTGTGGAAATATGAAGATAAGCCACAACAGTTAGAAACCAGATGGAATGTGCTAAAGAGGCAGTTAGGGTAAAGTTTTACAGTGGGTCTTTAAAGTTAAGCAGGGTTTAGTGAGAAAAGAATGGAGATCACAGGGCTATTTTTAGCCAAGAAATCAGCAGGAACAAAAGTACAAATACATGAAAATATATGTTATGCTCCAAAAGGCAGAGGGTTCATGGAAGAATATGCTTAGAAAGGTAGCTTACAGCTGAACCTGGCTAACAATTCTTTTTTTCATAGGCAACATAGTCCTTGGAAGGCATCTGTGCAAGAGTGGTATGATTCAATCCAGTTTTGATTTAGCTCATAACTGCGCTAGTAGTGAAAGGATAGAATAAGAAAATCAGAGGCAAGGAAACAAGTTAGAGTCTTCAAAGATCCCCCCAAATAGACCAGGGATACATAAGAATGTAGCATATAGTAAACATGACATTTTCAACAGGTAGGAAATGACAAATTATTGAATAAACAGTATTAGAAAAACTATCCATTAGGAAAAAAATTAGATCCTGACCAAATGTTCTATCATAAAACATTACACAAATGAATTAAATATTTATGTTTAATAAAGGAAACACAGTAAGGAATTTTTATAAGCATAAGCATGACATGAAATCTAGATACCACACAGAACAAAACTGACAGAATCATGACACAAGTTCTGTAAGTTGCCATAAACAGCTGAAAAACATAAATACCAGCCAATTGTATGACAGGGTAATAATACCCTCATTAGATCAAAAGCTCTTTCAAATCAATAAAAGAAAGTACCATCCCTCAAGAGAAATAATGGCAAAAGTGTAGAAATAAAGAAATTGTGGGAAGAAATACAAATAGCCAGTAGACACATAAAAATATGATCTGGTCTTGTCATTAATCAAAGAAAGGCAAATGAGAATTTTAATGTTAGAGAGACAGAGGATAATAAAGATTGATAATGTGGAGCACTGGCTAGGGTGTAGGTAAACAGGCCATTTCATGTATTTCCGGTGAGAGTATAAATGTGTAAAGGGGTACTATGACAAGGTGCCAAAATATGAAGGACCCACATAGCATTACTAAAAATGAACACTGATAAGCCATCCTGAAGTGAAGCACAGAGGCCTGGTGAAGTCAGTTGGCTATCATCAAACTGGGGTGAGCATATCCTTAAGGCTATTTGAAGACTTTCCAAGGAATATGTAGATATAGACAATTGGAGGGAACTAATTTCAAGAGCCTCAAATTTTCAATATTTGCTTTCCAAAATTAACCTACCCACACAATTGGTTAAGGCTGGTTTCCTCCTACTTTATACAAGAAGAAAGATACAGCATCTCATCCTGAATCTTAGTACTTTGCATCACCTGTGGTTCCCCCAGAAAGAGGCAATTTGAGATACTGGTAATGGTATCACGAAAGTGTACCAACCCAAGCAACTAGTAATAAATAGCACATCTCTTCAAGTCAGAGGGTTTTCTATTCTCTGCCTTTGTCTAATAAATTGAAGGAGGGCAAAATTGTGCTGTCAGAGATAAAACAATGAAAATGTTTATCTGCATACTTAAAAAATGGATGGAGTTAATTGCCAAATTCCTATGGTGTGTAGATTCCATTGAAGAGATTTCAAAGAATGATGTAACAGTTTTAAGGCTCTCAATATTTATAATATGCCAGAAATTATATCCTTATAACATAAACTTATGATATAAAATATGAAATACCAACCTAAAAAATGTTCAAGAAGGTAAATAAATTTTTAACATTTTAGCATATGTAAGCAAAAAAGTTTAAGAGCACTGAAATAAAGAACACATTCACAGAGTGGAATATTATGCTACCATTCAAATAAACAGACAGAATGAAGTAATGAATGAGTGATAGAAATAAGTAAATTTAAAATGGCTAAAGTTGGAAGTAGGAGGAGGTCTGGTAGGACCAGTCTCTAGCTTGGCTGGCTAGCTGTGCGAGCTAAGGACCAGGAGAAGAAACCAGTGGTCTGGGGAGGAGAGCAAGTTTCATTTTATTTCTAACAACTTTAATGAAATAGAATTTACATGCTATACAGTTCACCCATTGCAAGCATACATTGTTTTAGTATAGTTTAACATTGTTTTAGTATATTCACAGAGTTGTGCAGCCATCACTCACCACAATCAGTTTAAGAATGTTTTTCTCACCCCAAAAGAAACCTCACAGATTTTAAAGAAACCTTAAACTGTTAGCAATCATAAGCAGCCCCCCACCCCCACTTTCTGTCTCTATGGCTTGGTTTATTATGAACATTTCATATAAATGGAACCATACAACATGTGGTCTTTTGTGACTGGCTTCTGTGACATGGTGTCATATTTCTAAGGGTCACTCATGCTACAGCGTGTGTCAGTGCAAGTTGGGTTTTGAGCATGCAAAATGTAAGGGCCTTCACACCCATGTGAGGGTGTCTGGAGGCAGCTGAAAATCTGGAGCTCTGGAGAGTAATTAGGGCTGAAGACATCAACAGGTGTAAAGGGTGAAAAACCTTGTTTAAAGGTGACAAGCAGAGAAACACACAAAGAGAAGAAAGAAAATGATGTTAGGGAATGCTAACACAAGTACAAATAAGACAGGGAAATCAGAGAGGTAGGCACTAAAACTGGAGGCTCCAGACCACAAAGGTTTGAAGATGATAAATCTGCTCCATAAGACTTCTTTTGTACTGGCACACTTCAGCACAAGAGACACAACAGGTGTATTTGTTGATTTACCTAACCTTGGTTACTGTTCTATCTTTGTATTTATTCTATGACTTTCCAAGTTTCTTTCAACCCAAACATGAATCCCAGTCTCTAACTTCCTTCCTGCAGTGTCTTTGTGCTTGCTCCTGTGTCCATTTCCTGTCCACAGACAGCTCTGGTAGGCACCTGGCTGACAGGCACGTGAGGAGTCCTGGAGAATCTATGTGCTAAGGAACTTCCAGACAAATTACACAATTACTGTTTTTCAGAGGCAAAGTTCCCAGAGATGGCTTCATAAATTCTTATTAGGCTCTTTGTCCTATTTTGGTACATAGTCAGAACCTCAAGGGTCTCTGAAAACTTTCTACCATGAGCAGAGGACATCTGATGAGGGCACTTGTGAATGACAGTAGCTGAAAGACGAGTCTTATTCCAAGGAGTAACAGACATTCCTCTTGCCCCTTCATCTTCCAGCCCGAGCAGAGAATCCAAGAGAAAGGAAACACAGTAAAAGGGAATCTGGGTGCCAGAATGGGATTAACAAGACAAGTGCATGATGGGTGAGGTGAAAGAATTCCAGCTGTGCGCTTTCCCAATACTACCTGGTAATCATACTACTTTGCAGGCAGTTGAAGTGTCAGTTTTATGGAAGCTGTACTCCTATCTGGTAAGTGGGCAGAGGACATATTAGAAGAATATCTAGGATCTCCCCAACTTTCCCTGAAGGTGTTCAGTGTTGGAGACAGGAGGCACATAGTCTGATGGCACAGCAGCCAGACCATACTCAGATAAGTGTCACCAGACCTTCAGGCCAGGAATGACAGGCATGGGCATTTCAATTCGCCAGAGGAGTGGAATCCAGACAAGGTTGACCTAAACCTCCTTGGTTTAGACAGGACTTTGAGGCATGTGGGAATATGTAGATTCACATCTAATTTTAAACTCAAGAGGTTCCAGTCCACCTAGATTAATTAGTCAATCATGTAGGGTGTTAATAGTCAAGTACCCGATTTCATCATTCACAGAGTGGGGCCCGTTCAAACACAAATCTATAAAATGTGTTACTGGCTTGCTTGCAAGCACTAATGGTAGCCAATCTGAAAATGTCCATGTCAAAGTAGTTACAATACAAAGATAAGTGAAAGGGTATTCACAAGGCAGACCCAAGAAAAATAGCAGATACTGAATTTTTAAAAATCCAGCTTTAGGAACCACTTCTAAAGGATCCAAATAACAGCAGAAGGCAATGGGAGAGTGGGACCATGACTTTCAGTGAGCCCTAACTATAACTGCTACATTTTAGATGACACAAACATAGACTCTAAAGATATTGGAGGCCAATATAGCAGGTTGTGGCGCTTTCTAAGACACACTTCTGATGTCCTAAGATGAAACCCTGATGTCTGGCTCCTATTTGCTGTTCAGGCAGGATGGTCAATGTGGTGATTAGCAGGAATTGGGCAAGGTGAGGCAAAGAAAAGAATGACAAAACAGAACAAATTCGATGAATGTTCAGAAACTACAGGCTGAGGCAGAAAGTCAAATAAGCATTCAGGAGCCCCAAATCATTTTAAAATAGAGGTTAAAATGGAGTTAAATGAAGCTAGCACTCAAAGGTTAGCACAGAGCTAACTGGAAGAGAAATACAACACATATCTGAAATCCAACCATGTGCATGAGGAAAGGGCTTGCCTCAGCCTTCCCCCTGGGATGGAAATCAAAGACAAACTTCCCCAAGAACAGGCAGGCTGCCACCTGTGATTGGGGACAAATGCCTACAAGATCTGCTGCAAAGAAACCTGCTGCACTAGACAGGAAGAGAAACAGCACCCCAATCCAACAGCAGGGAGATATACAAGAGGGGAAAATGAGTCCAATTATGCTCACATTTATAAAGAAAAGATGGCTTTCCTGGTAAAATTAGAAACCTCTTCTAAAGTACTCAGTTAAAATTAGGGGGTGAGAATGACAGAAGCTGTTTGCCAAGGGTAAAAAAAAGCTAACGCTAAAAAAAAATCAGTTGTCAACTCCAGTTGCAAATTCAATGTAAAGGTTTCACAAGCATGAGTATTTAAGGAAACATTTATGATCAGAGAATTTATAAAACCACAGTTGGACTATTTGATAGCAATACTAAACACACATACATTTCTCAGAAGAAATATTAGCCCAAAATTATTAATAAAAATGAGTCAAGGAATTGACAAACATGCCTCACTTCATTGATGTAATGCTACTGTTCTCATTTAAAATGTAGCATGTAGAAAGTAATTTTATATCATATTCATAATGCATTTTCAAGTACCAACATGGCAAATTTAAGTAAAATCACCCACAACTAAAAGAGCATGAAATTCAAATTATCAAGGAAAGAAACTTTTATTAGTTAACATTAAGAGTGAGTATATACTAGTGATGGTTGCACAGCATTGTGAATGTTAATGTATACTTAAAAATGGCTAAAGGCATCTTTTTTGCTAGATATATTTTATCACAATAAAGAAAACACATGAAGTAAAAGAAGAATTAGTATATTTTGCAATTATGTACCCATTTCACATAGTCAATTCCATATTTTTTGGTACTTAGATAATTCACATTGTAAAAGGTTAAATTATATCAGTTAAAAGTCTTTACCTGAATTTCCATTTCAAAGATTAGTCATACAACAGAAATTTAAAAGTAAAAAGTTAAAAAAGCTGGCATAGTCAAAGTATTTGAGGTATAACAGCTGAAAGCATTTTAAGATTAAATAGTTTCACAATTCTATTGCCATTATTCCTTAACATTTTTCTTCAACTATCATTCAGTAAGAACATTTTTTTAATCCAGGTTGTTAAATCAAAATTAAATAAAAAACCCAACTTATCTATTAAACATAGCTAATTTAGGAGTTCAAAAGTCACTCAACATTTTTAAATGATCATAATCAAACTAACCTTTTTTTTCCTCAATAATTTCTCTCTGAATTTATTAGTGATAAATCCCTTTTGACCAGTGAACCGTAAACGCTGATATTTAGCCTGAATGTACAAACTCTTCTGTACTAGGTCTGATTTAAAATGGGGCTGGAGCTTGCCACCTCTAAAGTTGGTCTGTAAAGGAAAAAATAATTAAATGTTAAAACCATAGCTTCTAAATCTACTTTATTTGTATAAGAAATGGAAAAATGTCCAGTACTTAGAGCTGCCCCTGGTTCCAGACACTACAGGCGTTACAAGGGAAGAGGTCAATGATGTAATAAAGTTACTTTCCTCAAATGAGCTTCCTACCTTAATTTTATATAATAATAATTTTTATAATAATTAAAAACATTTTACATAAAACCAATTTCTTAAACTGTTAAGTTAAAAAAAAGAAATTCTTGAAATGTATCATGTTAAGAAAAACACAACTTTCAAATTTGTAATGAGCTAAAATTATCCCTCTGATTTATAGTGAAATATATCAGTTACCAAATTGGGGATTAAGGAATTGAGTATCAACATCAAAACTCTTATTTTTGTCAGTACTTTTGAGCCAATCTTTCTTTACCATATAAATTCCGTTACAGCAAATATTTTCAAGATGAAAGTTATACTTAAAAAGCTCTTTCCTGGCCTGCATGCATGTTATAGTCCAGTATTACAAAAGACGTAAGAGGACAGTGAATATTTATGTTTCCCAAGTGGGAAATGTACAAATGGTATATTACCATGGAGTAATTATTAAAACTACTGGAGATTCCTCTTTCCATGATTATTTAAAAATGAATGCATCATGCATAATGAATCACATAAATTTATTTAAAAAATAATTATGCCAGGCCTCTTTTACAATTTTCTTCTTAAGGCTATATAAAATTTCAGGTTAAACAGAATTATAATGAGATACTGTCATTCTGTTAAAATTATCTGCATAAACAATACATCAGAGCTAATCTTGAGATTTACAAAGTCCGTTTTTACATTTCTAATATGATGATTACTATCTGGCTTTGAATTAGTCTACTTTATATAAAAAGTATTTTTCAAAATAAAATAGCTCTTTTTCTTAGGAAGGATTATTTCTTCTTCCTATTTTGCTATAAATAATTGTAAACTTCTAAATAATCATATAACATTACACAGGTTTAAATAATTGATAAAAACAAAAGATTATTGCATTTATTTTTAAAAACACATTTATAATTAATGCCTAAAAACTTTCCCTTATGGAGAAAATGTAACAAGATACAGAACTTAAAATAATCTTAGAAATCAATTACCTGACTAATAAGAAGAGCAGTATAGGTACCAGAAACCCTGTCATCTGAAAATACATGTACACAGTCTCTAATGCAGATATCATATTGTCAGTTGATTTCATGGCTCATTACTCAAGAGATTAAGAGATGGTATAAAACATGTTTTTATATTATATGCCATAGAAAAACTAATGTCACACATGTTTTCAGGTATATGAACCATTAACTAAAAATGTTACGTATGAGATGCCTACAAATTCTATCACTCCCAAGGGGAAAAGTATCTTTCCACATCTAGAAATTCTGACTCTCAAGAAGTCAGAGAGTAACAGATCACTCAACTACCCCCTTAGTCTAAGGTTTGAGGATAATTTATACTATCTTTCTGCTCATATTAACTTCTTCCTGATAGGTGAACTAGACTATGTAGTCTGCTGCCTACCACTACTACTACCACCACCACCACCACCACCACCACCACCACTACTACTACTACTACTACTACTACAACTACTACTACTACTTCTTCACACACACACATACCCCCTCAGATTCTTTTCTTTTGGGAAGTGGAGAAAAGAGACATGGTAGAGTGAAGAATATGAACAAAGTACTTATCAGAAGCAGGAAATTCCATCAAAATGCATTTTTAAAGCACCTTAACTTCTGAGAGCCAGCAGAGAGAAATACAGTATTTTTTGCATTATAATTCTTATTCTTTATGTTTGGGAAACAAGGTGTTCTGGATAATCAAACATGTTGGTTGACATAAAACTATCACATCAGACACAGCTATACAAATAATTAGAATACAATGAAATATACTTTAACAAAACTTGCTAGACCAGAATCTTTCTCGATGATGCATGAATCCTCTGAGGGGCGCATCCTCTGAGGGGTCTATGGACAGTGTTTTTTAACCCATGAATTCTGGGAAAATTTCTATAGCTCTGCACTTAAATCTTAGAGGTAACAGGGTAGGTTTAAAGGGAGGGATTGGGATTTTGCCCACCTCCTCACCTAGAGCAAATCTATCTGTTCTGTTTTATGTGTTTGCATTTCCATGTAATATATGAAAAAGGGTTCCACTGGTAACAATTATTGGAAATGTTCTGAAGGAAGGGATCATAATTAAATTGATTATAATTAACTGTAAATGTCCATAAATGCTGGTTTATAGATATTTGAAAAAAAATCACAAAAGATTTCTAATTTACTGATATTTCTAAGGTATGTTCAAAGCATAAACCCAAAGCTGGAATCAAATGGAAAGTAACACACAGTACCTTAACAGGTTTTCTAAAGCCTCTTGTGTTCTGGTAGTTTCCCCCACCTTCAAATGGCTTGTAAGGAATGGTGTCTTTTCTCTGCATAGTAGGATAATTCTGCATGAAAAAAGTATTAGTATGGGTTAATACACCTTAAAGTTTATTTAGAAAAGTTCATTTTTCCACTAAAAACATACATTTTAAATGTATAGGATTAAGAACACAAAACAGGGAGCATATAGCTTTACTACAGGAATATACACACATCTTCCTAGGCTAGCTTTGAGGGGTTAATTTAATTCACAAATGTTAGAAGTGAAAAAAAAAAAGCCTTGTATAACACAACAGATAACTTTTAGAAAATGTACTATAAATCTTGTATTTATTTAGGTAAGCAAAAGAGAAATAAACCTATTATTATCTGGAGTCACTAAGGAGTTCCCACTACCTAAGAAGAAAACAAATTTTCAGTACTGCATGAGGCAAATTTTCTGATTCAGATAACTGATTGAGGTGATGCTCATGCCATAACCAGGAAAGTGTAATAAGTTAGTCTATTAAGACTATAAACTAAGGGCCTCCCTGGTGGCGTAAGGGGTTAAGACACAACCTATGAAGCGGACTGCAGCCACTGCAGCATGAGTTCAATCCCCAGCCAGGAAGTTACCCACATGGCGCAGCAGACCTCTCCTGACTTGCCCGCTGCTCCCCTCAGCAGTGTGTTTCAGTCAATCTGGCTGTTCTGTTCCCCACTCTGTCTCTGGTGAATCCTCTCACATTCCCCGCCCCACACACGTCTGGCCTGCACCCCAGTTCTTGTATGCATAATAAACCTTTAAAAAAAAGACTATAAACTATAAGAACTGGAATCCTTTGGTTTCTGTTGAATCAGCAACACCACACACACTGATTAAAAAAAACAGAAAGAGGAGTCATGGAGCAGGCTGTAGGATGCAGGATGCTGTTCAAGAGCACAATCCCGGCCGTTTTATTGACAGAAAAGTGTGGGTCAAACTGAATATTGGACTTAGGGCTTTAGGGAGGGTGAGTCTACTGATATACTCCCCACCCCCCAATCTTATTAACAAGGAGTTCCATTGATCAGTCCCTGGGGAGCAAAGCACATCAGTCTATACTCCTGCCCCCACCGATCCGGGAGGTACATCTATTGCCCCAGGGCAATCAAGTGTCCTGCTCTTGTCTAACTTGAAAGGAGCCCTGTACACTACACCCACAGGTTCCAGAATGGGACCCATTCTGAAGATGGTTTATTTTTTCTAACATCAACAGTCTTACAACCTTCTATTTACTCCATTTGCTGTGGAGTCTATAATTTCCACAAATCTTCCTTTTTCACATCTTGATCTTTCTCCCCAGTATATTTTTTTAAAGATTTATTTATTTTTGCATACAAGAGCTGGGGTACAGGCCAGAGATGCAGGGGGTGAGAGGATCCACTAGAGACAGAGTGGGGAACAGAACAGGCAGACTGACTGAAATACACTGCTGAGGGGAGCAGCGGGTGAGAAAGGAGAGGTCTGCTTCGCCATGTGGGTTTCTCCTTGGCAGGCCGGGGATTGAACTCATGCTGCAGAGGCTGCGGATTGCTTCATAGTGTGGTGCTTAATCCCTTGTGCCACCAGGGAGGCCTCTCCTCAGTATATTAAAAGTCATATCCTTTTCATAGTAGTCACCTTGAAATTACAATAAGTATAAATTTGCACAAGTTCATAAAGATATATGTTAATGAGATGAGACATTGGGGGATCTCGGGAGGGAAGGGATGTATTTTGCTTGTGATAGGATGTGAATCATTTGGGGACCAGAGGGAGGGCTGTACCAGGAAGCGTTGACCAGGTCCCCAACAATCCCCACCTTTTGGTATCCAGGCCCCTATGTCCTCCCTCCCTTTGAGTGCAGGCTAGACCTTGTGACTTGCTTCTTACAAACTATGGTAGAAGGGATGTCATGTCACTTCTATGGTTAAATGACAAAATAATCTAGTTTCTGTCTCTCTAGCCATTACTTGCTGGCTCTTATGGAAGCCAGTGGCTATTTCATGAACTGCCCCATGAAAAGACAAATCTTCAGAAACAGAAAGTAGATTAGTGGTTAGCTGGGGGCAGGAACAGGGACTAATTAAACAGGCATGGGAGTTCTTACCAGGACCGTGAGTTATGATCATAATTCAGTTCTGTTACACATCTTGGTAAATTTATATAAAATCATTAAATTGCACATCTAAAATGGATTAATATTATGGCACATAAATTATACCTTAATAAAACTATTTCCAAAAAATCTTAAGAAAGCTAGTACCATATAACATACAGTAAAATCCTGGTAAGTCCAACAAAAGATGACCATTGTTTTTGTCATAATAATACAAAAGAATAGTATAATATGTACTTAATGAATAATTAAAAGTACTATGAAAAACATTGGTGATCCCTGTACATATAGATGTGAGAAGGAGAAAGAAATCTATAAAAATGAAAAATTTGGAACTGTAATCTTACAGCTTGAGGTTTCTGAATAAATTTTCTAAAATTTGATTTTATAAAATGTGTAGGTTTTTGGAATCCATCATCATGAGTATTCTTCAAGCTTGAAAAACTGGAATGCTGTTCATTCCTAATAAAAGAGAAAATAATCTTTTGTTAGTTTAACCTTAATCCAACAAACAAGAAAAATCCAAATAGCCCCTTCAGAGAGAATTAAAGTACACACAACAGTTAAGAAAAACAACAACCCATCAATGCTCTATCATTACCAAAATTACTCTCAAGGCTAAAACCTTCATTTTTCTACAAACATTATTTAGCTAGATTGGAAGTTAGCAACAAAGGAAAAACGTATTCCCTGGACCAAAGTTCTCAATCTGGGTTGACTGACAGGCTTTCTGGACCATTCAGAGGTGTTTTTTCTGAAAGGATACTCACTCCTCTCAAGCCTTAGCATCACCAGACCCCCCGTGCCAACAGATTTTTTTTTTGGACGAAAGCACTGGAGACAAGCATGTTGGTAGTTCAGACCCTGTCTCTGGCAGAGGGGTCTTTGACAGCTCTCTCTCCTTTCATCCCAGGTCAGGAGGCCACAAACGGCTTCGGGGAGGGAGGTTCTTCCTTGAACTCCTCCTCTGAACTCTGGGGCCTCTTTTTCATAGTCCTTGGGGAGTCCTCTCCCTGTCACATCCCACATCTCCCCATGATGCTCTCTGGTGAACAAACTGCTCACTGCCGCGACCCAGCTTAGGCCCTCCCACAGGTGCTCCACTGACACTGAGAGAAAATCCACATTCTTCCTCAGGTCCCCCAAGGTGCTCTGCGCTCCAACAGTTACTGCCTCACTGGCTACTTCATATCAATCTCCAAACAAGCATGCTGAGCTTCAGAACATTTAGCGATGTACAGGTCCTGGCACAAGTCACAATTTCTCCTGCTCCCACATTTGCACATACAGTTCCTTCTGCTGTAATTTCCTTTTAACTTAGTTAACTTCAAGTTTTAGCGTCATGTGCCTCTCCTCCAGGAAGGCATTCCTAGACCCCTCTCAAGTGAACTAGGTAACCATGCTATATACAAAACCAGCATTTTGGTTTAAACAGGTGTCACCTATAACAGCAACTGTAGGCACACCTGTCTGCCTAACCCAGCAGGGCGCGATCCTTCAGAGCAGGAGCTATGGACAGTCCCTTTAAGGGCTCTAGCTCCAACCCCTAGATGTGGACATGAAATAGCCACTCACAGAGTATTTTGAAATGTTAAAAGAAAAAAAACCCATATTCTGTCAAAATGCTTATGATAAGAAGTCCAAAGAGTATAGTACAGAACCCTATATGAGTATAAATTCAATTATTTAAAATAGACACATATATACCCAGAAAAAGTAACAGAAAATATACTAAATATTAGTAGTGATCATCTCTGACTAATGAAATTAAGAATGCCCTAAAAACTTTATTTTATACTTTATTCTATTCTTCCAAATGTTTACCATTGGTATGTACAACTATTTATTTCTTTTTTTTCCCAAAGATTTATTTATTTGTTTATATAAGCACTGAGTACAGTCAGAAGGACGGGAGGGTGAGAGGATTCACCAGAGACAGAGCGGGGAACAGAACAGACAGACTGACGAAATACACTGCTGAGGGGAGCAGCGGGCGTGGCAGGAGAGGTCTGCGCGCTATGTGGGACCCTCACTGGCGGCCAGGGATCGAGCCGGCACTGCACAGGCTGCGGGCAGCTTTGCAGCCCAGCGCTCAACTGCTGCACCATCGGGGAGGCCATGTACAACTATTTCTATAAACAAAACAATGAAACTTTAAAATATCCTCTCTGCAAAGCATATATCTGATAAAGGAGTAGTATTCAGGATATATAACGAAGTCTTACATCTTAATAATAAAGAGACAATAACTCAATTATCAAGTTGCCAAAGTTTTTGAATAGATATTTATGCAAAGAACACAGAAAAAGCATATGACAAGACACTAAACATCACTAGTCACTAGGGAAATGCTAATCCAAGGCACAATAAGATACTATGCTATGCCCACTAGGACGGCCATTAGAAAAAAGAAGAAAAAAAAAAACCTGGGCCTCCCTGGTGGTGCAAGGGGTTAAGTCTCAGCACTAGGAAGCTATTGCCAGCCATTGCAGCATGAGCTCGATCCCCAGCCAGGGAGCTGACCCACATGGCGCAGACCTCTCCTGTCTCGCCCGCTGCTCCCCTCAGCAGTGTATTTCAGTCAGTCTGCCTGTTCTACTCCCCACTCTGTCTCTGGTGGGCCCTCTAACCAAGGTAGGGAACTTAGTAATACTAGTTACAAGAGGAAGAAAAAGTATGTCAAGAGAAGACATGGAGACATTAGGGTAAGAGGTTAGCCAGAAATCAGAGGAAATAGAGAATAACAGAATCCTGGAGATTAGACAAGATGCCCCAGTATTAGGTTTGTTTGGGAAGAAGAGTCCAAGGTATCAGGAAACAGTGATCTCAATGTAAATACATTATAATCCCAACATCCTCTGTCCTAACTATTTCTCTGGAAAGTTCTTCATTCATTCAACAATTATGAATTGAGCTCTAAGCAGTGCGGACACAGTTGTGAGCAAATACAGACAGATTGCATACAACTTTTTAAGGGAAAAAAATTACACAGTTGCTAAATCACTTATAGCCTATGATTTATGATTTCATTTCTCCTGAATTTCTATGGAAATCTATAAACAGACCTTACTAAAATGTTTATGCAAAAATATTAATGGTCAATTTTGATTAACTGAATTTCTAGGATAAAAGGTTAAATAAAATGTATTTCTTATTTTGACAAGGAAATTAAATTTGCATAAAGTGAGATTAAAGTTTCTATACTTTATTTTTAAGATTTATTTATGCATGCATGCAAGAACTGGGGTGTAGGCCAGAGGTGTGTAGGGGTGAGAGGATTCACTAGAGACAGAGTGGGGCACAGAACAGGCAGATCCACTGAAATACACTGCTGAGGGGAGCAGCGGGCGAGATAGGAGAGGTCTCCTGCGCGATGTGGGCCAGCTCCCTGGCCAGGGATCGAACTCCTACTGCAGTGGCTGTGTATAGCTTCATAGTGCTGAGACTTAACACCCTGTGCCACCAGGAAGTCCTCCAAAGTTTCTATATTTTATTTCTTTTTTATACCATTTTGATTTCTTTTTTTTTTTTAAAGATTTATTTTTTTATTTATACAAGCACTGGGTACAGTCAGAAGCACGGGAGGGTGAGAGAATTCACCAGAGCCAGAGCGGGGAGCAGAGCAGGCAGAAGGACCGAAGCACACTGCTGAGGGGAGCAACGGGCGGCAGGAGAGGTCTGCGCGCCATGTGGGACCCTCCTCCGTTGGCCGGGGAGCAGGCGGGGATCGAACTGGAGCTGCAGAGGCTGCGGGCAGCTTTGCAACCCAGTGCTCAACCGCTGTGCCACCGGGGAGGCCCGAAAGTTTCTATATTTTAAAAGAAGAAGAATAACAACTTCTGGTGAGGATGTAGAGAAAATGAAACTTGTAGACACAGCTGGTGGGACTATAAAATGGTGCCACTCTGCCCTACATCCCAGCTCTTGTATGCATAAATAAATAAAATAAATATAAATAAAATATAAATTTAAAAAATAAAATTAAAAAAAAGCCGTTACATTCCTCCCAGGAATTACAAAGACTTGAAATACTCACCTACCCAATAATTTTGTTGTTTAAATCAAATAGCATATGATCACTGAGTAACTCTGAAACATTTTAATAGATTTACTTAACCATAATATGGACTTGAAGGATCAGATCCCTACACTAAAATGAAAATTATCATCACACAAAATATTGAAAACTATGCTGAAACCAAAAGGTTCCTGGTCACAGAATGTTTTTCACCTACTGATTACCTCTCTGCAGCACCGGCTTTGTGAGAAATGCGCTCATCTTCATTCTGTAACCGTTCCTTTCTCCTCCTTTCAATGTCATGTCGTAAGTCATTCGGATCTATTATTTTGACCAGAGCCTGAGGAATTTTGACAGAAGACAAACAATTCACATTAGTGTTAGCTGCACAAAAACCTTAAGTAAAAATCCAAAATAAGTTATCTTGTACTCATCCTGCTAATGGTAGAACAAACCGATAAAAATGTTTTGAGATACAATTGCCTATAGAATCAGAAAAGTTCATAACTTCGAACCAGGAATCCCACTTCTGGGATACTATCCCAAGAAAAGGTAACCCATCCAATTATATTCAAAGTGTTATATTTCAAATAACAAAAAGATGGAAGCAACTCAAGTGCAAAAAAAAATTAAAGGGAAGAAATGATTTTATGGTAAAAAGTCAAAGGAATAATGTGCAGGTATTTAAATTATGGTAATATATGTTGTAGAAGTCAAAATAGAAAAACACTTATTGGAAAAAGTCAATTAAACTTTAAAAGCCTTAATAATAAAGAGGGGTCAAAGATTTTACATAAAAGGAATGTTTGTAAAATATAGATAAATAAGTAATATTAATTTTTTTAAAGGAGTGTTATTAGGGTTTAAGTAAAAAGAAAAAAGGCATCCAAAACTGCATATACTATGACAGCAACTATGTTAAAATACCAGATGTAAAACTGCAATAAAAACACAATCAAATAGGGCTTCCCTGGTGGCACAAGGGGTTAACAGATGGTGCACTATGAGGCTGTCTGCAGCCACTGCAGCACGACTTTGATCCCTGGCCAGGGAGCAACCCACATGGCGCAGCAGACCTCTCCTGTCTTGCCCACTGCTCCTCTCAGCAGTGTACTTTGGTCAATCTGCCTGTTCTGCTCCCCACTCTGTCTCTGGTGAATCCTCTCATCCCCCACACCTCTGGCCTGTGCCCCAGCTCTTGTATATGTAAAATAAAATAAATCTTTAAAAAAACACCCACACAATCAAATAATATTTTGTGTTAAATGGCTAAATTAGAGATAAGTCTTTAAAAATTGCCAAATTCCTACAGCTGATTACAGGACTTTGATAAAATATTTTCTGAAAATATAATTTATTTAATAAACTAACCTATCTTCATACGTTAAATAAAAACTGTAACCACTCTACAGTGAAAAAATTGTATGTTCTATCAGAAATGTATTAAAATTTCTTTTAAAAAAATCTTCATGCTCAATGAATAAGCAAGTTGTTCTTTTAGAACTTGATATACTTTTTCTAAAACAAGAGCTAGTTTTCTTCCCCCTGGTTAGTCAAGATAGTTTTTTTAATTTGCAAGGAAGTGGTGGCAGGGTGGAGAGGTGTGGCATGGAAATTACCACGCACAACATGTGACAATAAATATTGTGTTATTTCCATCATTTTGTTAGTTGATGTTCCATAGAATCTTTCATACATTCGACAGTAATCAGAAGGGCAATATAATGCGAAACTCAGTTTCCCTGCATTCATTCCACATACAATTAAAAATATATATTCCATATGGCATCAACCATACTTTCTGCAAGCTTCACAGTGTGAAGTTTTGGAATGAATATTAAAGGCAAAAATTCTGTGTCAATTTTATAAAGCTATTATTCTTAGGGATTGCCTCTCTTAGGCAATATTTTTGTTTTTTTCATTGTTATTTGCAACCTGGCTGATACATAGGATCAGCTAGGGGATTTGTAAATTTTGGATTCCTGTGTCTTAGTCTTTCTTCCTCATGTACTTTAATTCCCTTTACCAACCCCTCTATCATCAGTTTCCCTTCCCATTAGCATACCAACAATAAGATAATCTCATCACAATATGTATTCACTTACCTGTTCTGATTCACATACCATACTTTGTTTCCTCTTAATCTCAGTCAAAGACATATCTATTCTCCTAAAATTAAAAACACATGATACAATTAAATAATTGCTATACACTGATGCCTTGACTCCATTACTACAGAACAGAATTTGAAATGAAGCTGGTATGTCTTAGAGGAAGCAAAAGAAACTTGCTTCCAGCTGGTTTTTCATCTACATGGCAGTTTCCTAGGACATATATCTCCTGTGAATGAACATCACAGTGACAACTTAGTGATTCTCAAATCACTAGTCTGTGTAAGTGCTCTGGTGATGTACGGCATTCTAACATTAATTCAGCTCAGCTCTCACAAGACGGGGCACACCACCTATTCGGACAGGTATCAGTAGACGATGACATACGTGTTCACCCAGCTGCCCTCAGAACAGCCATTCCTGACCACATGAAGCAACATGATTTCAGTGGCTTGACAACTCTTTTTCATTCTTCCAGTGATAACTTCAGTAGGCAATTACTATAGACACAGCAGAATCAAATACATGTAAGCAAATATTTTCCAAATCCTATATATTCTAACAGTGCTAGTCAGTCAATGGCTTTACCACAACCTATTCATCAAAGTGCACTGGCTCAATACCTGTTGGGTCAGTCCTATTTTTAGGTAGGAAATGCTGTCCCAGAGAGTCTATAGCAAGCCCAGGTGAGTGCAGAAGGCAGCACCTTCCCACATGTGTCATTGCTTATTCCATAAGTAAACAGGTATAAATAATCAATCATTACCTGTGAATTTCTGGATCAGAATTCAATGTAATTTCATTTACATCTGCATCTTGTGTATCTTCCCTTTTTGAGAAACGCTCATGTAGGGTAATGCCAGGTGATGGGAAAAAATTTGCTGAAAAAAGAAAAATAGTTTTATCTCAGTGTAAAACTGATTCTACTTAAGACTACATATAAACACAGAAGAAGGAACTATTAAAAAAATATCCAACCTATTTGCTCTTGAAAAAATGAAGATTAATTTAATGCACAGAATTCAGAGTGCCCATGTGCTTTTCAAGTCCGAGCAGTAGAAAATAATGAAACAAACAAACAAAAAAAACAGCCAAACAAAAAACTACCTGATTTATCAACCCAAAGATTTTGTTCCTATTTGAGTGCCTGCTTACTTGTCAGGGGAAAAGACAGTGGCTCTCTCAAAGAGAGAAAGTTTCCTCTCAAAGGTAAGACCTTACTATTTATCTGGGAAATAAAGATGGTCCAACACTCTGCAGTTCACCTAGAGTAAAAATGACTCCAAAAACAACTCTGAAACATCAAACAATTCTGAACAAATGCTAAATGTTATGTTTACATACCACAGAGGGCTTCTCAGTGCCATTTTGCTGTAATATTAACTGAAGTTCATGAAGATACTCTGAAATCAGTTATGTTATAGGTTTTAGATAGGACAGAGAGAAAGAATACACATGACCCATCAAAATACTACTTAAGCAATCCTTTTCTCTAACTTACTGCTCCTTTTCTAGAACAATCTCCTGGATTTTTTCTGTAATACCAGCTTCCTTTTTTGCCAAGAATCATACTTGCTTTGGGTGACAGGGGCTGCAATTGAGGTGAATTACATGCTTTAAAGTAAAGATATGCTTTAGTGTGAGAAATGCAGAGAAAATAATTCATTTTCAAAATATGCTTTAGGAAGGCAAAAAGATTAATGCAATTATCTAGTAAGAAACGGAAAATAAAAATTGAAATTCTTGAAGGTCTCCAATTTATAACACCCACAATTACCTTATTTATACAGCATTAATGCAGAAAGTTGCTCTACACGACTGAATTTTCCAATTAATGGACATTGGCCAGAAGAAAAAAAAAATACAACAATTTAATGCAAATCTTTAAAATATTATTTAAGTAACTCCCGGATGTCATAAAGCATGCTAAGTCAAACTGGACTCTTATTGATCACTTAGCATTATCCTCATGGCACAAAGTCCTAGCGATGCCCTCTGGAGTTTTAAGAATATCACCAATCAACCTAGACTTCCAGATTTCTTAAATTTCTTATCTGGATTTTGTTGCTTCCTCCTGCCTGCTTGGTTATCACTAATTGTTTCTTGCTGCTCTGAGTACGCCTGTCTTTTGCAGCAGCCAACCTCTTTCTTTCAATTTCTAGACTACTCTGAGTTGAAGCATGAGGTTATTAGAACTACAAATAAAGAACAACTACGTCTGATTAATACCTATTTTCTCCCCCAGTCTTCCTAATTAATGATCTAACTTACAATGAAATATTAATTACTATACACACGAAATGTTAATTACCTATATCTCATGAACAGTCAGTACATTATTTTTGTGTTATCCCTAATGTATGTGCAAAATATACCAACCTTTAACTTGATGGATTATAGTTATGATTTCCTGAGCAAATTCTCCTGTAGTTTTGTTTTCAGTATTCTGAGTTGAGTCAAGATGTTCAAACACAGGATGAAAGTTCTCACTTTTCCTGCCAACAGCAACCAAATCATGTGACATCTGTCTCTCCAAATCATGTGACATCTGTCTCTCCAAATCATGTGACATCTGTCTCTCTGTGGAAAAGCTAGAAGCAACCCTAGAATAATTTGTAAATGTTTAACTAAATTTGAAACTATTTTAGTGAGAAAAGAACTTAGTAAAATTAATCAAGATAGCTATAAAACTAAAAAGAAATTTATCTTTTCTTATAATTACAACACTAAATTGTATGCCATAAAACAGGTATAATAATGAGGAGAAAATAGCAATACATGGTTTTGAATTCTCCTGTTCAAATCAGAGTTTATTAGATATTCACCACTTTAATAATAAAATCCTCAAAATTCTCAGTAAAACCTTTTTTTCCCTCAAAAAATACAAGGCATCGAAGATACTCAATATGCAAAAAATAATCAATTAGATTATTTTCTACTCCAAATGTCCATAAAATTGTAAATCCAGCAAACTTATACTACCTTGAAATACTACCACACTTTAAAAGCTGGTATCAAACATAATAGCTTCTCTGACTTCATAAAAATCTTTATAACTCTGTATGAGCAATGAGAAGCTTATAATGGTATTTTGAAATTAAATTTTATTCAGGTTAGCTTAATCACTGACTTTCAGCAAATAGACTTTTAGTTGTTAGCAAAGTTATATCCATTAGAACCAATTACAGTGTTTCCCCTAAATATATCCTTCAAAAAATACTACCATCTGTTACATAACCCCAGGCACCTTACCACTTTCATGTTTTGTGAATTTTTGTAACTTTTATTACAAACTCTCCTGACCATTAGGTACCATTATAAAGCTGTGATGATGACACACAGCTCCCAATTATTGAGGGCTTACCCATGGGTCAAACACAGGGGCTGGGGACTTTTAGGCATTACCTCATTTAATCTTTACAGTAGCCCCGAGAGGAAGGTGCCATGGCACTGAGAATGGATATCCTGGTGGTTTTGCTTTACATCCCAGAGTTGAACATTCATATCCTTCCAAGTGTCTAAAAGCGAAACTACACCTTACTCCAAGAATGCTGCTCTTGCTTAAGATTACTCTTAACTTCTTTGTCTGGAGGCAGTTTTTGCATCACACTAGGAAATGTTTCATTATTTTATATTTATACCTGATTTTGAACCCAAAATGGCACTACCCAGCTTGCACCCATCTTACTCCTCTGTACTTCCACCCTAACTATAGCTTTTGGCTCTTCAAAAAATCAAATTCACCATCCAAAGAATCAAGATTTACAACTACTGGGTTCATTATGGGTATATTACAGGCTCCAAGGATAAATCTAAAAGAGAGCCTGAAGTATGTTTTAAACCATAGCAACACCATGGAATAAATTAACTCTTTATATAACAAAAATGAACCAAACAGGTACATTTTGGGGTGTGGGTGTAAGCACACATTTTACTCATTTTTTTTAATGCTCCAGGGTTATAAGGGGCCTAGGATATTTTTTTTTTTTAAAGATTTATTGATTGATTGATTTATACAAGCACTGGGTATAGTCAGAAGCGCGGGAGGGTGAGAGAATTCACCAGAGCCAGAGCGGGGTGCAGAGCAGGCAGAAGGACCGAAGTACGCTGCTGAGGGGAGCAGCGGGCAGCAGGAGAGGTCTGCGCGCCATGTGGGACCCTCCCCCGGTGGCCGGGGAGCTGCCCCGGATCGAACGGGCGCTGCAGAGGCTGCGGCAGCCTGGGGCCTAGGATATTAACTAAAAAAAAAAATTAACTCCCTTAACAAGACAGTTTGAAGCACCTATTTTTAACTTATCAAAGGAAAGGCTTCCATCTGACTTTCCATGTTTCCTGTTCTCAAACCAGCACTGTAAAGAGACTCCTTGTGATGGTAGAAACATGGAAAAGTGATTAAGCACCAGGTTGATAACTCTGCTGTGGTTTCCTTGATTCATTAGAAGGACTTTCATTAGAAGGTCCATTTCCTTTTGTTCCTCCTAATTTGCTCCAAGCTGCCTGAAAACTAGTAAAGAGACATTTAGTGACAAGCACTAGAAGCTAGACAAGGCCTTGTAACAACTTCCACTAACAAAGAAGTACAAATGCTATCTGTTTAAAAGGATTGAATGACACAGAAAACCTGTTCCATACTAAAAATATAGCTTTGAAAAACATTTTACAAGAAAAGATGTCTCATTTGAGCTTAAAAAACACCCCATAAATAAAGGAATAGCAGTAGATAATATTTTTCATTGCAACCTGTTTCTCCCAAGAAGAAACCAGTTGATAGAGGCGTCCAGTTTTTCTCCAGGTAATTATTAAAATTTATTTGTCATTTATTACAAGTTAATTATTGGTATAACTCTTATTCCCACTCCATACCCAACCCTGGCCCATGAGAGTGAACCCATGGTTCACTTTGAAGCATGCCTCACTGAGGTTTTAGTGTTTAAATTTGCTATCAGTTAACAAATTTATCCTAGAGCTACCCCAGCGCAAGGTTTTTAATGAAGAATATTAAAACTAAATAAAACTGTCATTTTCTAGACTACATACATTAAAATAGAATAATCTGAAATTTTAGTCTTTTAAAAAACAATTATGCTATTGGTGTTACAAGAAAAGACTTCTTGAGACTGGAGAACACAAAATACTCAAGATATTTGTAAATTCAATCACCTCATGGTTGACACTTTCCTTTTTTACTGTATGATATGTCCTGATTAGCCAGTTAGTAATTTCAGGAGATATCCCCAATACAAATAGCCAAGCTAAAAAGATCAAACATTTGACATGCATTTTAGATGTTTATAACAATTAAAATATAGCCAAACAACTGTATTACATACTACTTTTTTTTTTTTCCCCCGCCGGCGGCCGGGGAATGAACCGGCGCTGCAGAGGCTGCCGGCAGCCTCGCAGCCCAGCACTCAACCGCTGCACCACCAGGGGAGGCCCTAGTCTGTACTACTTCTAATACATCTTTCAGGTTCGTTTGTTCCTTCCCCGACTCCACTTCTGATTTTTTCTGATGTTCTAAGAAAACTACAAAGCTACATTAAACCTTGATTTTCTTTTGTATACATTTACGATCCACGCAAAAAAACCCCAAAAAACAAAAAACCTCACGGCAAAACAACACTAACAAAAAACCGACAACAACCGAAGCCAATGGATAATCCCTACCCTCTTGAGGCTCTTAATATATAACAAAACTGACATGACACATACAAAGCTTTCCTTTCTCAGTTTTCTTTCAACTAATAACTATCATGAGCACTTTCCCAATTACTATATAATCTGAAGAACACATTTAGAATTTTTGGAGTTGAGGGAAAAGGGTTAGGGTGGCTGCTATACCCTTAACGCAGTGTCTCATTACCTTTCTCGCAAGTCTCACCAGCTCTAATACCCTTCTTCCAAGCCACCTCACAAAAGTGTCCTCCAGCAGCCAGAACTCAGCTGTCTGCCCACTAATCCTGTGAAATCAGGCTGGCAGTCTTACCTTCAAGGTGCCTGTTCCTTTCCTCGACTGCTGAGAACCACACAGTTCAAAGTTCCTGTGTATGTTTTCTGCCTTTGTTAACCTATTAAACATAAATGTCTCATCTCATCTCCATGTGTCTAAAACACACCAACCTTCAAAGCCTACCTTACACATCAACTTTTTTTTTTAAAGATTTATTTATTTATACAAGAACCGGGGTACAGGCCAGAGGTGCGGTGGGTGAGAGGATTCACCAGAGACAGAGTGGGGAACAGAACAGGCAGACTGACTGAAATACACTGCTCCGGGGAGCAGCAGGGAGACAGGAGAGGTCTGCTGCGCCATGTGGGATTCTCGAACCTGCGCTGCAGAGGCTGCGGACAGCTTCACAGCGCGGCACTCACCCACCTGCGCCACCAGGGAGGCCCCACACATCAACTTCTGAAAGAAGTGTTCCCCTGAAGCTCCCAGCTTGAAATAGTCTGAATCACACACCACCTCCTATGTCACTCACTATGTGCACAGTACTTACCAATGCCCCCTATCTTTATAAGACCAGAGAAGAAATCTAATGCTATGCCAATCTATAGTCCCAGGGTACCCTCACAGGCATTCTCACAGAGGGACAGGTCTCCAAAAAATACTGCTGAATGAATATAAATAAGTGGAAAATGATTTAGTCAAATTGAAATGAGTGTTTCAGCTAAAGAGATGACAGATGTCAACATTGTAATTGAGGTCTAAAATTTTAATTTTGTTTTTTACCTTTTGTGGCTTTTTATTTTAAAAAATTTACTTTAGACTAAATTTTAAAAATTTATTTTTTTTATAATATAAAACCTCAAATATAAAAACCAGAGAATCCTATGATGAGCTGATCAACCCAACCGCAATAGTTATCCACACAGGGCCAATACAAGGGGACTTGTAGACCCAGGAGGAACTACAGGTTAATTTGGGTCCCAAAATGTATGGCCAGGTGACCTCCCCACTGTCACAAAGCTGCTTAGTAGCCCACCAGAGAAGCAAAATCCTATGCACCCCCACCCCCCAACAGAATGTTCACTTCCCTGTACTAGAACCCCTAAGATATACTAACAGAAGCTAGAGTGAAAAGTCGGAATGAAAGGGGGTATTCATTAAAGAAATTTTTTATTTTAAAAAATGTATATGAGAATTAACAGAGGAAAAAAACCTTAGTATTTTGATATATGACAGCCATGCAGTAGGTGTGTGTATCACAAAACATCTCCATCTGTAGTTGATTTTGTCTCCGACTGAACAGTACTCCTCATAGGTAACCTTGTAAACAAGGTTCTCTGTTGTGGCAAATAACCTGGTAATGGTTTTTCACGTTGTTCTCTGCCTACTCAGCACCCTCTTCCTCAGAGCAGGAGGACTTCAGTGTCCTCAGGGCCAGTCACCCATCTCATACCCTTTCAGAATGGAGAAAGACCTGATGGGAGTAGGAAGGCCCTCTGTCTAGCTCTTCAGTGGGAGATAAAAGGATTTAGTGCAAATGCAGCTGTGTACTCGTTCACCATCAACTTTGATAGCCAACCTCCTATCTTAGCAACCTAATACCAGCACCTGGAGTGATCAAAGAAGTCTCAGGTCCATCTGAACCAGCTTGTTCTTCTCTGGAAACTGACCCCCCTCCTGTTCCCTTCACTTCCTTTCTAGCCCGTCCAAGATTCAGCCTCTCAACTACTTTGCCCAACATGAAACCAAAACTCCCTACATCTGCCCTAAGACTTCCAGATATATATAACAGTTACAGTCTGGGGTTTATAAGGACCTTAGTATAAATGTTCATACTGTGATTACCTAACTTATATTCTGAAACATAAAATTATGACTCACGTAACTTCTACCTCTGATAATGCAATTTCTGAGAAAGTGGGTCACTAGAATATAGTCTTTGTTAACAGAAGTGAATATTTAAGCAAGTGTCTACCTACTGCTGTTCTAGATACAAAGTGAAATCTAGAAAAATCACTAAGTGATAACCTTGTTTTCAACCACATTGTTAACTAGAATATCAATACCTGACCAAAGCTAACAAAGTAAAAAATACACCTATGAGCCATTCTAGTAGTTCCCCAAAATGAATAAACTCTAGATTTTAACCAACAAAGAAACCTCTCTATCCACTCTATGTTTACCTAAATCTGTTCAAGTGGAGAAAAATCTAATTTATGTTAACAGTTGAGACCATGACTCTACTGAGGGCATTAACTATCTTTGTTTTATGGACACTCCATCAGTTCATACATAATTAAACTCAAACTCACAAAACTCTTCCACAATTCATTCATCAATAAATAATTATAATCAAAGAGAAAGATTTTGTTAACTATGACACTTTATCATATTGAAAAGATGCATGTATTTATTAAGTCATTTATCTTCAGGTCTTTGAATAGAAAGGATTTGCAGTGGAAGTTCTTTATTACACAAGTAGTTCTACAGGCCTCTGTCAAGTAATTCAAACAAGTGCTGGCAGGCCCACTGACAGGTCATGAAATCTCAGTAAATTATACTTTGTAAATTCAAAACAAGAGATACAGCAGCCATAATTTTAGGAAGTTCATTTTTGTGATACATGAATTGGAGTTTCTATTTCTCAAAATCAAATTATAAAATTTAATGTTATCTTCAATAGGTAAATGAAAAATGAAATTCTTTAAAATTGGTATTTCTACATTCTTTAAAAGTGTTAAAGCCAATTTATTCTCTTTTATGTGTGAACTACTTTGTTACTAAACATGGGGTAGCATTACTTTTATTTTAAAAAAAATCAAGATTTTAATGATTTGATCGTATATAATTCTGCCTCAAAAAATATAATAAAAAATTAAACAGCGAAGTATTTAAAGGGCAGTGTACTGACACCTGCAATTCACTTTGAAGTGCATCAAGCAAAAGTATGATGGAATAAAAGATGAATAGATTGACAAATATGTTACTATGGAAAGCAGAGTAAAATGCTAATTGCAGACTCCAGGAAGCGGGTATACAGGTGTTCCAGTACAATTCTTTCAACTTTCCTGTATGTTTGAACATTTTCATAATATAATGTTCAAAAGAAAAAAAGTTTAAAGTATCCTCCTTAAACTTGATACAGCAACCTTTGCACGCTTAAGAACTAGTAGAAAATATAGAACAAAATGATTTAAGATTACATAAAATAGGGTATACAGTGTTATGACAACTAGGTACAAATATACATCAAAAAATAGCAAAAGGAACTTACTAAAATATTACTAAAACTATCCTGGGGTAGTAGGATTATGAGTGAATTTCACCTCTATTTGTGTCATGCACACATATATAATGGAATTGCATTTATAAATGCTTTCTATGCACATGTAAACATATGTATGTATATTTAAAATATTTTTTGCAAGGACAATGAATGTAAGGACATATGGGGGGGAATGTCATATCTAACTGTAAGAAACAAAATATATTTTGTTTTTTAAAAAAAAGAAGGGACTGTGGGTTCACCTGCCTCCCAAGCACATCCTAACATCAGATTTAATCTTCTCTTGTTTTTGATGCAAAAACCGGTGAGTCAACTCTGAACATAAATATACCAAATCAACATGGTCCATCACTTTTCTATTCACATACTGGTAGTATATTAAGGAAATGAACAGACTTCATTGACATACCTAATTGCAGTGCCTGACTATCCTCAGAATCATAAACAGAGATACTGTTCACAATGCAACAAAGCACGCAAGCCTGTTTTAGGAGAACATGTCTATTATGACTATCGTGAATGCTTTTTTAAAAAAATAGTAAGAGCTAAACCAAATAGCATAAATATGCTGTTTTCTAAACTAATTTCCACTATCTAGCAGAATCGAGTTGGTTGAACCTTAGTCATTTCGAGTTGGCAACAAGAACCATGTTAAGTCACCCGCTTCCCTGAGTCACAAGAGGATATGGGGACTTGAGCCTCCGGTGCCCTGACTCAGATAAGCCACTTCATCTCTCAAGGCCTCACTAGCCTTCTCTATAAAATCTCTGCTCGCGAAGGTCTCTTCCAGGTCAAAAATACTCTGACTATCAGGAAACAGTGGAAACAGGCACTGAGAAACTGAACAAGGAATAGGTCTCTTTGAACTCCACCCAACCTATCTTTCCCTGGATACAGAAAATCTGGTAGCATCAGAACATGTAAATTCATGAAAAGGAACAACTCTGTAGAATGTCTTGCACCTAAAAAGCATGTTGAGACACAATGTAGAGAAAGCAGGCAAGAGCTCACCCTGTGTCTAATCACAGGATTCATCCTCATTACAGGCCATGTTTGAAGTGTTTTCCCCCCTCGACGGACTCTAAACACACCGCCAATACCACTTTCCAAGTTTCAAATAAAACTGGCAGCAGAAATAGTCATTAAATATCAATAAGAAAAAAATAAAGATAATACCTGAATGTATCTGCTATGTTCTTCACATTTACTTTAACTGTAAGGGATTTCTTCCTCAGATAGTCAGATGAAGGTTTCATGGCAGAAAATGTCCCATCGAGCTGGTTACTGGAAGAGTTGCTCTCCTTTCTGCCGTCCCCGTCTTTCCTTCCTTTGTCTCTCCGCTTGTCAGCATAGGGCCGCATACCATCATCACTTTTACTGGAATGAGTACTGGCAGTGCTGCTTTTTTTGGATGGTCTAACAGGTTCTTTGACTTGCTCCCCTTCAGTCTCTCTTCCTCTCCCAGCATTAAAACAGCTGGACTCTCTGTTTATAGGACCTTTTTGAGAACTGTGTTTTCTCTCCTCCTCCTTAGAGTACTTCTGAGTTCTTCCATCAGAAAAGTCCTGGTCTCCATCTGAGGTCTTGTGACGTTTGTGGTGATAGTCACAGGAGATCCTGGTTGCTGAACTGGACTCTGGGGGTTCCCTCTGAGGATGTCGGTGAGTTTGGGGTCCAACGTTCCACTGATCTTTCTTTTCTTGGTAAGGTAGAAGAGAATACCCAGACTTCCACTGTGGGTTTCTGACAGGCTCTCGGTTTTCATACCTCTCCACATCTTTAGGTCTTTTTGATGAGTGTGCATATTTTCTGAAATCACGATCCTCAGGATACCTGTGTTGACATAAAGAAGTTTACGCTTGCACTAGAAAAAAGAGAGAATTTACATAAGTGGACTGCTGGGCAGCCTGGCTTTAACTGCAGAATGCAGTAGCAAATGAACCTGTAATCCCTCAAACCAATTCACAGAGGCACAGGACAGTTAGAGGAAAATACCATCTTTTAAAAATATTCTAGACATTAACATGATTTACTCCAAAAATAAACACTTTCACGACTCCCAGTAGACCATGATTACATTACAATGTTTTTTATCTTTTTAGACAAAAGCCTTTCAAGGTGGTTATCCTCAACCATGAAGGAAACAGACCTTTTCACTTGAAGCTTTATACCAAGTTGCCCAGGATTACTGTTTGCCCATACCTCTTCTGAAAAGAGTTCCTCTTCTCAAAATCTTCGGATCCTCTTCTAAATGACTGAGAATATTTTTCACTTTCTATCCTCTGGTACCTCAACTCATCCTCATGCCATTTTTCTTCGAATCTGTAAGAATCTGCTGTTGACCTCGGAGGTGGTTTCCCTCCTTTTCCACTTCCTCTCACTCTGTGGTCATCAGGAACGTATCTTCCCTGCACATTCTGGGGATAACAATTCCTCTGGGAACTGTAGGGTACATCTTCTGAGTATTTGGGCAGATACTGAGACCTTCTGTTACCGTCCCCTCTTCCCGGTAAATATACCCCATGAGGCTTATAAGCATAAACATTTTCTAAAGAGTTTCTTCTTATATTTGGGGAAGGTGATCGATGTTCATAAGATCGGTAATGTATATTTCCATGAGGAGGACTCCTTGGTTTACTCTGCCCATATTTCTCATCGTCCATTCTCCAACCAAGAGGTCTTTGTGGATCTTTCCTATATTCACAGTCATAATATAGTCCATAAGGATGCCTTTGCTTGTAGTGTTCAGAATTTCTAGGTACTGGTGATAAGGACCTGTATAAACAAACATAAAAGTTTAGTTCATTTAAAAATAATAAACTATGTTTGCCCAAATGTGATCTACTTAAATAAAATACTTGGCTTTCCACTGCTTCTTCCACTCAAATTTAAGTCATCAATTTGCTACATCTGCATTCTAAATTGTCCTTTGGGGGTCTGATTGTGGTTATGCCCAATTCAACAAGTAGATTCTTTCCAGGTGAACCAATGTACCCCATGTGCATATCAAATGGAATGAGCACACCCTCACTGTTGAAGGAGGACCAGCTTAGGCACATAGCAGGATCCATTTTGCAACATGGCTGACGCCAATGTTTTGGCAAAAAGGTCAGTAAGCAAAAGCTTACATCAGGTTCAACAGTCAGGTAAGAAACAAGCAGATGGAGGGCTAGACCTATACAAAGAAATGTGTGGGAGTCTCTGGCAAAGTGAGCATAATACCTGAAATTAAATCAGATTCTGAGAGTTTATGGTGCCACAGCAAGCCCAAACTCAGACACAAGACTGACTACAGTTTCTCCAATTGACTGTCTATCCTCTCCATGAAAGCAATGAGGAGCAAAAATGATATAATTAAACTGGGAGGGATGGAGCACAGTAAGAAAATCTTAAAACCTGAATCTCATGCTTAGCGCCTCCATAAGTTGTACTAATATAGACTAGCTGCTTTTCTTTCCCAGACCTGTCCCCTTGTATATCTAATGAAAAAAGTGGTGTTCAAACAGAGCATGTAACTTTGGTGAATGTGTTTTAATGCAACACTCCCTGGATGGCACATCCTTTCTCTAACTACCATCTTCATCACCACAGTGTTGCCAACATGGAGACTTTCTTTCCCACAGAGGACGAAGCCACCTATATCCAGGAAAACCTGTCTGGGTTGCCCAGACTTCAAAATAAGAGAGAAGAGTGCCACTATCAGGAATACAATAAAGCTCAATTTTGCAGGTGGGGACGTTTCCTCCCATCTGTGTAATTTCCTAGTCTTTTCTCTTAGGGTTTAATGTCTTCTTATCAATAAAGAAGCTGCTTTTGCAGTTTCTGTCACTGTCCTGTCTTTAGAAGCGGTTCTGCAACTGGTGCAACCATGAGTAAAACCCATTCATTTGTTGACAGTCCTTTCTACAAGAAAGGAAGCAGATTTAGCTTCCCTAAGTACAGACTGGTGCTCATGCACTGGACCTGGCAACATCTTCCTCTGGGGTCACCCAAGGACACGCACTAGCAAGCGTGTTATTTAGCTGAAGCAGAAAGTCTGACATCCACCCCGTTGCACCTCATCACAGCAGAAAGCAACTGGAGCCTCTGAGACTCTTCTACCGCTAAGGAACAAAGCCGGCAACCAGAGGCAGGGATCGCCAAACTGGATGCAATACTCAATCTCCTACTGCAATCCTCGCCTCACGTTGAATACCACTTTGATGTTCTATTTCAATCAGTGTTTTACTGTACAGGACCCCCGTCTTCTGAGGAAGGTTGCTAGAATGGTCGTTAGCATTTTTCAGTTCCCCTAAAGGGACAAAGGAGACCCAAGAAATCTGCTGGGAGACAATTCTCCATGGGTCTCTGGCATCCTGAACGCCTTGTGAGTAGAGGAACTGAAAGCTTTCGTTCCAAGGCAAACAGCCTGAGAGATAGAGATACAGCTTCCTTGGGATAGAGGAATGATGTATTTGTTGTCCAGGATACCAGGCAACATCTCTTCCAGGCAAAGGCTGGGTGGGTGCGCTTGAGTCCACGGTGTGGCTCAGGCTCCTCAGCTGCTTCACTGCGCAGCACCTGCCCTCAGGGACTCAGGGAACACAGGAAAATGAACCTTAGGCTGGCGGCTGCACTATGAGTAATAAAGGTCTGCATCTCTCACCCAGGAATACCTCCTGGCAGGCTACTGTGTTAGTTTTCAAGGAGGGTAAAGTATCAGACCCTTTACAGCTCTGATGGCGTCCTGAGGTGGAATCTAGAAACCAGACACTAAGCTTGGCAGAGTCTTCTATGCCCCCTCACCAGGAACGACCACAAAAGGGCAAAACGAAACGCTCTCTGTGATGACCACCAGGTAAAATCATTCACTTCTCTACATTCCCTTTTCTTTCTTTCTGAAGCCTCTCCTTTACAATTTGGTCTGGTGCATTGCAAAATGAAAACTGCTGAAGCATGATTAACTAGTCATTACAGAACCATAATGAACAAACCCAATGGCCAAGTCATATCAAATTGAAAAATCTTGGCTTGCTTTTATATATCTAATCATGGTCCTTCTTTAAGTTCTAGAACCCACTTGGCACTTTCACAGCTCTGACTTTGCTCCTATTGTCCCCCTAAACTGGAATCTTCTTCTTCTTTCTGCCCTTAGGAATTCTACTCATGCTTAACAGACAGCTAAAATCTCATGACTTCTTTGGAGACTTCCTTAATATGTTATATTTGCCTTAGCAGCCCCAGCAGCTGCCCACAGCGGGTACACAACAAATACTGGTTGAGCTGTTCCAATCTATACTACTGACTCTACGGACCAGGAAAGAGAGGACGGCTGAACTACAACTGAGTAGTTTAAACCGCTATTATTTTCCCATGAAGAAGAAAAAATAGGAAACTCCCAATTTCTTTAAACATATTGATTGTGAAAAAAGTAAAATATACCAAAGAGTTCTAAACTACTTACTGATGCAAAAAATGTAACACTCTCTAAGATGTTTCTCTGTCCCTTGTAGAGGCCGTTGCATTTATTTTTATTATGGGTTAATTCTAGCTGCCTGCCATAATTACTGTAAATAAAGCTATCAGTTCCCAGTACCTAGAAAAATTACCTCTATCACTATGAAGTAACTTTTGTGAATTACCCATGATATTATTAAAATAGGTTTTTAACAATACTGATGAATTTGAAAGTCGAAGCACACCCCAACCCCATGCTTACTCCGCTAAACTAAGAACTGCTCACCTGTATTTCCACCTGGGGGATCTAGAGCGTGACCGTGCCATCCTTTGACACGTGAGTCACTATCCACTTTTTACACTGCAAAGAAACAGAGTATTAGCAAGTTTGTAGAAAGAGTCTGCAATCTGCTCTAAAAACAGAATGCCACCAACAGTTACTTAAGTCCTCTGTGCCTCAGTTTCCTCATCTGTAAAATGGGGGGGGTGATGGTTAACAGGTAATACTTTATTGGAATGTCATAAGGATAAAGTGAATTAAATCAGGAGTCAGCAAACATTTTCTGTAAAGGGCCAAATAGAAACTATTTTAGGATTTGCAGGGCATATAAAATCTTCACCACATCATCATATTTTCTAAAAAAAAAAATGTAAAAACCATTCTAGGCTCAAGGACTATACAAAAACAGGCCCTGTAGGCCAAATGTACTACAGTTTGATGATCCCTGAGTTTAGTGATTTAAAAAGCTTAGAATAATGCCTGGCACACAGCACTGCTAAATAAGTATTCCACAAAGAAGAAAAAATTACCCAGAATTCCTCTCAATGAACACAACCACTACTCCTTCCCATGTTTTGCCATGTACATGAATACTCATATAATCACAGTCAAAATGTTTAGGAATACTTGATATATCCTGCTTTTTAAATTGCCTGATAATAAGAATTACAAAGCCTAATTATAGTACTCAATTGCTGTTTTAACTTCCACCAGATAAAAATACCAAAACATAATTGAGCACAATTAGACAGTTGTTTCTGAGGTTTTTTGCCAAAATAATGTCAAATAAGTAAATTTTAAAAGAAATTTGATTTTGGAAATATTCTTCAGTCTTAAAAAGAAACTGATAGCTTTAGGAGCTAATTTTTTAAAATATGTGATTAAGGGTCTAATTTCCTATACTCGCTACTATTTACATCTCAGTATTGTTCCTCAGTTCTGATACTACAATTAAGTAGCTCCCAACTTACTGGCCCCAAATCCCTGGCGGCTTCCACAATTAATGCATGGGTTCATGAATAATACATACCGAAACCATGCACAGAATAAATGAACGAATAAGGATAGAATGAGTAAGTCTCATTATAGTAAGTATATGTCTCACATAGTATAACCTCTATTTCACAAATTTCTTAGGATTCTGTGGTGGTTGTTAAAATATAAATGGCTTCTTGTCACCATGTAGTTTTTCCACTGAATGATACAAAAAGCACAATCATCACTATGTGGACATCAGTTTAAAAAAGGAATCCTCATAGTATTGCAAGCTATAATGAGTTTCAGAATAAAGGTAAATCATATAAGGTCAAAAGATTTGAACCAGATCACTCCATAGGAAAAGCACATTCTGTTCAACTTATTTACTTATACACACTGCCTCTTTCCAAAAAGACAAGAGAGAACAATTAATTCAAACATACTATGAAACTAAGACGATAAAGGAAACAAACTAATTCTATCAAAATGAATTTATTCAGCATATACTACTGAGTACTTATTATTTGCCAGGCACTATTCTGGAGATTCAGCATTGAACAAAAAAGGCCAAAACTGCCTATCTTCTTGGAACTTACAATCTAATGAAGGAGTGTATGAAGTAACTAAAGAAATATTGAGTATCATGTCAAATTTATACAAGTTTAAGAAAAATAATAAGCCCAAAGATTGTGTTGAGAACATATTCATGACCTCTGAAGGAAACTCCATTAGTAATCACTCCTCTCCTTCAATTAGCTCCCTGACATGCACTAATCTGCTTTCTATTTCATTGGATTGGACTACTGGACCTTTCATCTGAAAATAATCGTACAATAACGCAGTTTTTAGTCACTGGCTTCTTTCCCTTAGCATGTTTTCAAGATTCATCCCTGTTGTAGCATGTATTAGTAGTTCACTCCTTTTTATGGATGAATAATATTCCACAGTGTAGGCACACCAAATTCTGTTTATTCATCTCTCAATTGACATTTGGCTTGTTTCTATGAATAATGTTTCTATGAACAATTATGTGGATTTATGCTTTCATTTCCCTTGAGTATATACCTAGGGATGGAACTGCTGAGTCATATGATAACTCTGCTTAACTTTTTGAGAGACTGCCAAACATTTTCAAAGTAACGGCACCATTTTACATCCTCACCAGCAAAGTACGAGGGTTCTGATTTTTCCACATTCACTGACAGTTGTTATTGTCTGTCTTTTTTATTATAGTCATCCTAGTGGGGTGGAATCATAATTTTGATTTGTATTTCTCTAATGACAGGTAATCTTGAAATATGTAAGAAATTATGAAACTAATCATGCCTACTTTCCATTATGCTAGCAATTTTAAACTTACTATCCTACAAAAATAATTTAAAAGAAAAAAAGCAGCTTTACATACTAAATTGTTCATAACAATTTATTTATTATAGGAAGGAAAAATAATAACCCACTACTTACAGTCTAAATGTCCAACAATCAGTAAAAATTAAAAAATATATACATCTAGCAGCCTCCTGCCTTTCTCCTTGCCTTAGGTGTATCTCTTCCTCCACACACCCCATCATTCTACCACAACACATACCTGGCTTTCCCTGATCAGGCCACACTGTTCCTATGCACCCATGACCTTCCTTCACTCTGCCTGACCACTCCTTATTCCTTTAGGTCTGCTTAACCATCACCTCTTTCCTAACACTCCCCCCCTCCCCACCAAGTTTCTTTCTTGGGCATTCTGGAATTATTCTGCAATTATTTCAATACAATGTGATTATTTGTGTATGTAACTGCATTTATTTCAATATTTAAAAGACTCCAAACATCATATCACAGAACACAAACTCAAATGACCTCTGGACAACTGAGAGGTTCAACCTCATCAGTAGCTGGGTAAGCAAAATTTAAAATCATAACCAGGGGGCCTCCCTGGTGGTGCAGGGGTTAAAGTTTCAGTGCTATCGAGCTATCACCAGCCACTGTGGCATGAGTTCAATCCCTCAGCCAGGGAGCTGACCCACATGGCACGACAGGCCTCACCTGTCTTACCCGCTGCTCCCCTCAGCAGTGTATTTCAGTAGATCCACCTATTCTGCTCCCCACTCTGTCTCTGGTGAATCCTCTCACCCCCTACACTGCTGGCCTATACCCCAGAGCTCTTGTATGCATAAATAAAATAAAATAAATCATTATAAAAAATAAAATCATAACCATTTCACACGTATCAGACTGACCAAAAAAAAAAAAAAAAAAAAAAAAAAAAGAAAGTTACACATTCCAGACTGCTGGTGGAGCAACAGGGAGTCTTATATACTGTTAGGTAAGTAGACATGCGTGTAGCCCCAGTTTGGAAGGCGCTAACAGTACCCACTGAAATTGAACATGCTTATAACCCAGAGCATTACAATCAGGGATATATCTTACAACAGTAATTCTCAAATTTTTGTGTGTGCTGGAATTACCTGAAATGCTGGCTAAAGCACAAATTGCTGGACCGTACTCCAGGGGTGGGCTCCATTTCTAGCAAGTTCCCAAGTGATGTGGATACTGCCAGTCCAGGGACCACAGAACCACTCGTTTAAAAGGAAAGATGGAAGCAATTTGGGAGAAAATGTATACAAGTGAGGTTTACTGATTATGTGATTTTAGAAAGTATTTAAAATATTTTCCTTTGCTAATATTAAAATTCAAACAATTCACTGTTGTGAATGGGTGGATTTTATTGCATATAAATTATAACTTAAAGTTATAAAAATGAAGGCTTTGGGATGATGAAAATGTTTCAAGACTAGATCAGATATTAGGCAGATGGTTGCACAATTCTGCAAATACATTTTAAATGTGTATGCATACTTTCAACCTGTAAATTATATCTGAATAAAGCTGTTTTTTAAAAAGGTAACTACTGCAATTGCTTAGTGCATATCAACTAGTAATGAAAAGTACTGGCTCAGGGGGTTAATGAATAAGACTTAATTTAAAGCTACAGTCTGAGCTATGAATGCTTTTTGTAATTTTAAAGGGGGAATAAGGAATAATCAGAAGGAGGTAAGGAGGAGAATCAACAGTAGCAAGAGAGATTGCAACTAATTAGGTCTAAAATATTTACTATCTGGTCCTTTACATAAAATGACCTCTTTTTAAAAAACTTACCTATGCCTAGCAAATTTTTTTTTAAGATTTATTTTTATTTATTTATACAAGCGGAGGGTACAGTCAGAAGCTTGGGAGGGTGAGAGAATTCACTAGAGCCAGAGCGGGGAGCAGAGCAGGCAGAAGGACCCAAGTACACTGCTGAGGGGAGCAGCAGGCAGCAGGAGAGGTCTGCGCGCCATGTGGGACCCTCCTCTGGTGGCCGGGGAGCAGCCGGGGATCGAACCGGCGCTGCAGAGGCCGCGGGCAGCTTCGCAACCCAGCGCTCAACCACTGCACCACCGGGGAGGCCCTGCCTAGCAAAATTAATCAAGGAACCAGCTTAATAAAAGAGAAGGAGAGAGAAGATTGAAATACCAGCAGGTTTGTGACTGGGGAGGAGATGCTAATAACAGAAGATAAATTCATTCATACTGCTACTTCAGAGTGAACTATAGAGGCCCAGAGGTGGTGAACAAAGTGGTCTGCCCTTGAACACAGAAAGAAGGCTGGTCAATCTGGAGGGCCCTCAGGGGCCTGGTCTCTTCAGCAGGACAGCAGGAGCCCAACAAAAGCAACTGTCAAGGGCTGACGCGTGCAGGTGTGCTCTCGTGAGAGAGATACTTTGAAGAGGATGATCGGAACTGGAGGAACTAAATGATGGGAGTAACCAAAGTGAAATTCTGCACAAGTTTATTGATTGGTTTTGCCTGTTACACATAATAAAGAAGCCGCTAGACTTTGCAGGGAAGTCGGCGTGCGTTTTTTGGCTCGCAAAAAAAAAAAAAAAGAAAGAAAGAAGGCTGGTCAGCAGGTTTGTGCATACCCAGGAGGATGCTGAACAGGATGCTGGTACCAAAAGAGGCTAACCAAGGTCAAAGGAATAAAAAATAACAAAGAAAGCACACAAAGGAAGTAAAGATAAAAGTAGAAGAGAATGAGGAAGAGAACAGAAAACTAGGTTTAGTAATAATGATAATAAGTAATAATAGCAAATCTGTAATTTTGAAAAATTAAAATAGATTTACTATATAACTTGATTAAGAAAAATGGGAGAAAACAAAATCAGAAACAGAAAGGGGGAAATAGCCACTGAAATACTGATAGAAGAAAAAGTTTAAATCAGAAGAGATTACTTTGTAGCCTTCTACCTAATAAATTTGAAAACCCAGATGAAAGTTATCATTTGCTAGAAAAATACAGATTACAAAAAAAACAGATTATCAAAAGTGACCCCACTAGATTAGAAAGCATGAACAGAGCAACTTCCATAGAAGCAGCAGAGAAAATTTTAAGGAACTACCCCACGCAAAAGTATCAGGCCCGAGTAGTTTCACAGGAGCATTCTACCAAAACTTCAAAGACATAGTGGCCTCGATGTTCTATAAATTATTCCAAAAGCAGTATATCCTGAGAAGGACCAAGCTTAGCAGAAACAGCACTCTTTCCAGGAGGATGAGCCAGCAAAGGAGACTGAGAAGGAACATCTTGTGAAGGAGGAGGGAGCTCGATCACAGAGTCTCAGAAGCTGAAGAAAGATGTTTCCAGAAAGGAGACTTTCATGGTAAACACCACAGAGACCCAACAAAGGGGATGAAAAGTGTAAACACAGGGCTTGAGACTACGTGGAAGGTGAAGACACTGAGAAAGCCAATTATTAACAACTCCTTCAAGCATTCTGGCTGGGAGGGGAGGAGAGAATCTGGGTCGGGCTGGGTGATAAGGGACTAGGGAGGAGGCTTTGAAATGGGAGCAACTTGAATAGATTTATTGTTGCTCTGAAGGGACGGTGTGGCCGAGAGTGAGGATATAAACTGAATGACAGTCAGAGTGAGATGAGCCTCGGTCCACTTAGTCAATGTTTCCTTTGGTTCCTTGATATTAACTCCAAATAACGCAGTCAAATTCTCCCAATATTCCGCACTGGACCAAATTGGATTTTTTTATCAGTGGTCACATTTTCTGCTAATTTAGAAAACATTACTAAGTGCCCGTGACTGGTAGGGGTGAAGGATACAAGGCTGGAAGAGCTTTAGGGTCTTACCTGGAGGAACAAAGTCTTCAGTGAATAAGAATGATCACAAGTGCAACCAGTACGTTCTGGTTTACTGTGGGTGCTGCAAACACTATCTCATTTAATCATTACTACAAGCATTTGCAGTCAAATGCTCTACCCTTGAACTATACCCCCTACTACCAACAAGCCTTTGAAGAAGCTGGAAATACCTTCATTTCCTAGGTAAAGAAACCACGCCTCAGAAAGAAACCAATCCACCCTGAAGGGCCTGAAACTAGAATCCAGGTTCTTATACTTCAATACTATCATTTCCCCACCTTGCAACTCCTACCCTCAGAAAGATGACCCTGAAGAGACTGCCTGGTCATTTGTACAGATGCTTGGTCAGCAAAAGAGGACTTTAGCACTCCCTAGCAAAGTTGACAGTCCTGCATCACATCTAAAATTGCGCCCCAGGGGCCTCCCTGGTGGCACAAGGGATTTGTTAACAGATGCAGCAATATGAGGCTGTCTGCAGCCTCTGCAGCACGAGTTCGATCCCTGGCCAGGGAGCAACCCACATGCCTCAGCAGACCTCTCCTGTCTTGCCCGCTGCTCCCCTCAGCAGTGTCAGTCAGTCTGCCTGTTCTGCTCCCTACTCTGTCTCTGGTGAGTCCTCTCGCCCCCCAC
The DNA here is from genome assembly GCF_014898055.3 of Talpa occidentalis. Classification (NCBI taxonomy): domain Eukaryota; kingdom Metazoa; phylum Chordata; class Mammalia; order Eulipotyphla; family Talpidae; genus Talpa; species Talpa occidentalis. The sequence goes on along the minus strand of NW_023601543.1, from coordinate 79,019,636 downwards.
GCCTCTGGCCTGTGCCCCAGCTCTTGTTTGCATAAATAAATAAATCTTTAAAAAATAAAAATAAAATTGGGTTCGAAATTTGGAACGCAGCTTTATATCCTTCAGCTGCCTGGACATTTTGTAGCCTATAGGGCACAAATGCTATGTTTTATTTACCATGATCCAGTAATAGGGTGGTCCCCAGGAAAGGGGGAGGTTCCAGGTTCCCTGCCCCACCCAAATGGAGGGTGGAGCTGAGCAAGGAGAGAAGACCCTGCAGAGGAGACTGAGGAAGGAAGGAAGCAGGATGCAGAGCCAAAAGGAGACCTGGTGGAGGCACATGGAGCCGAGAGACATGTGAAGAAACAGCACTTGCCTTTTGGTTGTGGACTTGTTACAGGGCAGGGAGAGGGGCAGCCCAAACCCTGCAAACCTGCCTATTCTAAATGGTTTCTACCATCCGCCGTATCAACACAAAACATATGAGACTTTAATGGGAAGGAACTTTAATAAAACTAGGAAACAATACAGGAAAGGCAAAGAGTCTAGTTTCTAAATGAAGCACCCAAAGTGACCCGTCCCCTCGTGGGTAAAAGTCCATCCATATGGGATTGGCCCAGAACAAGGCCCCAAAGCCTGCCACAAGTCTAAAGCACCTTCCAGTGGGGACCCACAGCAAAGGGTCAGAAACAACCAGACAAGCCCGGAAGGAAAAGAGCAAAATCAGCATCAAGATAAAGGTTGCCATTGTCACCTCCCCACGGGTCTCACCCACATCTGTGTCACCCAGTCCACGACCAAAAGACAAGCGCAGTTTCTTCACGTGTCTCTAGGCTCCATGCGCCTCCTCCAGGTCTCCTGGCTCCATCCTGCTTCCTTCCTCGGTCTCTTCTGCAGCTTCTCCTCTCCCTGCTCAGCTCCACCCTCCCTTGGGTGGGGCAGGGAACCTCCCCCTTTCCTGGGGACCACCCTGTTACACTGGGTGACAGATGTGGGTGAGACCCGTGGGGAGGTGACAATAGTGGTTTTTATCTTAATTTTGATTTTGCTCTTTTCCTTCTGGGCTTGTCTGGTTGTTTCTGACCCCTTTCTGTGGGTCCCCACTGGAAGATGTTTAGACCTGTGACAGGCTTCGAGACCTTGCTCTGGGCCAATCCTGCTTGGGTGGACTTTTACCCACGAGGGGACGGGTAACTTTGGGTGCTTAATTTAAGAACTAAATTCTTTGCCTTTCTGTATTGTTTCCTAATTGTATTAAAGTTCCTTCCCATTAAAGTCTCATATGTTAATGCGGTGGATGACAAAACCCATTTAAAACAGGCAGGTTTGCAGGGTTTGGGCTGCCCCTCTCCCTGCCCTGTAACAATCCCAAGGATTGTGTTTCATTTAGCTTTATATCCTGTCCCCCTCAGCTTTATATACAATGCATTTAGAGATTTACTCCTCCAATTTTTGTACAGATTCATTCACTCACCTAATTTCATAATTCTGATAACGTTTTGGATATAATCTAGAGCGGGGAGCAGTATTTAAGGAGTGAAAGTGCACAGGGGTAAAGGGTATCTATCACAGAATAGCTTTTTGAATTCAGAAATTTGCTTTGCAAATCAACATGCTTTTGGGCTCTGGAATTTTTACAACAATAATTAGCAACAAGACAGAGTATGTTGAAATGTACTTTTTTTTTTTTTTTTTTTTATAGAGGCATGCTTTATTTATTTGTTTGCTGGTTTGTTTGTTTGTTTTGTTTATACATGCACTGGGTACAGTCAGAAGCGCGGGAGGGTGAGAGAATTCACCAGAGCCAGAGCGGGGAGCAGAGCAGGCAGAAGGACCGAAGTACACTGCTGAGGGGAGCAGCGGGCGGCAGGAGAGGTCTGCACGCCATGTGGGACCCTCCTCTGGTGGCCGGGGAGCAGCCGGGGATCGAACCGGCGCCGCAGAGGCCGCGGGCAGCTTCGCAACCCAGCGCTCAACCGCTGCGCCACCGGGGAGGCCCTTGAAATGTACTTTTCATAAATGTCTCACTTGACCTTAAACCCAATCTGTAAATGCACTATAATCCCTCATCCAGAGTTCAGGAAATCCCTCAGAAAAGTTATGTGACTCGTTCAAAGTAATCAGATATATTGGAGTTCAAGGAAGTGCTGAGTTCAAAATCTGTTCACTCTACGATGCCTTTGCTTCACCTAATAACCTTCCTTTACTAAACTAGTAAAGGTGGAATGAGACATGAGAAACTGAATTGCTCTCAACAAGTAAGGAAAAAAAAATGATAGCTAGAAAAGGATACCTGTATTTGGTAGGAGGTTAGAACATAAATGGCCTAAAAGTGCTCCTATAGAAATCCTTTAAATGTTGTCTTTTGCTAGGATGTAAGAAAGGACATGCACAGATTGTTGGTGGGAGTGCAAAATAGCACCCCCTTTCCAGAGGGAAATTGAGTAATTTACATTTAAAAAAACAAACCCCTTATGTGCATACTCTGCCCAACAATTCAATCATCTAGGAATGTACACTAAGGAAGTAATCATGGATGCGCAGATTTTACATTTCTCCAACAATGTGTTGAAGTTGTGAAAAACTGGAAATAACCAACTAAATAAATTACTAAAGCAATATAGTGGCAAGCTATGCAGTCAGAAAAAAAAAAGGTTACAAAAGAGAATCCACTATTGAAAAACCAAGCATTCATTGCTACATTGAAAAAGACTGTAAAGGGAGTGTAACCAAATTCACAATGGTCACTTGGAATGGTAGTATTTTCTTCATTGTGGCTTTATATATTTTGGAAATTTTCTATATTGGGGTGAGTCGAAATATTTCCATGTACAAATGTTTTTGATTAAGACACTTAAAGCGGGGGGGGGGCGGGGGGGGGGGGGGGGGGGTGGAGGAACAGCCAGGCTTTCAAAAGAAATTTCTAGCAGCCATTTAAAAGAATACCATTGAAACATCAAACCGCACCATAGCATTACTAGTAAAACACCACTGCAAAAATAAAGCACTTATACATGAACACACAGCAAAACCAGTTCAAATTTTCGGTTTTCTCCCATTCCGAAAATGGTAAGACGGTTTTGTGACCAGGAGCCTTTCTGATTTCTACCTGTAGTTCCAGGAAAGAAAAGCAATCACTTACGAGGCGGTTCGAAAAGCACAGCGGCAGGAAAATATTTGGGGGAGTGAGTTTCTCTGCCCTTTCTTTCCCTCCCCGACCTACCGACAGGACAATCCTGCCAGAAACTGACCCAATTTCCTAACACAACCGACAGAAGCACAAGGGATGCGCCAATTTTCAGTACACGTTTCTTAAAAGGCAAGTTTTACTTTGCCTTGCAAGATAAAGAGCAGCCTGCGCGGCTCATTCTGGTCGCCAGCAGAGGAAGATGCCGCTGCGCGGCAGAACCGCCGGAGGACAAAGCCAGCGCTCCCAGGCTCGGGTCCCGCAGGCAACACGCCCGGAGACCGTTGAGCGACAAGGGTCCCCGGACACCGCCCCCCGCGGTCCCCAAGGTAGACGCTCCGAACCACCCGAGCCGCAGTCGTTGGACGACCGGGAAGCACCGGGGCCGCGACAGCAGGTGCCCAGGCTGCCGCGCGGGAGAAGAGACCGGCCCAGCGGCCAGAGGCGCTCAGCGGCCGGGATCGGAACCCGGGACCCGGAGCCTGGGGGCCGCAACCGCACCGCCACCCCAACCGCCACCCCAAGAACCGCCCCTCCCGGGCGGCGGACACGCCCTCCCCACCGGCCCGGGCCTCCTCGCCGCACCGCCCCGAGGAGCTCCTCACCCGGCAGAGAAGGCTCCGCAGCCGCCGCCGCCGCCGCCGCCGCCGCCGCCGCCGGCCCCTCGGCCTCGCCCCTCACCCGGCCGCCGCCTCCCACAGCCCAGGCACCACGGCCGCTCGGGCGGGCCGCGGGACCCGGAACCACTTCCTTCCGGCCCCGCCTCGCCCCGCCCCGCCCCGGCCCCGCCCACTGGCCGCGGCCTGGAGCGCAGCCGACTCTCCCGCCGAGGCCGCCGCTCCCGACGCCTTCCCAGCGGGCGCCCCGCCCCGGGTGTCCGGCCAGAGCGCCCGCGCCCCCTGTCGGCGGTTCCCACCTCCGCGGCTCCGTGGAGAGCGCGTGCGCCGTCCGCGGTGGGCCGCCTACCCGGAGAGAGGCGCGGGGCGCTCCAGACCTTAGGCTACGGGGTTAGGGGGTCAGCGCGCGGCGCGAGCCTCATCTGCCGCGGGGTCCCCCGGGCCCTCGAGCCTCGAGCCAACGGGGCGCGCCGGGAGGCAAAGGCCGTGGTACAGACGAGCCTCACAGGCCTTCCAACCCCTACCTTGGCCCCAAAACCCTTCCAGAACCCTTCCAGGTCTACCTGCACCGCCATGGCCTCTCTCCCTGCCTCCCTAATCGAACCCTTGCCCGGGGCCTCAGAGTAGGCCACGCCCCTGCAAACAAACCCTCCCTTCCGGACCACCTAATTACCAACACCTCCCCACCATCCAAAATATTGACCGGTACCCCAGTTCTTGTATGCGTAAATAAATCAATCTTTAAACACAACAACAACAAAATATGGACTCTTTTGGCCTACTCTTGATTTCTCTCCTTTCACAGTCCACCTACCAGCCCCAAAGGCAGAAGGTCGGCACTCTTGGAGCTTTCTCACTTGAGGGGGATTTTCATTCCTCTCACAGGCAGGGACTACCGTCACCTTTAGAGGAAATGGCTATAGAAGCTTGACGGCCATTTCACGAAGAAAGAGGATGAAAGAACTCTCGGGGGAGTGAGGCAGGAAGCGTTCCCGGACAAGGACCGGGCTTAAGGACAAAAATTTTGCTTTTCCCATAGTCTGGTAAACAAGAGGTTAAAAAAAAACAAACAACAGACTCTAGTCGGGGCATCTGCTGCCATAAATTTCCTTGGCCCATTGTATTTGTTACAAATTTTTGTCGAATCCTCAGCTATCTTTCCCCAGCTTATCAAGTTGGCTGCTATGGGAAGAGAAGGGAATTACAGACCCAAAAGAAGAGTCACACACCTCGAGGCCAGACCGGTTCAAACGAGCTGGGGGCACACGGCCTGGATGGGATGTTCACCTTGGAGATGGTCACGACCCCGCACAATGACCAAGCTGCTGCTGACAGGCGCTCACAGCTAGCAACAATGAATGGACTATAGCCAAGTCCACTTTCCCTGCATTCCCAGTAAGATTTAATTCCTTCGTTCTCAAGCCCCAGCCCTAAAACCTATATAGACCCCTAACCCTGGTGTCTCAGAGTCTCTCATGCCCAGAGAGGTCTCCGCAGAGCTCTGTCTTGCTCTTAAGTTGCAAACAGTAGTGTTACAAGAGGTTCTGCTTATAAGAGTGGTTGAAGTTAAAGGCCAGGGACTTAAGTGAGGTAGCAGGTTCAGGGAATGTGGGGTCTCTGTGGTCTTTGAAGAACAAGTACATTGAGACTAAGGGAGACATACGATTGCAAGGATAAGGGTTATGAGAGCCAGTAAATGGATTTGTAAATTTAAGATTGTAGAGATACAACAGTATAAGGTGATGAAAGTCTAGGTTTTCACTGATCAATAAACTCCGACTGCTTGCCTGCCCTCACCGGTGTCTGTGGAGTCCTCTTTGTGTTGGAGATTGGGACTGGGCTGAGGTACCCCGGGCCTGCTCCCTTGTCTGGTGACACGACACTGATAGTCTTTTTACTGCTTGTCAGGTTTCTCTTTCAGGGTTCGTGCTGTCAAGTAGTACCACCTCTGACCCTCCCTTATCACAGGGAAGGCCGAATTTTTAATTTATTTATGCATACCGAAACTGAGGTGTAGGCCAGAGGTGCAGGGGGTGAGAGGATTCACTGGAGACAGAATGAGGAGCAGAACAGGCAGACGGACTGAAATACACTGCTGAGGGGAGCACTGGGTGAGACAGGAGAGGTCTGCTGCACCATGTGGGTCACCTCCCTGGCCTGGGATCGAACTCAGGCCGCAGTGGCTGGCAATAGCTTAATAGCGTTGAGACTTTAACCCCTGCGCCACGAGGGAGGCCCACCACTAACTCTTTTTTAAAAATTATGTTTATTGAGATAATGTTGACATCGAATGTTTAAGCTGCGGGAGTTTAGGTTCACGCAGCTACACGCGCACGCCATCACACCATATACCACCCTCCAGAATCCTCTACCCAGTCCACTGGGCTCCCTCTCCCCTTTTCTTCCCACTCCCACCCTTTCTTTTTGGTAGCCCCAGTTCTGCAGTCATATCTCATGGCTTTGTACTGCTTTGTGTGTCGCTCCTTTGCTTTAAAGCTACTAATTTGGCAACTGGCCCTCCCACCTGTGACTGTGCGGGCGTTTCTTTTCACAAACCTTTTCCCTTTGCAAAGCAGCAGTGGCAGCTCTCTGCCTGCCTGTGTCTATGCAGGTGTCTCCCTTTTCCTTTCTCTGTTTCCTAATAAACCTGTCCTTTTAAAATGAAAAATAAAGCTACTAATTCTTAAACCAGAAAAAAGGTAAAGTTAAAAAAAAAAAACAAAGCAGGCTTTGATACAGACTTATGCCAAGTGTCCACTGTCACTGTCATTTTTTGGAGGGACTCAGTTTCTGGGGACACCGCCAGCTGCCCTGGCACATATCTCTAGCCGTCCTTCTGGCTAGCTTTTTTTTAAATGTTGGTTTAAGATTAAGATAATTAGGAAAAGTAGGACAAATCACTTTCTCATCCCTTGACATCATTGGCCCAGATTTTTCTGTATCCATGGTTTGTATTGTGTCGTTCATGCCATCAGCATTTGCATTAGTCCTTCAGCCTCAGGACTCACAGAACTAGGTGAGTTTTCCTTTCATTAACTCTCTGACTTTGGTTATGTTGCTTAACACTGGTAATGACAGTTGATGTATCATCTTTCACCGGCCTTGTTTCCTCCTCTTGCTTCCATCCCATGTGGGCATTTCCTCTTTGGAGAAATGCCTTTTAAGTTCTTCTGCCCATTTCTTGACTGGATTGTTTGTTTTTGTTGAGTTGTGTGAGTTCTTTGTGATCAGTCCCTTATCAGTTGGATGGAGTGCAAAGACTTTTTTTCCCAATCAGTGGGGTGTCTCTTTGTTTTGGTTAATGTCTCATGTGCTGTGCAGAAGCTTTTCAGTTTTCTGTAATCCCAGGTGTTTATCTTTTCCTTGACTTTCTTTGCTTTGGGTGATGAGTCTTTAAATATGTTTTTGAGATGTATGTCTTGTAGTGTTTTACCTATATTTTCTTCTATATATTTCATGGTTTCAGGTCTTATGTCCAGTTCTTTTAACCATTTTGAGTTGATTTTTGTGCATGGTGAGAGGTAGTGGTCTAGTTTCATCTGTTCTCACTCTCCCTTAGATTGTAGGAAAGAGAACATCACAGACTCTGGGTAGTTTATATACTAGTACAAAGTACGCACTGCCCCTCTTTTGCCAGGGCCAACCCTGGGAAATTGAAAACCACACAGGCGGCTCACATTCTGTTCCTGCTGGCAGCTCTGTTCTGAGTCAGTCATGCAAAGACAACTAACTCCACCAAATTACTCTCCCCTCAGTGTAGCAGTATTTCTGGTAAGAAGCAATGTGCTTCCCAACCACCTTGGCCCCTCAAGGACCCAAACTATTTCCACTCACATTTCAATGGCAAGAACAAATGCCAGGGATGCTGGGAAGTGTAGTTCCTGTTGACTTGATGCAGAAAAACCTAGTAAACTTGGAAGATGAGGGAGCTACAAGATGGAAAGAGCCTGACCCTGAATTACCATTCAGAGGGCAGTTGTGATGGGGCACACCTGTGAGTTTCACATAAGGGAGAAAAAGCTTCTATTATATTTGAGCCATTCTGCATTGGGGAGAGTTTTGTTATCAAAGTTAATGTTACCTTAACTGCGATGAGATCCTCTCCTTCTGTTCAGTGATTTGCTTAGGGGTCAGTGTCAGATCCAGTAATGGCCAATGAAAAGTATAAATCTGGGGGAAGCTTCTGGGAAAGGTTTCTATATCAAAGGAGGGCATGCCACAAAGAGCAGCCTGCCACTGACTTCTTCAGGCCTTTGATCATGAGGATATGAGGATGGGATGCTGGTGCCACAGTAACCCCATTAATCTTCTTAAGAGCCAAGACTCTCCAAGTTAAGCGCTGCCCCACAATCCTGACGTCTCTGAGCCTTTGGAGCTTGTAATATATTAATAAATGCCCTTAATATTGGAACCTGCTATGTATAGTCAAGCCATGCAAACTGGTATACTTATTCTCAATTAAAAAAAAAATCATTCAACAAAGATTTCATTGGCTATAAAACAATGGTACGTCATTAAAAACTAAGTATTCCTTGTGGGGCTACTCTGTGACAGGTGCTGGGGATCCCAAACTAAACACAAAAACCAGATGATTTAGACTGTCATCTCACAAGAGAATGTGGGATTTTAATTCAGAGATTTCCTCAGCAACAAATATTTACTGCATACCTGTGCTGGTGGCAGGAATAGCGCAGTCTTGTTGGCAGGAGGTGCGTCCTTCTCCTAGGGAAGGAGATAGACACTAATCATAGAATCACACAAATAAATGTCACATCACAAACTGTAATAATGTAAAAAATTGTAACAGCAAGCCTGACCTCATCACCGTCACAATCGCAAATAGTAACTTCAAGTATCAGTTTGCTGTCTTTCTTTTCCACTGGACCTTGGCCTCCTGGAAAGTGAGGACATTAACCTTGTTCTCTACTCCATCCCTGACCCTAGCAAAATGCCTGGCCCAGCTTAGGGTGTGTATTCACACAAAGTTGCTTAAGGGCGCACTTAGGACATGGTTTCCTTCTGGATGAGGAAAAAAGTCCCAGTTGGAGATGCAGGTGTCCTACTGGCTGGAGCAGATCACTTGCCCTCAGCAGAGGATTCGCAGGAAAGTGCAAAGTCAGCAACAATTTGTGGCCAGGGAAGCTGGTTTAGATCAATTGGGAAACTTGCAAATATAACCAGGAGACCGAAGCCTGGAGAGCGCCTCCAGGGCTGGGTCTTGTGTGCTTCCCCCGGCCCAAACATGGATGTGTGGAGAGTGCCCAGGACAAGCACAGGCTCCCAAGCAAGTCTCACGTGTGGAGCCCAGTTATGCACTTCCTAGCTGTACTTGACCTTGGACAAGCATCTTCACCTACCTTGGCCCTCAAGGTAAAGCAAGCACAGCAACAGTGCTTCATCTCAAAAAGTCCTTCTTAAGGTTCAGAGAAGGAACGCATGCATGCCCTTAGCGCGTCACTAGCTGCCCCAGGCCCGGGGTCCAGGAAAAGCAGACAGGAAGCAGGCCGGAAGTGCATGGAGAGTGCTGGGTGAGGGGAGGGAGGAGGTGGAAAAACTGGGCTGTAGGGCAGTCTAAACAAAGGCCTTTGTGAGCCTGGGACAGGCTTTCTGGGTTGCCCTACATTGAAGAAAAGGTCTTGGTATACCCACGGTGCCCCATCATTGGGCAAAGGCTGCCCAAGTAAGGGGGTTGAGCCTTGGTGAGGCGGTCTCCTTCAGTAAAGGGAGGTATGCCAGAGACAGCATCTGGAGGACAATACCTCAGTCCTAACGGGGAGGTATGTGCTCTGGGTGGCACATCACATCCACTATACCAACCTTTAATGGGAACCTTTAAAGTCATGTGGCAGCTGTTCAAAATTTCCCACAGCTTGCTGAGGATTTCCAGCTTTTTTCTTGTCAAAGCATAACTTTACAAAGGTTAAAAGCATAATTTGTGATATATAAGGAGCAAGTGTCAAGAATGTATTTTTTTTATTTTATTTTTATATTCCCCACACAATTGCAACCCCCTTATTTTGACCCCAATCCCTCCTTTCTCCGCCCCCCCCCCCCATAGTGTGTCTCTGGTTCACAGTTGTTTGTTGATTTTGATTTTTTCTTTCTTATAGCTATTCTTTTTCCTGGTCCCTTATTTAGGTTTTCTAGATTCCTGCTATCAGTGAGAAGAATGTATTTTTTTTAAGATTCATTTATTTATACAGAACCGGGATACAGGCCAGATGCGCAGGAGGGTGAGAGGATTCACCAGAGACAGAGTAGGGAACAGAACAGGCAGACTGACGAAATACACTGCTGAGGGGAGCCGCGGGCGAGACAGGAGAGGTCTGCTGCGCCATGTGGGTATCTCCCCAGCCGGCCCCGCACTACAGAGGCTGCAGACAGCTTCACAGTGGGGTGCTCAACCGCCTACGCCACCGGGGAGGCCCGTCCAGAATGTATTTTGACTCATTAAGGAGAACAAAGCTCGATCAGAAGATGCAATGAGAACCAACTGTTAGGAGCACCTGGACACAGATACAGCAACACATGCGTAGTATTGCGTGGGGTAAAGAATGCTGGCATGAGATTGCCAAGTTAGATACAAAATTGTTTATTGCCCTACAGGAACAAATAGACACAACCTTTGGAGTTAGCTTTTCTACAGGACAAATATCTGCAACTTTTTGTCTACAAGTAACTCCTGCAGCGTGGCCAAGTCCATGGACAAGGTCGGTCACAGGAAGTCACCTCCCCTGGGCAGTGTTAAGCATGTGGCTCTCTCTTGGCCTTATGTCCACATTCTTGGTGACTTCTTACCACCATTGGACACTGAATATTTCAAACCAGCCATCCGGGCCGTAATCATACAGGGGAGGCTCTTGAGAACCTTCTGAAGGCCAAGTGCACTGAACAAAGGGAATTTGTCCATGGTACCAGTGAGATACGATTTGTTCTAAAATCACCTAGGAGCCCCAGTGCGGGGGTTTCATTCGATCCAACAAGTTCTCTGCAGGGCTAGCCTCCTCCTAACTATTCCTTCTTTGTTGACAACCTTCAGTTGTTTCAAAGATAAACCTGCACACAAAACTGGAAAATGTGAGTATAACACAAGTACAACCAAGAGAGAGCCGCTGGCTCTAATCCCAAGTTACTTTATGCAAATGTTTAATTCCTTGCATTGTGCATTTCCTGAGATAAGGTGAGATGGGGAAAGATTGCCTTAATAATTTCTTGAAAAAAATTTCTTTGAAGTCCAGGAGACTGGCCACTTTAGACCTTCTCCCAACACCAACCTCAGTTCCAATTCAGATTAAACGTTGGCATTTCCTTGCTGCCACACAGAAGCTTCTCCAGTATTTACTACAGAATGTGAAGGGAGGAGGGGAACAAATTCTCCAGATGCAACACCTGAAGCTTATCGGTTTCCTTTGCCTTTTACAAAGTGCCCCCCAGACTAGGCTGTAGAAGGGGGGAATCCCTGCAAAGTGCATAGTGCCCACTGCTACGGACCCTGACTTGGACCTTTGGGGCAAAAAAAGAGCAAAGGCAGCACATCTCCTCCTTGCCTCCCGGTGAACACGGGCCATCTACCCAGTAGACACCAGAGCGAGGGGATCCACCACCAGATCCGATCCGATGGTCCCTGTTAAAGGTACTCCTCCAAAGGCTCAGCATTTTATAAGCCTTTTAAGTCAGTTTTACCTGCTCCATGTCTCTCACGGACTTCAAAGGCCCGTGCTGGGCATCTGACCAGGTGAGCCCGTGTTGGAATACGGCTCAGTATCTACATAGACAATGGGTCCACCACTGAACAGCTCGCATGCATTAAGTTCATACACACCACCTCATCTGGTCCACTGCAGGGGGAAGAGAGGGAAATGCCTGGTTTAGCGATGACTTTTCCTAATCCCATGTTCTTGCGCCCGGGTGCAAGGGGAGCGTGAAGGAATGCTAGTCAAGCCCTGCTGCTTACAGTAGCTGAATGGAAGAGAAAAGCACTCAGACAAAAACATTCCAGAATTAGAAAGTGGTGATGGCCGCACCATCTTGTGAAAATGCCCAAGGTGGAGTTGGATACTTTAAAAAGGGGAATTTTTATGGTCTCTGAATGATACCTTGAGTTAAAAAATGTATTTTCTAATAGTTTTCTTCAAAAAGCACTCTCAGAGGTAGGATTCCAGACAGGGGCGTTGGTCCTTAGAGGCTACAGCACCAGCTTTAGCAAAAACGTGTGCTCTTCTTGGGGGCAGACGAGCCCGTCACCGCCCCTCAAAGTACCGAAGCTGAGGCCCTGGGGAGTCAAAGCCAGCGTTGCCACATTCCAGCTGTGTCCTCGGGGAAGCAGCCTTCTCCTACCTACCTCACAGACCGACTGGAGCAGTCTCGGAGCCGCTGAGTTCAGCAGGAACTCGTAACATGCTGACTTTTGAGGTCCGCGCCCACAGATGCTCAGCCCACAGACAGCAGAGGTTATGGCTTCCACTGCCTCAGATCGCAGCCCATCCCAGGCACCCTGGCGGCTCCGGACCCGCACAGGTCGCTACCAAGTCTGACGTCTCCATTTTCCCGACTTAAACCTTGAATTGTAGTTGCTACTCACACCTTGGACCCCACTCCTGCCTTTTTCATTTCCTTACTGGCTTCTGCGCCCTTCAACCCCAAGCCATCAGCAGTGCTCAGCCCGGCTGGCCCTCCGGAGACTGAACCTCGCGCTATCTTTCTCCAAGTGCCAATGGCCCACCTCCAGCCTCGTCACACACTAATTTCTCTCATCTCTTGGGTCTGTCCCAAATAGTTATTTAGATTCTAAATTCTATTTCTCACAGATTTTTGGTTTGTTTTTTCCCACGTAGGTTTTTAAGACTCTTGCTTGGTTTCAGTATACTTCTTCATAGAGCCTAGGAAACAAACAAAACACTAGCACACCATCAGACTCTTCAATGAAAATGTGTTTCACGTTCAACACAATGTACACGTCATGCAAGTGGGGCATCTCCACGGCCGCAGTGGTGCTGTGAGGTGCGACAGACCGCAAAAGACAGACATGAAGCGAAGTCAAGAAAGACGGTGAGGCATTTTGTAAAATCAGACCATGCTATCATTTTCTGTGTGCTTGTCAGATAAGGGATCTCCCCCCATATTCATCAAAATCCATGGCACTGCATTATTGGCGGCATGTATTTTATTTAGTATATACACATACACAAACATACACAGCTTCTATAAGTTAAACTGTAGCTGGTTTTAAAAGCACAAAATGAACAAGATTACTACTGATTACTTCTTTATGTCTTCTGATTGCAAATCTCTCAATCACAGATCTTTCTAAGCTCTTTATTGTAAAAGCGGAAAAAAAATTCAAAGAAGGGTCATGTTAATTTGAAAGTCTCATTTCCCCACAAGAAATGAAGAAGACACTATTACACAGCATGAGATGTGGAGTATACATTCTAGCGTCATTTTCCCCCCTTCGGGTGTTTTTTAAGTTCAAGTCTGTTAAAGTGACATATTGGATCCAGTTCAGGAATCTCGCTTCATTGGTGCCTTGTTTCATTAGAGTTGAGCAAATACAGGTGCAAACAAACAAAAGCTCCCCGCCTCCCCCCAAGATCCAAGAGGAAAAAACACCACCACCACCACCGTGAGACTCAACCACCTGTGGGTGAGCACACGCTTCATCCAGTCCAACAGCCTGGAGGGTTTGGAGTGACTGCAGCTTGGAGCTTTCGAGGTGCAACATGCAAAGGTCGCTGCAAGCTTCAAGTGCCCATTTGTTGAAAAATATGCATAAGAGAGCAGAAATCATTCCCTACTGCTTAATGGCTTCCTTCCTCAACCAGACTTAATCCTTTAGCCCCCCCAAAGAGTAACATGGGGCGACACATCTTGCAGGTGGCTAGGTGTAATAATACAAAACAGCTTCTAGACAGAAACTTCCATGATAATAAACCTGAGAGGGGGAAACCCTTCTGAATTTCTTGTCCTTCTAAACAAAAACAGGAGATATGCGCCCAAGTTCGGGATATGTTTAGGTAGAGTCTGGGTGAATGTCTAGAATATTTACAAGAAAAGACATCTAAATGTTTATACGCTCCAACTTTGGGAATAAGGATGCTTCTAAGGTGAATTTCCAGGCCATAGTCACTCCGGTTATTCGGAGGGTCACAAGGATACTAGAGCAGCATGGGAAGCGCTTTATCAGCAGCTGAAGCTCATAAATAGAACCAGAACGTGAAACTTCGCTAAAGCCGGACAAGGCCGACACCTCAAGGTTTCTACCAAGAGCGGCCAGTGTTTTGACCTACTAACTAAGAATGCAGTTACATTTCGCTCTAATAATTTGCAATCCAGTGGTTAAGGACGACGGAAGCTTCTTCAGAGAGCTGGCAGCCCCTCTGACTACCAGCAGCTTCAGGGGTTCTCCAAACACCTGTGTCAATTCAAAAACAAAACCAGGTGAGACCAGTGAAGAGACTGTGTGGTTTGCAGTTTGTAGCATCCCTTTTCTCTCGCTAAAATGATGACACAGCTTGGCACTTTCTGCCTTCTTGGTTCTTCTATTTCTCTTGGCTCGTACACTGCCTCTCAAAGGAAGCGCTGCAGCATCCTGTGTGGGACTGTGTTACAGCTGCAAGGTATGTAGTGTCCCAAGGTGCGTTTTCCCAATGCCAGTGCTTCCCTACTCTTTGTGGCAACAAAAACGCCTAACAGGCTTCCAAACATCCCCTGCTTTTGGATGAGAAGAATTTGAGAACTAAACTCTAATGGCAAAATGAAAATACATAAGCAGCGTGAGAGGGATTATTCAGCCAACGTATTTTTTCCACTTTTGGACGGGGATTTTCCACTTGTAGAGATGCAGGAAACAGATCTGAGGAGTCATGAATACTCAAGGTTTGGGGGACTTGCTGGTCCTGAGCGGATGGTGAGGTCAGTGAATCTAATGCTCAAGGTATGCCAACAATAAAGGAAAGCTCTTAATAAATCTCAAGCCATCTAACTGTGAGGGAACTAGAATGCTCAAGTGAGGACGGAGGGAGGAGGGAAGAGGGAAGGGGGAGGGGGGAGGGAGAGTGGGAGAGTGAGAGAGAGAGAGAGAGTGTGTGTGCGCGCGCGCGCGCGCGTACCCAAGATTTAGCAGCTGCTTTTCCAAACCAGCGACACAGTCTACTCTGGAAATCATTTGTCCTGCATTTCCTCTCACATGTAAAGGGCCCACCACACCGACTTTCCCAAGAGCAAGGAAAGATGTGAACCCCCAAATGTGTTGTCTCCAGGAAACGTCTGAAGCCAGGTAGAAACGAGTATACAAAACAGGTCATTTGGCCTCAACCTATCTCTTCATTCAAGAAATGGAAAGGTTGGACCAAGTCATACCCAGCATTGATGTTCTGTTATAGGAGTGGAGCATCATAGAAAATAAAGTGACTGAGAGAACCCTGAGAATATAAAAACATTTTAAAGAGTCTGAAATGGGAGGAAAAATTGGAATCATTATGTTTTCACCACTCAAAAATAAGCCCCAAATGGAAGTAAATCAAGTGTGAGGTGTACATAACTACAGCCACATCAATGCAGAAGGTTTATAACTCACAAACATAACTAACTCATGTAAGAAGAGCTTCGAGAAGCACTCTGGAATGAAAAAAGGCAAAAGTTGCAGTGGGAGGGGAGAGGGAGGCGTCAGATGTGATCCAAGGAAAAATGTTTACTTGGAAAAGGATCGAGACCAGGTCAACAGAACAGCAAATCTTTTGGTCCAAGACTCATCAATATACAGAAACAATTCCAGATAAAATGTGGGAAGTCACTGGTTTGAGCAAGGGGAGAAAGTCATTTTCTTGACCCCCCCCTCGTAACAATGTTAGCGCACTCCCTCCTGCCCTCTGCGAAAGGTGCTACTTGAGACAGGCTGGTGCGGCCTTTCGCCAGGGTTCTCATTCTCACCCTGTCCACCTACACAGCCCAAGTGGCGAGCTGGGCGTGGTGTTGAGTGCTCTCATAGGAAGGATTTATTGGAAATCCCTCTCAGTTCTATGTGTGTTGCAGTATACATCACGATACATTCATGTTTACACTTTTCAAATACACTCAACCACCCGGAGGCTGAGTGTTAAGATTTATACTATCATCAAAAGTCTGTACCTTTCATTAAAGTGATGTTGTATTTGTCAACAGAAGGTGTTCAAAGTATTTTCTTGGCCAGGACTGTTAAATCCTTCGATCAGGTTTTTGTTACAGTCATCCAGGCTGAGATTTTCACTGGATCTCTTGGGGAACATGGGGGGGCCGGTGAAATCTAAGAGATCTTGAAGTGCTCGGGCATGACCAGTTCCGTTTTGGTCCAGAGACACCCCAGGAATCATTTCACTCACTGGGGAAAATTCTGGGATGGAGATAAGCTCTTCTTTTGAGACAGGGCTGGGGTGGCAGAGGAAGAGAGAAGGGGAGAGAGAAGGAGAAACAGACAGATATTTGTAATATATTGTTATACTATTTCTTTCTAGAGGAGGTGAGTTTTGAGGCAGCACTTGTATGTAGCACACTGTAAAAAATACAAGTTAGTTAAAATCTGACACATTGATAATGTTAGGGGGAAAAGCGGTCCCTTTAAAGCGCGCGGGTGAGGACCCACAGCCAGGAACCCGTTTAATATCGGGGTTGCTCTATAACAATAAGACACAAGGAAGTGGACGAGCAGGGCTGTGAAGGTAGAGCTCACACCGTCCACAGGAAGAAAGAAGATCACTGCTGCGGGCACCAGCTGTGGGCACCAGCATTCTACTAGAAAGATCACTGCTGTGGGCACCAGCATTCTACTAGAAAGATCACTGCTGTGGGCACCAGCATTCTTCTAGAAAGAAGTCGAGCAAGTGCAGAACCTTCACCATGGGCGACAGAAAGGGAAGCATGCATGAGAAGTTAACAGCGAGCTGAGGAAAGGGTCCTGGCGCTGCCTCTTGCCAGCAGTGCTGCCGGGTGAGCACTCTTCCTCTCCTGGCCTCAGTTTCCCCCGCTGCAAAAGGGGATGAACCACCATTTCTGCCTGTCAGGGTGCTCTGACATGAAGTGATGGTGCTGGGGAGAAGTTCCTGTGGAACCGCCTGAGTGAGGCCTCAGTCAGAACCTCACCAACAACCCAGTCACCCCCAGAGCACATCTCTCCCTCTGTCCCCTCTCCAGAGTGAGGCTTCCACTCCACACTGACTTTTCAGGCTCCTCCCCAGCAGGGCCTCCCTCGCTCCTCTTTATAGAAATGGAAGGAAGAGTTTCATCTATGTCAGTAGGGAGGTGGGGGCCTGTCACCCCTGTCACCCGGTCTCTCTTAGTAGCCAGAGTTCCTCTGTTCTTTCCTTCCTCAATAAGATCTCAGAGAAGAATCTAGACAAACCAGTTAAGCTGCAGCTTAGAGGATGGGCCTGTCTCACACCTGAACCTAGATAAAGGGCAACAGTGGCCCTTACACCCCTTCTGGTGGTTGGAGCCCTGGCAAACTGTCTCCACAGCAAAAGCGCAGCCCATGACTGGAAACAGCTGGGCAGAGCATGGGGCTGAGAGAACTCTGCCACGGGTTTTGGGCTCGGCCTCCAGGACTGACCTCTTTAAATGCAGAGGTACAAGGGCCAAGTCAGCACTCACACAGCGCCCTTCTCTTCCTTGAACCCTGGTTGGCACCAGGTCTTGCTCCCCAGCCTCCCTCAGCCCCCACCAGAGACATGAAGCAGGAACAAGAAGCACAGCTGCCTCCTCGAAGTAGTGGGGGTAGAGCAGCTAGCACTAGTCTGGGGAGGCCTACCCCAGTGCTGGCAGAGAGACCCAGGCGGGGGTCTGCGCAGGACCTGCTCTCCTGATGACCAGCCTGCTCCAGCATATCTGGCTCAAAGCTGGGTGCAAGAGGTGGGGAAATTACAATCCATGCACCCTAGGAAAGTCGCTGGTCCCCATCTTCCAGCCCCCCTGGACAGAACTGAGCATTCACAGCCAAGGGGAAAAGGGTTAGCTCTGGCAGGCCGGGGCCCTGGAACAGCTTTGGCAAAACACTGTCAACCCCTCCTAAGTGAGAGAGCAGACCCCACTCCAACTGCCCCGCCCCAGGTGCTCTCTGTCCCTGCGCCTCCGCCCCAACCCGTGCTGATGGGGTTCTTTTGTCTGGGATATATTTACCAGTTGATATCACCCACTAATACAGCAGTTTAAGAATTAGCAGTTTAAGAATTCCTTAAGATTTGAGGATCTGAAAGCAAATCAGTTCCGTATGGTCTCCAATTCTAAGTTTTCTTAATCATGAGACAATGGACACCACTCTGACCCTCTTTACCTGTGGGCGCATGAACGATGAAGAAATCAACCAAGACATGGTGGTCTTTGGGACAAGAGATGAGGCTTAAATGCCAAGGAAATTGACATACCTCACATCCATAGACTGAACTTCCTCAGTTGAATCATCTAGACTGTTCGATTTTCCATCCAGGGTGTCCAGATGAACAAGTCCCCCAACTGGTTTAAGTCCATTAGAGAAAACATCTCGGGGAAAACTTTCTGGGGCAGAGCTCCCCACACCATTAACTTCCTGGCAGGTGTTCAAGCAACTGATTTCTGATTGAAAACACAGAGTCATTCTGTTAATCAGA